>NC_143525.1:29709175-30047300 GCF_031878675.1 Megascapheus bottae | reverse complement strand
GCTCTGAGTCCTAAGTGTCCAAGGCTAAAGTTTAAGGCACCTCAGAGAGGCTTCGCAGGTTAAGACACAGCATGGAAATTCAATACTTAATAGCAGAAGAAAAAAAGCAAGCATCTTCTGAACTGACGTGACCATTGCTTCTAGTACCATGCACACTGCTCAATGACAGGGCCTCCTCCTCATAGTCCAGAGCTCTCCGGTAGGCCTTCTGGAAACGACATTTGATTTTCATTTTGTCTGGAGAGAAAGAAGCAGTATAATGAGAAGATCAAGTATTAGACTCCACTCACACTTCCAGCCAGAAAATTGAGGATGGAAAACTTGTTGTTTACAAAGACCCAGCACCAAGCAACAACAGTCTAATAATTTCTGCATGGCTAACAAATGCATGACAACCTGCTTCTCCTTTCTGCCTATCTTCCCACTGGAGAGTCTATTAAAATATTCATTATATCAATAGGTAAGAGGAAAATACATCGTCTTTCCAATTGATAGCTCAACATAATTTAATAAATATTCTTTAATAAAAAGACGCTGTTAGGGCTGGGAGTTTGGCCTAGTGGTAGAATGCTTGCCTAACATGCACGAAGTCCCAGGTTCAATTCCTCGGTACCACATACATAGAAAAAAGCTGAGGCTCAAGTGGTAGAGGTCTGGCCTTGAGAAAGTCCAAGGACAGTGCTCAGGCCCTGAGCTCAAGCCCAGGACTGGCAAAAAAAAAAAAAAAAAAAAAAAAAAAGGCACCTTTAGTGACAAAAAAATTCATAAATACATACTTAGACACACTTAATGCCAAAACACTAAGAGCAATTTCCTTAAGTCAGTAACAAAATAACTACCATCTCCTCTATTATTCTCATTATTATTTAGCACTGTTCTTTTTTTTTTTTTTTTTTGCTGCTCCTGGGGCTTGAACTCTGGGCTTGGATGCTGACTCTTAGTTTCTTTTTGCTCAAGGCTAGCACTCTACCACTTGAGATATAGTGCCACTTCTGGTTTTCTGAGGATTAATTGGAGATAAAACTCTCAGACTTTCCTGCCCTAGTACACTTCAAATCACAACCCTCAGATCTGTCTCCTGATTAGCCAAGATTACAGATGTGACTTACCAACGCCCAGATAGCTCAAAATTGTTCTTTCTAAAGTTCATGACCAATGTAATAAGTGAAGGGAAATGAAACTTACAAGTATTTAAAAGAAAGAGGAAAATGGCCACTTTTGAAGCAGTAGAATTATTTTCAAAAAAATCAAAGAGAACAAACTAAAAAATTATTAGAAGTAATTAATAGTTTGGTAAGATGATTCATTGCAGATTCCTGTGACAATGAATAGCTATATAAATAACAACAGTATCCACTTAGAAAGCAATCTTTCCTCACCAACCCCCCATAGCAGGGTTTGAACTCAGGGCCTTAAGCTTGCTTGATCCCACCTGAGCTATGTCTCCAGCCTGATATTTACCTGGGATAGAGGTCTCCTGGACTTTTCTGCCCAAGATGGAAGTACATCTGTGAGGCTCAAGTGGTACAGTGATAGCCTTGAGCATAAAAGCTCAAGGACAGTGCCCAGACCCTGAATTCAACCCCATGACTGGCACCAAAAAGAAATTTAGTATGGTGAGCCTGATTCTGATTAGAAGAAAATAGCTATGAAATTACATCTTTGAGAACCTGGGGAAATCTACATGTACATGGGGAATTAGGACATTTTAAAGGATTTTACACTAATGCTAGTGGCCCATGCTTGTAATTCTAGTTACTCAGGAGGCTGAAATCTAAGGATCAAAGTTCAAAGCCAGCAGAAGAATCTTTAAGATTCTTTTCTCTCCAATTTACCCTGAGGATGTGGACCAAGTGGTAGAGCACCAAACCTGAGCAAAGCTGGAGCAAGGCCTGAAATCAAACCCTGAATTTGAGACCAGGCACTGGAAAAAAAATAATTACTATAATAAATCTTATAATTATTAAATCTTAATAGTTATTACTAAATCACTCAGGGACTAGCTGAGATCTGAGGATCGAAGTTTAAAGCCAGCCTGAAAAAGGAAAGTCCGTGACATACTTATCTCCAGTTAATCACTAGAAAATCGCAAGTGGAGGTGTGGCTCAAAGTGTTAGCCTTGGGCAGAAAAGCTCAGGAACAATGTCTACGCCTTGAGTTCAAGGCCCACGACCGAAAAATGAATAAATTAAATTAGTAAATAATGTTAGCCAAGCTACAGTGGCTCATGCCTGCCCTCCATCCTAGCTATTCAAGTAGGCTGGGATCTGAGGATTGAGTACTGCCTTACGTCTCCATCTTCCAAGACAACCAACTAGTAACCTTGCAAGATCTGCGTTCATACCCTAGTAGGGCGGGGGTGGGGGGGTCTGAGACCGGTACTCCTCCAATGCCATCACCTCAGTGCGCTGGAAAGGCAGCTCTGACCCCTCCTCTGCAGCCCCACCCCTACAGGCACTCACATTTCAGAGGGATCTCTCTCTCGTGCACAACCGTGAAGGGCAGCTTCTCCTGGTCATCCAGAGGCACCGAGTCCCGGGTAAACACCACGGTGACTGGCACCCTAAGCCGGAGCTGCGGGGAGGAGTGGGGCGCGGGACAATTAGCAGGGTCTCCGCTTCGTCCCGCGGGGAGTCCGCGGCCCACCCCTGCCCAGCTCTCACCTGCAGGGAGTTCAGCCTACTGATCTCGGAATAAGGCAGAGGGGCCCGGTACGTCTCCGTGGTCTTCCACCAGAGCGGCAATCCCAGCGGGATGGCCACCGCCGCGAAGAAGAGGGCGGCGCGTTTGCCCCGGATCACCTCTGGGGACCCGAGGGGATAAAGTGAGGCGTGGGAATCGAGCTCGACCGCCGTGCCGCGGAGTCCGGGCCACCTGTTCCCACTGACCCCATTCTGAAGGGAAACCACCTGACACCACCCACACCCGCCATGCCGGACCTCTCAATCCCTTCCCTCTGAAATTCTCCCTAGTAATTCGCCAACCACAGACCCCCCCCCCCCTCCACCCCACGGTACCCAGGTCCGTAGCGGCTGCCCCAGCGGCCCCAGCGGCAGCCATGCTCGCTTCCGGCTACTCAGGCCGCCAAGGGGCGGAGCCGCGTGAGTCTCTCCCCAATCGGAAACCTCGCTATGAGAGGGCGGGTCTACGGCCGCGATGAGGACCAATCACAGGCGCCATTTCGGTTGTACGCGAGAGAAAGACGCAGAGGGGGCGGAGTCTACGTGGAGGCCGGCTGAGCTTGTGAAAGGTTACGGAATCTTGGGACTGTGGGAACTCTGTACCGGTGAGAACACCTGGATAATCCCGGGCTTCCCGGGGAAGCACACTCCTAACCCCAGAGCGCAACCCTGAAGCTGTTAAATATAGTAGCTCGGACAACCACGGGGAGAGGCATTTCCTGAAAAGGGGAGGCATTTGCTGAATTGGCATCAGGCCTATGCAAGGAAACCTTCAAATGTCATTGGTCACCTTCATAGCTCTTCACTCCAGACGCTCTCTCCTCGAGCCTCAAACACGGAGTTAGCAAAAGTGTGCCTGTTTTTGTTTGGTTGGTTGGTTTGGTTTGGTTTTTGTGGGTCATAGGGCTTGAACTCGGCCTGGGCACTGTCCCTGAGCTCTTCAGCTCAGGCCTACTATCCTACCCCTTGAGACACAGCCCCACTTCCCCTTTTCTAGTAATTAATTGGAGATAAGAGTCTCCCGGTCTTTGGTCTTTAGTGCCCGGGCTGGCTTTGAACCATGATCCTCAAATTTCAGCTTCCCTAGTAGCTAGGATTACAGGCGTGAGACACCATGCCTGGCTGTGTGACTTTTTCTTTTTCTTTTTTTAAAGCATAATTGGCCACTCTAATTTTATTTCCTTTTTTGTTTGTTTGTTTGTGCCAGTTGGGAGCTTGAACTCAAAGCCTGGGCACTGTTCCTGAGCTTTTTTTGCTCAAGGCTGGTGCTCTACGACCTAAGCCACATCTGCACCTCTGGATTTTTGGTAGTTTTATTGGAGATAAGAGTTTATAGACTCTCCTGCCCAAGGTGGCTTTGAACCATGATCCTCAGATCTCAGCCTCCTGAGTAGCTAGGATAACAGATGCAAGCCACCAACACCCGACCCTATTTCTTTTTGAGACAGGATCTAGTCTTGAGTCTCATGGGCTCAGGTGATCCTTAGCTCTCCTCACCCCCCACATCCAACTT
Source organism: Megascapheus bottae (assembly GCF_031878675.1). Taxonomy (NCBI): domain Eukaryota; kingdom Metazoa; phylum Chordata; class Mammalia; order Rodentia; family Geomyidae; genus Megascapheus; species Megascapheus bottae. Next base: position 30,043,106 of record NC_143525.1, on the reverse strand, counting down.
CCTGGGACTACATGTGCATACCACCACAAACAGTTTTCAGGATTTAAAATTGTATTTTAATTCACTTCCAACTTGATAAAGTCAGGATACTTTGCATGCATTAAAGTCTTGAAAATTTATGAGCAAAGACTGAATCCTTATCACTCGAGCTCAAATCCTGGCTTCACTACTTACAAGCTGTGCCTGTGTCCTCATATTGAAATGGAGATCATAATAGGCTAGCTTAATAAGACCTACTTGGGTATTGAGTTAATACAGTGATTAGAACATAGCATGGCAGTTGCACATAGGAAGCGTGTTTCACTATTTCTGTTCAGGCCACAGTAGGTACAGCATTCGTGGCTTCCCCAGTTCATACAGAATACATCAGTTTATCCTCTCATTCATCTTCCATTTATTCAGGTAGACTCAAGTTCCCAACCTATTCATACCCCAGCCTGATGGGGAAAGTTGGGCATGAGGCCTCCCTTGCCAACCTCGGTCCCTTCTACAGCCCATCTTATCCCAAATGAGAGTGGGTCATAGGCCTTGGCAACTTCCTAGATGCCCTGCTCTCCTCTGGTAGACCTCAGAATTTAGGTTTTCCTTATTGAGCAGGAACCCAGTGTTTCTCTTGATTTACCTCCCCCTGGTGGAATGTCAGGCCCCAGAAGTAGAGTGGATGAGAAATATCCACTTCTATTGTCTCAGGCTTATACTGCTAACTCTGAACCTTGCACAAAATCTGCCTTGAGGAATTCCTCATCTTGCTGCACTCCTTCTTCTTTTTTGTGGGTCATGGGGCTTGAACTCAGCCTGGGCATTGTCCCTGAGCTCTTCAGCTCAAGGCTACTGCCCTACCCTTGAGCCAAACCCCACTTTCTGTTTTCTTAAGGTTAACTGGAGATAAGAGTCTCAGGTCCTTTTGTGCCCAGGCTGGCTTTGAACCTTGATCCTCAGATCTCAGCCTCCTGAGTAGCTAGGATTACAGATGTGAGCCACTGTGCCCGGCTACACTCATTCTTCTGTAGCTGCAAGCCCTGGAAGACTTGCACCCCTCCTCACAGCTTCATTGGAGCCAAGGAGAGCATGGCAACTGGGCATGCACTCCCTCTCTAAACTTGAAGCCCAGTAAACCTCAAGCTTCAGTCTCTCACTTCTGCATGCAGAGGCTACCAAGACAGAATCACCAGAGACCAGAGGGAAGATGGGAATTTGGTGAGTACAAACAGACAAAGTAGCATGTTTTGCTACCCTTTATTTGCTATATGGTATGGTACTCAAGGCATAGGCAGGGCTGATGTTATGTCCCTCTGATCCCAAGGCCAGCAAGGAGAGCCCAAGGAGAAGCTACACCATCGTGAAGAAATTGTGGGTGTTGACAGAAGCAGGGGGAGATCCACACATCCAATTCTGACTTTCTAGCAAGTTCTCCTACCCTCAAACATGAGGGACTCCCTATTCTCCCCTCCGATGGTTCCAGGTGCAGCACGGGAGAGGGGAGGGGAATAGATGAAGGCATCTCTGATCCACATGGCTATCTGGCCCTAGCGGTGACTAATAAGCAAAAGTGGGTATAGATAGCTGGGCCAAGGACTGGGGTGTGAACTAAGCTGCCTCAATATGCATGGTTGGCAATGTAGAGAGACTGTGCTGCTGCTCCACCATCTTCTCCACTGCCTTCATATTTGCCCTGGGCAGCAAGCCCATTCACCTAGAAAAAAAGAATAAGAATTAAGTCAGAGCGAGCTCACACATGTCAAACTTAGCCCAGGATGTAACCTCTGAGTGCTCTTCCACCCAGTGCACTACCACCACCGCCACCTCTAGCTCCTAACCTCAGCCCGCTTGATGAACTCTTCAGTGGCAGCCTCAGCATTGTCCCTTTGTCCTCGCCAGGCATTGAGTGCAGAGGCCTGCAGGGCACGTCCATAGGAAAAGGTGAGGGCCCATGGCCGGGGAAGAGGACAACGGTTGATGGCATTGAGGTTGAGAGATGCTTCCTCTTCACTCTGACCCCCAGACAGGAAGGTCACTCCTAGAGTGGAGGGACAAAAACAAACTGATCACCCTCCATGTTTTCCAAAGTAAAGGCTTCTTGGAGGTCATAGGGATTTTTTTTTTTTCTTGTGCCGGTATTGGGGCTTGAACTCAGGGGCCTGGGTGTTACCTCTTAGCATTTTTTTTCTCCGGGCTGGCATTCTATCACTTGAGCCACAACTCTACTTCTGGCTTTTTGGTGGTTAACTAGTGGTAATCTCATGAAATATTGGGTACCAGTAGTTCATGCCTATAATCCTAGCTACTCAAAAGAGGCTCAGTTCCCACATCTGAGGATCACAGTTCAGTGCCAGCCTGGGCAGGAAAGACTGTGAAATTCTTACCACCAATTAACCAGCAAAAAAGCCAGATGTAGAGTTGTGGCTCAAGTGGTACAGCACTTGCCTTCAAGGATGAGCACACACACACAACAGGCAAAAGGGCTGGGAGCATGGCTTAGTGGTGGCATGCACAAAGCCCTGACTTTGATTCCCTGGTACCCCATACATAGAAAAAGCCAGAAGTGACATTGTGGCTCAAGTGGCAGAACGCTTTCCTTGAGCAAAATGTGTCTAAGGACAGTGAATTCAAGCCTCAGGGGAAAAAAAAAAAAAAAGGAGGAAAGAAAAGAATTTCACAAACTTTCCTGCCCCAGCTGGCTTTGATCCCCAATCCTCAGTTCTCAGCCTCCTGAGTAGCTAGGATGATAAATGTGAGCTACTGGTACCTGGTACAAGAAGAGACTTGAAGAAGACAAGTCTTAGGAATCAACCCAGGTTAAGGAGCAGGGTGGTACCTGGGACAGCTGGGGGCACAGTGCGGCGCAGGGCGGTGATGGTGGCCATGGCAATCTCCTCTGGGCTGTACTTGATGGGACAGGCATGACCAGGAGTCACCATGTTGGGCTTGAGCAGTGTTCCCTCCAAGTACACATGGTGATCACTTAAGGCCTTATACACAGCAGCCAGGACCTGGAGATCAGAAGGTCTTCATGAAGGGGCATAGGCCTCCTGTCTGGGGAAGGGTGGGGGGGAGGGGGAGGAAGTGAGCATGAGACTCCAGAACATACTCATTCTCCCAGGCCTGTGCTAAGATCTGTGACAGATGCTAGTGGAGAGAGTGTTTCTGGATATAAGGAGTACAGGCATCTCTCTGCCTGGCTGTCCCTGACATGTGTGTGTGCACCTTACCTTCTCTGTAACATACTGACAACGTTTGAGGTCATGGTCTCCATCAGGCAAGATCTCAGGCTCCACAATAGGCACAATGCCATTCTATGGGCAAGAGCAGAGTTGTTTGAGAAGGGTAGCAGATAGGCTAGGACACAGGGGTACCTGCCCAATCACCCACACCTCTCCAAAACACACCTGTTGACAGATGCTAGCATAGCGGGCCAGCACATTGGCATTCTCCAGAATGGCCAGGGCTGAGGGGGTGCGCTCACTGATTTTCAGCACACAGCGCCATTTGGCAAAGTCGGCACCATCCTTCTTGTACTGAGCACAGCGTTCTGAGAGCCCATCTAACCCTGCAAGCATAGTGCCAGCCTCATCACCCTGCCCTTCTCTTGCCAGCACTAGCCACTCTTACGCCATGTGGTGCTGAAGCCTGTCCACTACATACCTTGAGTGGTAGTTTCTCCATTAGTCCCAGCAAGAGGCACAACACCCTTGTCAACCTGCAGGAGAAGCACAGGCAGGGAATCTCTTTGCCACCTCTCCTACACATATCCATTTCCACACCAAGCTGCTAGTAAGAGCCAAGGCTTCACCTTGATGCCCACAACGATGCCTTTATCCTGGATGGTTCGGACAAAAGGGACACCATTGTCATCTTTCTGGTAGAGAGTCTCGTGGAAGAAGATGACACCTCCAATGCACTTCTTCACACGGTCATCAGCGCTGAATAAGACCTGGCGGTAGAGCCGGCGGTTCTCCTCCGTATTCTCCACCCCAATTTGGCTCAGCCTCTTGGCCATGCTGCCTAGAGGCAAGCAAAATGGGGAGAGACTTGTTCCCTAGCCAGGCCGTTGCTTACTTCATGCGCTCAGGCACACGCACACACGTGCACACACAAACACACACCTCATGACAGGACCCCACCTACCTACAGACTCATCTGCAGCCAGAATGCCTTTGCCCGGGGCCACAATCCGTAGGGCAATGTCACACAACTCTTTCTTCTGCTCAGCAGAAAGGGCTGGGTACGAGTGGGGCATGGTGACTGCTTTCTGGAAATGAACACAAGATATAAAAGCTGGGGGGGCCGGGAGTTTGGCCTAGTGGTTAAAGTGCTTGCCTAGCATGCACGAAGACCCAGGTTCGATTCCTTGGTACCACATACATAGAAAAAAGCTGGAAGTGGTGCTGAGGCTCAAGTGGTAGAGCTCTAGCCTTGAGAAAGTCCAAGGACAGTGCTCAGGCCCTGAGCTCAAGCCCAGGACTGGCAAAAAAAAAAAAAAAAAAAAGATATAAAAGCTGGGTCCCACCCACTAACTTCTCTGCTTCCTTCCCTGGCCACACAGGCTAAATCTCCCATCCCCCTGCCATGGGGCTGGGAGTGGAGTAGCAGACCTTTGGCATGGGTCCTGGGTAACAGAGTGGCACCAATGTCACTGACAACTAGCAGGCTCAGGGCCTCAGTTCCCAGCACTCCTTTTGTTCCTAGTGGGCACCCTTCCCAGGTTTAGGGAAGATGCAGAACAGGGGGTAGGGAGATGGCAGTCTTGAAGCCACAGGTCTTCTTATGAGACTGGTATCCAATTGAGGATGCCAGCTTTTACTGCACTGAATTTCAATGCGAGGCATAAACCCTGGCACTTCCAGATTCCCTTTTCTTCAATAGGTCCCCTAGGAAAAATGCACTTACTTCCAACGCTTCAGAATGAGGCAAAAGTATTTGACTCACTGTCTCTTCCCCTAGCTTCTAGAGGAAAAGCTTGGGAGAAAGGGGGCAAGTTAAGGAAATACAAATACAGGCACTACCTCAGAGCTTTGATAACCTTTTCTTCTCAATACTGTAAACCTGTCTGTGCATACCTACTTTTTTATTTTTTCTTTTTGTCGTCAGTGGTAGGGCTTGAACTCTAGGCCTGGGCACTGTCCCTGAGCTCTTCAGCTCAAGGCTAGGGCTCTACCCCTTGAGCCACAGTGCCACTTCCATGACTGTGAGACTCTTAATTCCAATTAGCCACTAGAAAACTAGAAAACTAGAAAACTAGAAGTGGTGCTGTGGCTCAAGGGGTAGGGTGGTAGTCGAGCTGAATAGCTCAGGGACAACCCCCAGGCCCAGAGTTCAAGCCCCATGACCGCCCCTCCCCCCCCAAAAAAAGTCTCATGGTCTTTAGTGCCCAGGCTGGCTCTGAACCTCAGTCCTCAGATCTCAGCCTCCTAAGTAGCTAGGATTACAGGTGTGAGCCATCTTTGTGTTGGGGGTTTGCCCCAGTGAGTCTGTAAAGTGTGGAGGGAAAAGAGTGCCAGCAGGCCAGTTAGGTTAGACGTGAAGATTAGGGAAAGGGATTACACCAGCTCATCTCTGGTACCCAAGCACACTTCCCCTATGGGCAAGTAGAATGGGAAATAAGAAGAGCTTCAACTTCCCACAACTCAGATACCCAGTGGGGAGATAGGGCAGAGGATCAAAGTTGAAATGAATGGGGAGTGAGTAAGGGGTGGTAATGGTGATACAAACTAGCCATTCAGAGGAAGGGGCCTAGACCTGGGGACAGAGAAGACAAGAGAGAGTTGGCAAATTGTGTAGGAAGAGCAGAAAACAGGCTGAGATTAAAATGGCCTGGGTAAGAGAAATGGACCCCAGGGAAATAACCAGGAGGTGGACTAAGTTTGTGGATTGGAAAAGCTGAGTTCCAGTCTGGAGAATGAGGAGGAAGGGTGGAGTAGGAGAGGGTAAGCTATGGGCTTTTTCAGCTGACAGAAGGAGAGAAGATTTTGGGAGAAAGCAGAAAAGGGTTGCTCCAAGAAACAGGGCAAGGATGGCAGTGCAAGAATCCAAGAGAAGAAACTGAGATCCTTCGCTCTGGGGCCTTACCTGTGGGCAGCCTGTAACTAGCAGCAATGGCAAGTGCAGCTCAGGTTCTGGTGTGAACAGCAACTGCAGCTCAGGCCTGGTCCCGGGTAAATGAGGCTGCGGCTGCCGCAGAGCTACGTGACTCACTCTGGCCCCACCCCATCCCTGGATTGGTCCAGAGTAAGGCCACGCCCCAAGAGGCGGGGCAGTGAGGTGGAGTGACTCCCCTGCCAGGACCCCAGGCCTATTAGGAATTCGTTCCCCACACCTCCTGGAATCTTGTTCTCAGATCCTAGAAGGAAGAAATGGCCTGATGTTTGTTTCTGCCACAATCGCCTCTGCCACGTGCAGGGCTTACAGCCTGATCTGGAGGAATTACCTAAACAGTAGGTGAGGTCGGTGTGCAGATGCCCCAAAAGTGCCAGAGCATGGAGGAATGAACGGAGCTTCTCTGTCATTAGCCCCATATTAATTTACTCAGAGCCTACCCCCTATGAGGGATGGAGAAAATTAAAGAGAATGGAGCCTTTTCTGTTCCCCCCAGGCCATGAGCCAGGGAACAGGAAGTCCAGTGCCCAGAGTATTGGGCGGAAACAAGGAAAGAAGGGCAGACAGCCCTGGCTCTAGATTAGCAGGAGGTGGAGAGGGATACATGTAGGGTACCCAGGCCAGGGGGCCAAGTTGCCTCTTCTCTGACCTCATCTACTCTTTCCCACCCCTCACCCCTAGAGGGGAATAAAAGATTCAGTTAGCATGAAGAAATATAAAAATACTTTATTTAAATACCATTACACATCAGTTGCAATTATGTCAACAATCCTAATATTGAGGTAAGCAGATATTTGTAGGTAACTAAGAACTATGCAGAATCTAGCTTTCCGTCTCTTTGCTATGTTGTCCATGTTGTTCTTGAATCCCTGGGCTCAAGCAATACTCCTACTTCAGCCTCAGAAGTAGCTGGGATTATAGATTTCTACTGCCAAGCTCAGCTATTTTCAGCTTCTTAGCTTAGAAACTCTAGCAGCCCTTGTAGCTCTTTGCAACTCCTCACCACCTCTGGGATGGACAGTAATGTCTGTGAAGAGAAGAAACAGCAAGTGTAAATAAAGCACGAAAAACTCCCAGCTCCAGGGACACACTACTAAGAGGGGCAAAAAGATCATCAGGACATCCGAGGGCTAGATGCCATCGTCTACTCATCTCCCTCCCTGTCCTTTACCTCATGAATATGCTGCACAATGTCATCCAGTTTCTTTAACTCTGTGTCAGAGCGCCGAAGGTTCTCCTCTAGGATATTCCTCTAGAAAACACAGAGGTTTCATAAGTCCTATTCTGAAAAGAACAGCAGGTCTGGTAGGACAGAGGCAACATGGCTTGCGTATGGTAGTAGGAAATGGTCTTAGCAGAGCATAGAAGTTCTTACATGGCTCTGGTACTTGACCACGAGGTTTGCTTTCTCATTTTTCATCTCCAGGAACATTAGTCTCAGCTTGTCTACCTATAGATATGTCCATATTAATAGAGGCACAGTCTGAAGTCCCCTCCCCTACCAGTTGCCCAGCTCCTCTGTTCACTCTGAGTCACCTCCTGTGAGAGACACACTTTCTCTTGGATCCAGTTAGTGACCATGGACTGACAGGTGGGGTCCACCTGGCCTGCCAGGGTCTCCTGAAGCACTTTAGTCTCTGTCTCTGCATGCCGAAGTAAGCGGGTAAGCTGGGTCACCTCCTCTCTGAGGCTCTAGGGATGAGAGCAGAGGTATCCGATAGCCTTCTTACCACTTGTGGTGGATAAAGGTAATGCAGGGGTATCCAGTTCTCATGTTTGAGATCTGGCTACCATAGGCACAGAAGGACAGGCATCGTAGGAACATACTATGAGCTCGCCACTCTTGTCTATCTGTTCTAGGATCTTCTCATTCTGCTTCTGTATCACTTCCTGGAGCTCCTTTTCATTCTGTGAGGGAAAGGGATGTGGGAGGACATTGAAGGAGAGCGGGCTTCTTTGGAGTTCTTCTCAGAAGGAGAGGAGAATGCCCCACTCATGCTTGGTCCTGCTAGGACCACTTGACACACAATTCCAATTCTTCCTCCAGTCAGACAAGGTACATCCCAACGTTGAGACAGTTCCTGAACTCTCTCCTAGTTTTGCTGGGAACGCAGGCCAGCCCAGAACTGATTCCCAACATGTGAAGTATCTGACCCCAGGAAGGGCAAAACTAGGACAGTAGTTGGAAAATCCCCACCACCCAGATTCCCAGAAAGACACTGGTTCCCAGTGGACTAATACAGCCGCCCCAGTTCTTCATTGCCCCACTTCCAGGCCCCTCCTCTACCTTGTAGCGCAAGCACAAGGCCTGGTTCAGCTTCTCTATGTCTGCTTCCTTGGTCTTTTGGGCTTCCTGATGCTGTTCTTCCTGGGCTTGAAGCCTATCCTGCAGATGATAACTAGGGGAAGGAAGAATTCTGCACCTTTCTTGTTTTCAGAGACCAGTCAAACCTTTGGCAGAAGGGACACTTTCATTCCTCTAAGGATTCAAACTACACCCCACTCACATTTTTTGCTGCAGAAACCCAATGGCTTCTTCTTTAGATTCTTGCAGCAGAGAACACAGGTTCTCGAGTTCAAGAAGGGTAGTGCTCATTTTTTCTAGGCTACTTTCTAAGTCAGGCGTCTCTGAAAGAGAAAGTTCTAGATAGAAGTACAGATCTTTCAGCCTGGAAGGAAGGAGCGTATAGCCATCATTTCCATAACTCTTACCCACCCATATAATTTGAATATCCAGAACATTACAAATCCCAAAAGGCAGAAATAAAATGAGCCCAAGTAGAATTGAGGTTTTTAGAACAAAGCACTTCTCACTGCTTTTGTCTTTACTTATCATTACCAGATTTCCTAGAAACGAGGCAGGGTCCCTGGAGCCCATCCTAACCTGTAGGCTGAAGGGAAACCATTGATTCTACTCGGGTGAAAGCACTCGCGTCACTTCCAACCAAAGGCACAGGAGCTGACTCTGGCTCTAAAACCAAACAAACAAACAATCACTGTGAGTGAGGGGCCCCACCAGTGACCCAGTCAAAACCAGAACTGGAGGAGAGGGATGAATATCTGATGGTGGACACCTTCACCAACTGAGGATATCAGGAGCAGGGCCACAGCCTTCCCACCCCCAAATCGCAGCATCTTTAACCTTCATCTGCCACTGCTGCCAAGCTATCTCCCAATAAGACACTGTCATTAGGCGGAGGGTATTCCTGGGTGAGAACACAGCCTGTGCTCAGCAGAAGGGTCTCCAGTTTAGTCTAAAGACAAAGGAGAGAGAGAAAAATTAGCTGCTCTTCAGAGTGATTTCCTGAGTGCCAGGCACTCTCAGTCATTTAAAGCCCTTTTCTACCTTCTATCTCACCCATGCATGTGGGCATGCTTTCATTTTCTTTCTCTATCCCTCCCATTCTTCTCTACTTCCTTCCTTCCTCTTCCTTTTTTTTATTTTTTTATTTTTTGGCCTGGGCTTGAGCTCAGGGCCTGAGCACTGTTCTTGGACTTCTTCAAGGCTGGAGCTCTACTACCTGAGCCTCAGCACCACTTCGGGCTTTTTTCTATGTATGTGGTACCGAGGAATCAAACCCGGATCTTCACACATGCTAGGCAAGCACTCTACCACTAGGCCAAACTCCCAGCCCCATCCTCTTCTTTTTTTGTGCATGAACTAGGGCATAAGCTTAGGGCCTGGGTGTACTCCCTTAGTTTTTCACTCAAGACCAGTGCTCTATCACTTGAGCCACTTTTCTGCCCAGGCTGGCTTTCAACTATGATTCTCAGATCTCAGCCTCCTGAGGAGCTAGGACTCCAAGCATTAGACATCTGCAGCTAGTTTTTGATGTTTTCTCTTCAACTCCATTAATACTTTTCCCAGAAAAACTTTGTAACCTATGTCTCTCCACTAACACAGTAATAATTTAAAAATAAAATAAATAAGCCAGCCCAGGCACAAAAGGACCTGAGACTCTTATCTCCAATTAACCCAACAGAAAGCTGGAAGTGGTACTGCTGAGCTGAATTGCTCAGGAACAATGCCCAGACCCAGAGTTGAAGTCCCACAAATGGCAGGAAAATAAAATATAAAGAAAATAAATAAGGGGTCAAGAGTTTGGCCTAGTGGTAGAGAGCTTGCCTAGCATGCACGAAGACCCAGCTTCGATCCCTTGGTACCACATACTTAGAAAAAGCTGGAAGTGGTGCTGTGACTCAAGTGGTAGAGCTCTGGCCCTGAGAAAGCCCAAGGAAAGGGCTCAAGCCCAGAGGACTGGCAAATAAATAAATGAACAAACAAACAGCTGCCTGGGGAAGGGTGAAGGAAATGGTGACACTGTCCAAAAAGAGAAATGTACTCATTACTTGTTTTATGAAATAGTAACCCCTCTGTAAAACATCTTAATAACATCAGCAATAAGATTACATTAAAATAAATATATACATACATATATACATACATAACAAATAGCTGGGCTATCATTCTATCATTCTACCAAAATTCTTTTTTTTTTTTTTTTTTTTTTTTGCCAGTCCTGAACTCAGGGTCTGGGCACAGTCCCTGAGCTGCTTTTACTCAAAGCTATCACTATAGCACTCTACTACTTGAGCCACAGCACCACTTCTGACTTTTTTCTGTGTATGTGGTACTGAAGAATTGAGCCCAGGGCTTCATGCATACTAGGCAAACCACATTCCTAGCCCCCAAAATTCTTACAATTTTGTCACCACTGGTATCCTTACTTTTAATGGCTATGGATACTTTGTAGCTCTTGTTTATCTGGCCTACTTAATACTAAGGACCATGTTGTGCTTTTACAAGCTTCTCTCTTTTTTTTTTTTTTTCAGGTCATGACTACTTTTATACAGAGGCCTTTACATTTCTGGTTTCCTCTCTTAGTCCTTGGATCCTGCTTTAACTCTTGGCATCCATGGGTTCAGTCTTTAGCCTTATTTTCACTCTAATCTATTTATCCATTTCCCGGATGGCCCTGCCCCCAGGGCTCCACAAAAGCATCCACTGCAAACTTCCACATGAATGACTCTTCAATCTGCCTCTGAACTGGACTCTTTCCCAGTCTCCAGGGCCCAAAGACTAATTGCCTGCTCAAAAAATACCCCAGAATGTTCCACAGTCCAAAGGAAATCTAAAATGTGTAATACTGAATTCACTATTTTCTCTGCCCCATTCTATCAAAAATATGTTTCTACTTTTGTATTTACTGTTCTAGAGTAGAACAGTCAGCAAATTATGGCCTCTGGGTCAAGTCTAGCCTGCCAATCTTGCAAATGTGTTGTTTGGAAAATAGCCATACTTACTCATTTATATACTGTGAATGGCTGATTTTTTTTTTTTAATTTTAATACTGGAGTTTAAAGTCAGAGCCTTATGCTTGCTAGGCTCTAGAAGACCTTTTTGCATTGTTTTTTTCCCTTTTTTTTTTTTGCCAGTCCTGGGCTTGGGCTCAGGGTCTGAGCACTATCCTTGGGTTTTCTTGAGGCTAGAGTTCTACCACTTGAGCCACAGCACTACTTCTGGCTTTTTTCTATGTATGTAGTATTGAGGAATCGAACCTGGATCTTCACACATACTAGGCAAGCACTCTACCACTAGGCCAAACTCCCACCCCCATGCCTTTTTTTTGAAAGGTAACATTGGGTATGAATTCAAAGCCTTGTACTTGGTAGGCGGGCACTCTACTACTTGAGCCATGCCTCCAGCCCTATTCTTCACATCGGGTGTGTATGTGAATGTGTGTCAGGCCTAGGAATGAACACAGGGCCTGGAGGCTGCCCCCTGAGGTTTTTTTTTTGCTCAAAGCTAGCACTTTGAGTCACAGCTCTATTTCTGGCTTTTTGGTAGTTTACTAGAGGTCAGAGTTTTACTGACTTTCCTGCCCAGGCTTATTTTGAGCCACAATCCTTATCACAGCCTCCTGATTATGACCCACCTACCTTAGACCTCCTGTAGTTAACTGGATCACAGATGCTTGCCCTCATATGCAACTTCCCTCTTTCTTTCTTTCTTTCTTTCTTTCTTTCTTTCTTTCTTTCTTTCTTTCTTTCTTCCTTTCTTTTCCTCCCCCCCCACCTCTCTTTTTTGTGCTAGTCCTCAGACTTGAACTTAAGGTCTGGGCACTGTCTCTGAGCTTCTTTTGCTCAAAGCTAGCACTCTACCACTCGAGCCACAGCACCATTTCTAGCTTTTTCTGTTCATGTGGTACTGAGGAATCAAATCCGTGGCTTCATACACACTAGGCAAACGCTCTACCAGGAAGCCATGTTCCTAGCCCTTCATTGGTTATTTTTGAGATAAGGCATCACACTCTATTGCCCAGGCTGGCCTGAACCTTAATCCTGCACATCTGGAATTACAGTCCACTACCACCATGTCTAGTTATCGTTCTTCCCCTGTAGAGGGGATGACAGGCACATGCCACCATGCCCAGTCATTGATTAAAAATGTGGTATCTGGAACTTATTGTTTAGGCTGGTGTTCAGTTGCAATCCTCCAGGTCTCAGCCTCTGAAGGAGTTAAGATTAACTTCTTTCTTTGGTGGATCTACCTATATACCCAACTTGACCTATAAACTTCTAACTTCAAGACTGTCCAAGTTAGGACATCCTAACTCTCCATGGTAGAATTGATCCTCCTTTTTCTGAGTTCCCATGACCTTTTCCATAATCATATGTCAAGATAAGCTAGCCTGGCATAGTGGCTCACACCTGTAATCCTAGCTACTCAGGACGCTGAGTTCTGAGGAGCTGAGTTCTGAGTTCCAGCCCAAAGCTGGCTTTGAATGTGAGAGTCTTATCTCCAATTAATCACTAGAAAACAGGGAAGTGGAGCTGTGGCTCAAAGGATAGGGTGGTAGACGTGAGGTGAAGAGCTCAGAGACAATGCCCAGGCCCAGGGGTAGGGTGGTAGCCTTCAAGTAAAGAGCTCAAGGACAATGTCCAGGCCCAGAATTCAAGCCCTATGACCCCCCTCCCACACACACACACAAAAAAAGGGCCGGGAGTTTGGCCTAGTAGTAGAGTGCTTGCCTAGCATGCACGAAGACCCGGGTTCGATTCCTCGGTACCAGATACATAGAAAAAAGCCAGAAATGGTGCTGTGGCTCAAGTGGTAGAGCTCTAACCTTGAGAAAGTACAAGGACAGTGTTCAGGCCCTGAGCTCAAGCCCAGGACTGGCAAAAAAAAAAAAGAAGCTGAATGCTGGTGACACTCATGCTGTCATCCTAGCTATTCAGGAGGCTGAGAGCTGAGGATCGTGGTTCAAATCCAGCCCAGGCAGAAAAGTTCATGAGACTCCTATCTCCAATAAACTACTCAGAAAAGGCTGGAAGTGGCTCTGTGGTTCAAGTGGTAGAGCACTAGTCTTGAGCAAAAGAAACTCAAACCACCCAGGCCATGGGTGCAAGACCCATGACCAGCAAATAATAATAATAATAATAATAATATAATAATAATAATAATAATAAAGCCAGTCAAGATAACAACTTCATATCTGCCTGTCTGTCTTCCTTACTAGCCTGTACACTAAAATTTTCTATGCTTAGAACTCAATTAAGAACAAGGGTCAAGATCTGGGTTGTACCTTTCACTGTGGAATAAGCTAATTAACTCTGTCTACTGAAAGAGAACAACCATTTATTGTTCAGCATATACTCCAGGGAAGCTAAACAAGCAAGGCTAAATTTATGCTTTCTTTTAAACATTGTCTAGTTGAAGAGATCAGCTCTCCAAGGAAAATTAATAAAAGTGGAAAAGAAGAACAAGTGTATGAGGAATACACTTTTACAAATAGATTGGGGATGGCTAGATACAAAGAGATCATTGAGTCCATTTGATTTGGTAACATTTCAAAGGCAGGATTTTAATAGACAGAAAGGAATTTCTAGTTTGAAAACAAGAGAATAGCCTGGGGCCAAGTGTGAATGGGGACGGAGTATATGGGGTCCAGTCTGATTAGTGGGAATCACATGGAGGTAGGCTAAAGATTTGAGTGACAGGCTGAAGAGGTCCTATAGGGAAATGAACCACACTGAATTCAATGAAATGAAACAAGACTATGGTTTTAGGCTGGGCATGATAGCTTATGCCTGTAATCCTAGATACTCAAGAGGCTGAGATCTCTATAATCCTAACTACTCAGGAAGCTGAGATCTGTGGATCACTCTTCAAAGCCAGCCCAAGAAGGCTAAAATTAACCACCAGAAAACCAGAAGTGGAGCTGTGGCTCAAGGGGTAGAGAGGTAGTAGCCTTGAGTTAAAGAGCTCAGGGACAACGCCCAGGCCCAGAGTTCAAGTCCCACGACTGACCAAAAAAAAAAAAAAAGGAGGTTGAGATCTGAGGATTACTCTTCAAAGCCAGCCCAAGCAGGCTAATTAATCACCAGAAAACCAGAAGTAGCACTATGGCTCTAAGTGGTAGAGTGCTAGCTCTACCCATGATCAAAACAAACAAGCAAACAAAAAACAGTTTTCGGAAGACCATTCTATATAATGAAGATAATGGGAATAAAAGAAAAGATCCTACCTTTTCCTTTAGTTTTGCCTCCAGGAAGACAGTCAGGTGCTGTAGTTGATCAGTCAGTAGCCCTAGCCTGTGGGAATACTGGTGTGCCTTCTCCAGGGCTTGTTTCTGTTGCTCTGCTATGGTTCTAGTCAGGTCAGCCCTGAAACAAGAAACCAAGAAGGTAAGGTGACATTTTCTGAACACCTCTCCCAAATTCCTCACAATGAGAAAGACAAAGGTGAGATCCAGTGGTTCATGCCTGTAATCCTAGCTACTCAGGAGGATGAGATGTGAGGATCAAGGGTCAAAGCCAGCATGGGCAGGCAAAGCTGAAAGATTCTTAGCTCCAATGAACCAGCAAGAAGTCAGAAATGGAGGTGTGGTCAAGTGGTAGAGAGCTAGCCTAGAGTGAAAAAGTCAAGTGAAAGGAAAAGGCCCCGAGTTCAAGCTCCAGTATTAGCACAAAAAAAAAGGGGGGCAGGGGGGAGGATCAAGGCTTAATACAGTCCCCATGGAGACTCTGGTTTCTAGACTTGTTCTTGAGGGAAAAGCCCCTGCGGGGAAGCACAGAAAGACAGAAATCTTACTTTAGGTTCTCTACAGTATCCTTGAGGTTCTCACACTGCAGGCTACGCTCTCGGAGCACGTCCAGTGTCGTTTTCAACTGACATTCAACCTGGCCCAGCTCTAGGTGAGCAACTTGACTCTCTTGGTCTGCAAACTGTTGAGATGGGACAAAGAAGAGAAAAGGAGCAAGAGAGAAAGGGGAAAAGGATAAGTTCAAGTAGAAAAGCATAGAACTCAGAGGACCAGGGGCTTTTTCCACTCCAGTCTCAAATTTTGCCTCCATACCACCTGCTCCCTAAGCCCAATTCCTTACCTCCAGGGTCTCCTTTAGGTCCTGCACTTCCTTGGCCAAGACAGCCTTCTGTTGCTGTAGTTCTGCCTTTATTTGCTTTAGTGCTATCTCTTCCTTTTGCCATCTGCCAGAAACCTTAATTATATTAGATCTCAGGTGATCCCACATACTGGGTATCTACTGCCACAGTAACCTCACAGGGACTCACTGAGCAGCCCGCTCCTCGTTGCTCTGGGTAAGTTGGTACAGCAACTCATCCTTCATGGCCAGGTCCTGGGCACAATGGGCATGCTGACTCTGTAGCTCTTTTAGCTGGCTGTCTGTGCTGGCTAAAATCTCCAGCTGTGCCCGGAGATCTAGATCAACAATATCCTTATTACACCATGAAATCACTAGGCTAGAAACCCCCCCATAATTTTGTGGCCAAGCAAGTGCTCTAGAGCATTCTACAGCTCTATTAACACTGCAAGCCTGAGCAAGCGTAACTACTTGCATACCTATACACTCACAAACACATACCTGTTGCTAGGCGACTGTTCTCCAACTTCAGTTGTTCTAATTCGCCTTTACATTCTTCTAAATGGAGAGAGACTTGTTCCAGCTCTCTGGAAATCTAAGAAGAAAACATAGTTTTGTTTTTTTTTTCTATAGTTCCCCCTGAGTCAAGAATTCCAAGACACAGTACAACTTCCCTTTCTGGACAAAAGAGCAAACTACCTTATTTCTGGGCAGCCACAAGGTAGAAAATAAAGCAGATCCTCAGGAAAAAAAGAGACCAGAAGAAAAAATTGCTGAAGTAAAGATAGTGCTGAAGAGCAAAGGAAACAACTGGGTTCAGGCTATCTTGGAACCAAGGGAACTAACTGGCTGGTATCCAAACCCAGGGTAGAAAGAAGACAAGGCAGAGAATAATGGTATCACACAGTAGAAAGGCCTCTGCCAAAGGAAGAAACCCAGTCCAAGCAGTCCCACTCTTAGTCTCTACCTGCTGCTTTTCTTCAATTGCAGTATCTCGTTCTTGCAAGGCCTGCCGGCTCTTGGCTGTGACTTTCTCTGTGAGTTGTCGAGACCGACCAAGCAAAGCTGTCCATGTCACATACTACCAGGGGAAAGTAAGTAGGTCATCAGAGCACACTTGAGGCAAAGCTCCTAACAGGGCTGGAGGAGGGTGAGGAAGCAATTATGGTGACCCCAAATACTCACATCCAGTTGCATGGATGTCCAGTCTTGTTGCAAGGTAGTAGTCAGACTCACCATCTGCTGAGCCAATTCCTCTTGCTCTGTATGAAGCCCTACCTATAAAAAAAGGACCTTTGATGGCAGTGGAAATCTGTGACCATCTTTCCAGGGTGTTGCATGGACCAGTTGGGTCTGGGCCTCCTGCAAAAGGGCTTTGAATTACCAGTTGGGTTTGGGCCTCCTGGAGAAGGGCACTGAATTCTTTCATGGATGTCAAATCCTGTTGTAGCTGGCTGATGCGTTGGCTGGCATGTGCACAGAAAGCCTCCAGTACTGTCTCTGCCTGTTCAGAGAAGAGGTTGAAAGGACATTATAGGTAACTGAGGAAATGGTATACAATCATAATCATCCAACACCTGATTAGTTTTGGGGATTTTGTTGTTGTTATTATGGTTCTAGAGATGGAAGGCAGGGCCTTTGCACATACTAAACTTGTATTTTACCATTTGAGTTATGTTTCCAGCCCTTTTTCTTTTGCTTTTCAGACAAGGTCTATGGCTGGGCATGTGGCTTAAGTGGCAGAGCACTTGTCTAGCAAGTTTGGGGTCTGAGTTCAAACCTAGCACCACCAAGAAAAAACAAATACATGTAATAAGGTCTTGCTGCTATCTTTCCTGGGCAGATTTTAAACCTTTTTTCAGTTTCTGTTTTTCAGGTGATACTGAGGTTTGAACTAAGGATAAGGACAATATGATCTTGCTTGACATTTTCAATCAAGTCTGGCGCTCTATCACTTGAGCCACAGCTCTAATTCCCACTTTTTTAATGGCTAACTGAAGGTAAGTGTTAAAGACTTTTTTTTTTCAGCTGACTTAGAACCTTGATCATCAGTTTTCAGTCTCCTGAGTAGCTAGGATGATAGACATAAGCCACCAGTGCCCAGTGAGATATTTTTCCCTGTGTTGTGTATGTGGGTTCTGAGGCTTGAATTCAGGGCCTAACCACTGTCCCTGAGCTTTTATTATTGTGATGATGATTGGAATAATGTATATGGGGTTACAGTTACATTTGTCTGGTAGTAGGTGGATTGCTTCTCGAACATTGATACCTCTTCTCATTTTTTTTTTTTTTTTTTGCCAGTCTTGGGCTTGAGCCCAGGGCCTGAGCACTGTCCTTGGACTTTCTCAAGGCTAGAGCTCTACCACTTGAGCCTCAGCACCACTTCCGGCTTTTTTCTATGTATGTGGTGCCGAAGAATTGAACCCGGGTCTTCATGCATGCTAGGCAAGCACTTTAACCACTAGGCCAAACTCCCAGCCCCCCTCTTCTCATTTTTTGTACCTGTTTCCTTCCCCCCACCCCCTCCCTGTCCCTAAACTGTTGTGCTCAAGGTTAGCACTCTACCATTTAAGATACAGTTCCACTTCTAGATTTTTGGTGGTTAATTAATAAGTCTCATGAACCTTCCTGCCCGAATTGGCTTTGATCCAAGAACCTCAGATCTCAGCCCTGGAGTAGCTAGGATTACAGATGTTAGCCACCAGTGCATGGCATAGAGATTTTGAACTCTTGATCTTCCTACCTCCACTTCTGCATAGTTGAGATTACAGACCAAACTTGATTCCTAGTAGTTTACATCTTCATTTCCATGGTATCCATCTATGTCTCAAGTGCACTCCTATAGGACTTTGGAAACAGAAACCTCCCATATCACCAGAATGAATACCCAGCACCTTACCGCATCTTTTCCTTGGAGGGCCATCTCCTCTCTACGCTTTGCCTCCTCTCTTTCTGTTCTGAGGCTTTGGAACTTTCCCCTCAATTTCTTCAACATATCAAAGCAACAAGAGACCAGGGTTTCTGCACGTTGAGACTATAAGGTAAAAAGAATCAGATACCATGTCTGGTTTCTTTTCTTGGCTTTCTGCTTCACCAGAGGCTTCCACCTTCACCTGTACACTGCTTACCTCCTGACTCACAGTCATTCTGTCTTCTTTGTCATTCAACAGGGACAGGTGAAGCAAGGATATCAGCTCTTTAGAGGCTAGCACCCACGATTGCTGCGGAGGGCAAGATGGCTAGGCTAGATCAAATGCTCATGAAGCAGGAAGCAAGGACACTGGAAAGGAAAGCTTACTAACCCTAATGGCAAGTTCCCAGTAAGGAAAAAGAAATTCCTTTTTTTTTTTTGCCAGTCCTGGGCTTGGGCTCAGGGCCTGAGCACTGTCCTTGGACTTTCTCAAGGCTAGAGCTCTACCACTTGAGCCTCAGCACCACTTCCGGCTTTTTGCCATGTATGTGGTACCAAGGAATCGAACTCGGGTCTTCATGCATGCTAGGCAAGCACTTTACCACTAGGCCAAACTCCTGGCCAAGAAAAGAAATTCTTCACAAAGGTTTACTTACCTCCCTCTACCATGGTAGTAAATGATAATACTCAGCCATGATGTATATTACTGTTTACTAATCACTTAAGATTATTATTTTTTTCTTTTTTGTGCTGGTTACGGGGACTTAAACAGAGGGCCTTGGTGTTGTCCCTGAATTTAATTCAAAGATTGTGCTCTACTCCTTGAACCACAGCTCTACTTCTGGCATTCGACTGTAATTGGAAGTTAGGAATCTCACAGACTTTTCCTCCCAGGCTGGCTTCAAACTGTGAAGATCTTCAGATTGCAGCCTACTGAACAGCTAGGATTACAGGTATGAACCACTGGTACTCAGCTAGGATTCTCCATTTTTATTTTCACAGGTAAACCCTATGGTAGTATAAAATCAAACATTTACCATGATGTTCCTGGCCTCCTGTAGGACCTGTCTAATCTCCTGGCTCTCTTGAAGATGTTGAGGCTTCTTAGTTACCTAGCCAAAGAAATAAGAGTTGCGTATTTTGGGTAGACAACACAAGCAGTCTCTCATTCTCAGTTCCGCCCCCTCTCTCCCCCCACCCAGAAGGGTGTTATAGAAACCTTTCCTATCAGAAGGATGAGCAAAGCTCAGAACTAGTTGATATAAACCAGAAAGGAAGGGTGGCACCTGGCCCGCCTGGCTTCTTGTTGATCTAGAGTCTCAATAAACTCTTTCCCTAGATTGATTTTAAATCAAGATCTCTACCATCCAGGGTAGTTGGAATTATAGATGTGAGCCACTATGCCGTGTGTGTGTGTGTGTGTGTGTGTGTGTGTGCACAAAACACTGGGCCTAGGCAGGAGCCAGTGTTAATAACTGTAATCCTAGCTATTCAGGAGGCTGAGATCTGAGGATTGTGGTTCAAATCCAGCCTGGGCAAGAGAGTCCATGTGATTCTCTTTTTTTTTTTTTTTGGCCAGTCCTGGGCCTTGAGCTCAGGGCCTGAGCACTGTCCTTGGGCTTTCTCAAGGCTAGAGCTCTACCACTTGAGCCACCGTACCATAGCTGGCTTTTTTCTACATAGGTATATGGTACTGAAGAATCGAACTCCAGTCTTCATGTATGCTAGGCAAGCACTCTACCACTAGGCCCAACTTCCAGCTCTCCATGAGACTCTTATCTCCAATTATTCACCAAAAAAAAAGCTGTAAGTGGAGTTGGCTCAATGGTAGAGTGCTGGACTTGAGTGAAAAAGCCCAAGGATAGCATCCAGGTCATGAGTTCAAACCCATGACACATACACACACACACACACACACACACACACACACACACACACACACACACATCTGTACATATATTTTAATCTTAGAATGCAGACAGGCTTGGTGCCATATGCCTCTAATCCCAGCACATGGAAAGATGGCTAAGACAGGATAATCACTAGTAGGAGGCAAGCCTGGGTTACATGTTAAGACCCTGTTTCAAAACAAACAAAAAAGCTACTTGGAAGACAAAGATAAGGGAATCATGGTCAAGGCACCCCTACTGCCAAACAGAAATTTTGTCTTTTAAATAAGAGAAAAGCAGGAGTCTTCATTACTGCTGAAAGACAGCCATTGTCTCTCTCGAACAGCAGTGCTGAGTCACCAGGCTATGACAGTGTAGACTGAAGGTGGCAGTCACCCCATCCTCACATCTGAGAGTTCTTAGCTCCCTTCCCCCAGGAAAGCAATGGTCATTATCTACTGCATCGTGCAGAAAGGAACAGAGTAGCCCACAAGCCCTAGAGAGGGCATGCACATTGATCAGAGCTGGGCAGTCAGGCAGGTGATGAGATTAATGTGATGGAAGCAGCCAAGCGGCAAGGACATGCATGGGGAAGGGAAATGGCTAAAGGAGATGTCATTTCCCCTGCTCTGGTTCTGCTTCAGCAGCCTCCAATGGGATCTGGCAAGCTTCAGGGGAAAAGGATAGAAGGCAGATTCAGGCATGGGAAATGAGGTCAAGGACAAGAGGAAAAGATACCAAGATAACCCAAGAGAGAAACTGAGCAGGTAGCAGAATGAGGAGCCCATGGTTTCCAGGACTGGGGCAAAAGGAAAAGTCATTACTTTGAGGATGTTTTCAACCCAAATGAGCTCTCTGGGCATTTCTTAGCAATCCATTTTTTATTTCAACAACTACAATGTTGACTGAGGCTCTCAATTCTTTCTCCTGATACCATTCCCTTCCTTCCCAGGCCGGTGTTGTCTCAACTACCGTCCTCTAGAACAGTGCTCTTTTTTTTTTTTTTTTTTTTTTTTTGCCAGTCCTGGGCTTGAGCTCAGGGCCTGAGCACTGTCCTCGGACTTTCTCAAGGTTAGAGCTCTACCACTTGAGCCTCAGCACCACTTCCAGCTTTTTTCTATGTGTGTGGTACCAAGGAATTGAACCCGGGTCTTGTGCATGCTAGGCAAACACTCTACCACTAGGCCAAACTCCTGGCCCTAGAACAGTGCTCTTAAAAGTGGTTTCCTGGCTGGGTGTTTGGCCTAGTGGTACAGTGCTTTCCTAGCATGCACCAGGATACAAGTTCCATTCTTCAGTACCACATACATAGAAAAAGCTGGAAGTAGTGCTGTGACTCAAGTGGTAGAGTGCTACCCTTGAGAAAACCCAAGGACAGAGCTCAGGCCCTAAGTTCAAGCTCCAGAGCTGGCAAAAAAAAAGCGGTTTCCACTTAAGCTGAGTTCTAGTAGCCTATAATCTTAATTACTCAGGAAGTTAAGATCTGAGGCAGATCTGTGAGACTCTTGTCTTTAATAAACCAGCAAAAGACTAGACTTTGAGCTGTGACTCAAGTGGTAGAAAAACAGCCTTGAATGGTGAAGTTACATATCTGACACCTTTAAAATATAAGAAAAAAGCTGGATGTTAGTGCTCACACCTATAATCCTAGCTATTCAGGAGGCTGTGATCTGAGGATCTTGGTTCAAAGCTAGCCCAGAGAAGAAAGTCTGTGAAACTCTTATCTCTAATAAAACACCAGAAGTGAAAGGGTATCAATGTACGTGAATTAATGCACCTTCTATCTGGCAAATATCATGTAACCCTTTTACTAATTACAATAAAAAAATGCAAAAAAAAAAAAAAAAACACACCAAAAAACCCACAAGTGGCACTGTGACTCACAGTGGTAGAGTGCTACTCTTGAGTGAAAAAGCTCAGGCACCCAAAAACTCTGGCCCCAGGACCAGAGTTCAAGCCCAAGGACAGCCCTCCCCCCCCCAAAAAAATGTATTTTTACAGACACACTCCTGGCTCCCTTTTTCTATTTTTCAGAAAGAAAATACAGGGCTGGGAATGTAGCATAGTGATAGAGTGCTTGCCTAGCATTCATGAAGCCCCAGCTTCGATTCCTCAGTACCACATAAACAGAAAAGGCCAGAAGTAGTACTATGGTTCAAGTGGCCTTGAACATCAAAAGATGTTCAGGGACAGTGCCCATGCCCTAAGTTCAAGCCCCAGGATAGGCAAAATTAATTAATTAATTAAGGCTAGAAGTATGGCTCAAGTGGTAGAGTGACTGCCATGAACAAGCAAGCTGATGGAGCACAAGGCCCTAAGTTCAAACACTGGTACTGGCATAAAGGAAAAAGAATACATTTGGAAGATGAAGGCCTAGAGACTGATTCCTCTAAAACATTCATAGATGCACTCCTTTGGAAAGTCAAGGGTATATCAATACATTCAGCTTTTTTTCCAGACCTTCAACCTTTACAAATATTCTAAGAATGAACCACCTTTGCTCCTGGCAGTTTATCAGCTTAAATTCAGAGGGAGGGGTCATTGAGGTCATTCAAGCCTTGGGAGATAGCTACTTACCCTACTAGGACTGGTATTACTCTCAGTCTGGGTACTATTGTCCCTAACTTCTGGATGAGAGATAATCAGATGACTTTTCCAGGCCTGCAGCTGGGAGGAGAGAATTTCCAGAAGGCTAAGAGAGCTCAGTAGGTTATTTTCCAGGTCAGGTCGAGACAAGGTAGTCAGATCTGGAGGACAATGACTGCAACAAGAGAAAAATCATGAGGAAAAAAAAAAAAAAGGGGAGGGAGATGCAAAGGAATGGGAATGGATCACAAGATATTAAGGCTCCTGACTCACAAGGATCACTTACCCCCACAGGAAGCGCCCTGTCTCTGAAGCACTCTCCTTGGTGCCCTTAGCACACTCTGTATGACATTCATGTGTGCACTTTTCCTGTGGTGCTGGAGGACTAAACCAGGTCCCCACAGAGCAAGTGGAGTGAGGTGTGTTGCTAATGGCAACATCCTGCAGCCCAGGGGGAAGAGATAAGCTTTGGCGGAGATTTTCTAGCATAACTGAGGTATTTACACCTTTTTCTAGCCAGGCCAATGGGGACATCCAAGTTTCTGAATCACAGCCAAGAAGCCTTCCAGTATCTTCTACTACTGGAGATGGACCTGCCTTAGATTCCATTTCTGCTGGGTTTGGTGTCAGGCATGAGGATGGAACATCTTCCACATCTGAAATTGGTCCATGGTTTCCCAGGGCAACCTCTTTGTGAAGTACAGAAAAGCTTACTTCTCTTTCCTCTGTAACTCCATGTTCTCTCATTTCCTCCCCTGGCTCCTCATGACTGACAGGATTATCTGCTGCCCAGGCAGATGAAGGGGAAAGCTCTAGCCTGGAGGAAGGCGTAGTACTTTCAGAAAGCACTAAGTCCTCAGGCACAACCTCAGTCCTCTCATCCCTCAGGCTTTCATCCGAGTAGCATAGTTGTTGCTCAGAATACGACTGCAATGGATACTCCAGGAGATGGGATGAAGAATCCCCCCATGGAGGCTCTTTAGGCATAGCACCAACAACTTCTAAGAAGTTCTCCTCCATGCAGAGTGCCACCTCCTTGCTCACCAGGTCTTCTGGCTTCAAAAGTTCATTTAGAGAGCAGTTGTTTGTCTCTCCTATGGTATCTGAATGGGCCTCAAGTACTGTGTTTTGTTCCTGTTCCACTGGAGAGGACATAAGAACCATGGCCTTAACCACACCGTCATTTGCTGGGTTTACAATTTCTACAGATATTTTGGAAGTAGAGTTGGTTTGTGGTGTTGGCTCTATAGGCTGCTCATCTGATTCATGCTCACCAACTTCTAGCCACTTTGAGGGATGGCTGGACTGTTTGGAAGGGAAATTTGTTCTCTTGGCATTGATAAAATCCATTGGAGATGAGGCATTGCCTTCCTGCCAAAGGAGAAAAAAGTAGTTGAGTAAGGCAGGCAGTTCAGTTCCCAACACACAACTGTGGGTCCAAGATATGAAAATTTACAACAAGGAAAGAAAACTGGGCACTGGTGGCTCACATTTATAATCCTAGTTATTCTGGAGGCTGAGACCTATGGATCTTGATTCAAAGGCAGCATAGGCAGACAAATCTGTCAGATTATCTCCAATTAACCAGCAAAAGGCTGGAAGTGAAGGTATGTCTCAGGTAGTAGTGGGCCAGTTATGAACAGAAACCTAAGCAAGAGTGCAAAGCCCCAAGGGTGGAGGAAACAAGGAAATAGTTCTTATTAGGTCTGTTTAGGTGAGAACTTTATTAATAATTTCTGATTATTACATATAACCAACAGTAGGAAAAGAAAAGCTAGGAAGCCATTTTGGTTCCTTTTAACTGAACCAGTTCTACAGTATAAACAGCTTAGAAAAATCTTTTCATGTCATAAGAAGACTAACTTTGAAGTGAACTCATAGGAAAGGATTTAAAAGGTGTGAGTGAGCCAGGTGCCAGTGGCTCACATAATCCTAGCTACTCAGGAAGTTGAGATCTGAGAATCATGGTTCAAAGCCAGCCTAGGCACCAAAGTCCATGAGACTCTTATCTCCAATTAGCCAGCAGAAAACTAGAAGTGGTGCTGTGGCTCAAGTGGTAGAGTGCTAGTCTTGAGCTGAGCTCAGGGACAGTGCCTAGGCCCAGAGTTCAAGACCCATGACTGACCAAAAAAAAAAAAAAAGGGTGATTCCCAAGAGCTGTGAAAATCTAGAGCTGGTACAAACATTAATAAATAAAACTAATGGGTGTAGCTCAATGTCAGAGCACTTGCCCAGCACGCAGGAGGCCCTGGATTCCATTCCCATTAAAAAAAAAAAAAGTGGACAAAACCAAAAAAGGAATAGAATGGAATCCCAGCTATTAAGGAGGCTGAGCTCTGAGGATTGAGGTTCAAAGCCAGTCTCAACAGGAAAGTCTATGAGACTCTTATCTCCAATTATGACTAAAAAGCTGGAAGTAATGACAGAGTGCCAGCTTTGAGCAAAAAAAAAAAAAAAAGCTCAGGGACAGCACCCAGCACCTAGACTCTAAGTTCAAATCACAGTACTGGTGACCAGAGAGAGAGAGAGAGAGACAGAGAGAGAGAGAGAGAGAGACAGAGAGAGAGAGGAGAGGAGAGGAGAGGGAGAGGGAGGGAGGGAGGGAGGGAGGGAGGGAGAAAGAGAGAGAGAGAATATCTTCACATTTCAGAAGTACTAGTGACTGTAAATGATCATCAAATTTGACCATGAGATTTTTAGAAGACAGAACAAATACCATACTTCCTTATTAGAAAAAGAAAATGAGGGCCGGGAGTTTGGCCTAGTGGTAGAGTGCTTGCCTAGCATGCACAAAGACCCAGGTTCAATTCCTCAGCACCACATACATAGCAAAAAGCCGGAAGTGGTGCTGAGGCTCAAGTGGTAGAGAGCTCTAGCCTTGAGAAAGTCCAAGGACAGTGTTCAGGCCCTGAGCTCAAGCCCAGGACTGGCAAAAAAAAAAAAAAAAAAAGATAGCATTTTTTTTTGCCAGCCCTAAGGCTTGAACTCAGAACCTGGACACTGTACTTAAGCTTTCTCAAGGTTAGCACTCTACTACTTGAGCCACAGCACTACTTCCAGCTTTTTCTGTGTATGTGATACTGAGGAATTGAACCGAGGGATTCATGCATGCTAGGCAAGCACTCTACCACTAGGCCATACTCGTGGCCCAGCAATTTCTTTAGAAAGGCAATTTTCTCAGGTAGTTAATTTTTACAAAATGTCCTGACTGAAGATATCATAATATTTTACAAAATGTCCTGAAGAACACAGACAAGTCATCTTCTTCTTTGACAAGTTAACTTTTAAGGTTTTTGCTTTGTTTTGGCAATGGTCCTAGGGCTTTGATTCAGGGCCTGGGCACTGTCCCTGAGCTTTTTGCTCAAAGCTTGTGCTGTGCCACTTGAGCCACAGCTCCACTTTCAGATTCTGGTGGTTAACTAGAAATAAGGGATCTCATGGACTTTCCAGCCCAGACTGGCATTGAACTACGATTCTCAGATCTCAGCCTCATACTTAGCTGTATTACAGGTATTAGCCACTGACAGCCAGGTTGACAAGTTTTTGAAGTAATTGAAATGCAATTTGTACATGGCTGCTTCTCTCAAGACCTAAGACAAAAATGGCAACTCATAAGGAAATAGTTTAGCTAAAGTAATCCAAACAGCCTACCTTCGAGTGGTATAACTGATCCCAAGACAGTTTTAACTACTTCCTGGGGTGGATGGATATTGATTTACTGTTGTAGTAAGTAGACCTACTCATAAGTAAGTCCACATTTGAGGAAGACCACTAGTAGAGTGCAAGTATTTCTCGGTAGTTTGGTAAAGATCCTAACCGGGGAAGAGATTAAAAACAAAAAATCTCTAATAGCCAAACAGAGGTTCAGATTGTCAGTGGATTTTCTTTAACCACCCTAGGGCAGCTCTCTGTTGACCTGAATAGCTGTAAATGGATGTCACTGATGTAGAAGACTTCATTATCACTCTTAATTACGTTCCAGACCTGGCCCTCTGTTCCTCTGAGCTCCAACCTGGGCAAACAGCCCAGTGGTGAAGCTGTCCAGAGGAATCTCACCTGCAGCCTCAGCTTTCTCAGTGATGGTGTGAGCGAAGAGCATACAGGCTGTCTGTCTGCTGAGGTAGTGAGGACATCAGGCTGCAGGATAATTTCTCGGAGAGGAGTTCTCATAGCTGGTTTCCCCTGAGAAAGAAAGCGAGAAGAGATAAAGTGAGGAAGCCTGAGCTCCGCCAGCCAGCCCTTCCTCATTTTCCAAGAAATCCAAGAGGTGATAAAGCAAGGCAAGGTCCACATCCCAATCCTGCCTCAGCAGCAAAGTGAACAAAAGACTGCACCCTTCCCCAGCCTCAGGTTCTGCCCTGCTTTCCAGGCCCTGGGGCACCGCCAGCGTCTTGCCTCAGTAAACCCAGCTTGTCCTTCTCTTGCAAGAGCTCTCTCACTTACCGGCTGGGGCGAAGGCGACAGGGCTAGGTTGAGTGTTTTCACCCGCCACATCTTCAACACTGAAACCAAGTCGATCACCTCCCGGGCCAAATCAGGTTCGCCATGCTCACCCGCCGTCTTTATTTGAACCTGTTCCGCGCTCCCGGATTGGCTGCGGAACCGCGGTGCGTCTGCTCAGCGAGTCCGCTGGGACTCCGCCCCGTAGTGGGCGGGGCAAGCCCTGACCACGCCCCCGGGCTTTTCCGCTGCGGGCGCTGGAACCTCAGCCCTATTCCTCACTACCGCCCAGCGCTGTCTGCGGTGCCGCCCTGTATTTTCCCAAAGCTGAAGACACCACGGGTAGCTGAAAAGTCGAAACGATTCCTTCCCTGCTTTCAGGAAACCATCCTCATACCCGATTAGACTTGTCTGTTAAGTTGCTTAGCCTCTGGCGGTGTCAGACTTCCCTTAGTTACAGCCGGGTAGTTGGGTTTTTTGTTGTTGCTGTCCCTTTAGCTTTTTTGCTCAAGGTTGGCAGTCTGACCCTTGATCCACAAATCCATCTCCTTTTTTTTTTTTTGGCTGATTTACTAGAGGCAAGTGTCCCACAAACCTTTCTGCCTGGGCTGGCTTCAAACCTCCAACCTCAGCTTCCTGAGTCAGGATTACAGGAATTCACTGGCACCCATTATGAGAGGAGCTGTTTTCACATAGGCTTGATCAGTCCACACACCAAACCCTTGTCCATAGAATAATTGCTAATATGTACTGTACTGAACATTTATTGTGTTTGTAGTGCTATTCCAACTATTTTAAGTGTACTAATTCATCTAATCCTTGAAAGAAACTGAAATTGGGCTACAGGGAGTGTCTCTAGTGGTAGAGGTGCCTGCTTTAGCAAGTGAAGCTCTAAGTTCAAACTCAAATACTTAGCAAAAAAAAAAAATAGTTGTACATATGTAGTATATTCATCTTTATATATATATATATCTTCATGTATATCTACATATATATAGACTGTAAATGAAGATGATGAATTCAGTCAGAGAATGTAATTTGTAAATAACAAACTTCCAACCTACACTACCAACTACTGTCTAAGTTCTAGTTTCTTGAATTCAACCCCCTGTAGAGGGGGAAGTCTGGTTTTTGTTTTTTGCTAATCCTGTGCTTGGGCTCAGGGCCTGAGTACTGTCCTTGGGTTTTCTCAAGGCTACAGCACCACTTCTGGCATATTTCTGTGTATGTGGTACTAAGGAATAGAACCCTGGTCTTTGTGCATGCTAGGCAAGCACTCTACCACTAGGCCAAACTCCTGGCAGGAAGTGTTTTTTTTGAAACATTGTTTTCATTTCTTGTTTGTTGTGAGGCTTGAACTGAGGGCCTGGATGGTCCCGGACTGAGCTGCTGGTGCTCAAGGCTACCGTTCAACCACAGCAGCACTTACGGATTTTGAGTGGTTAATTGGAGATAAAGAGTCTCCAAGAACTTTTCTTCCTGGACTGGCTTTGACTCTCAATCTTCCTCTCAGCCTCCCAAGAAGCTAGGATTACAGGCAAGAGCTACTGATGCCCAGCTTCCTTTGTTTTGTGTGTGTGTGTGTGTGTGTGTGCACCAATACTGAGGCACAATACTTGAGGACCTTTACACCCTCACTTAATTCTTTGATCACTTTAAACATCTCTAGTTCCTGCTTTTTAATGGTTAAATGGAGATTTGTGGACTTTTCTGTCCAGATCCATGATTCAAACCATGATCCTCAGGATTTTAGCCTTCTGAATAGCTAGGATTAGACATGAGCTACCAGCATCTCGATTATTTTCTCTTTGCCTGATCAATTTTGGGCCTCAATCCTCTAACCTATGGCTCTTGCATAGCTGCTACCTGATTGAGCTTATTTGTTTAGCTGAGAAGACCTTGTAAATTTTTCTTAGGGCAGCTTCAAACTACCACCCAATCTTCATCTCTAAAATAGCTGGGATTACAGGTGTAAGCTACTTGGCCTGATGCAAAATTGTGATTTTTTTTTAATTTATTTTTTGCCAGTCCTGGGCCTTGATCTCAGGGCCTGGGCACTATCCTTGAACTTTCTCAATGCTAGCACTCTACCACTTGAGCCACAGCTCCATGTCCGGTACTAAAGAATCAAACCCAAGGGTTTGTGCATGCTAGGTAAACACTTTACTACCAGGCCACACTCTTGGCACATATGATTTCTTGAACATTTACTTTTTCTTCTCTGTTTCATAAAACTATAATACTATCTTGAAAACCACCTCCCTAAGCAACTGATAAAGATCTAATTAACTGGAAATGGCGCTGTGGCTCAAAAAATAGGACAGTAACCTTGACCTGAAGATCTCAAAGACAGTGCTCAGGCCCAGAGTTCAAGTCCCACAACAGACAAAAAAAATCTAATTTATCTCTTTATATTCCTCGCCTTTTATTTTAAAAGTTTTATATTTTGTTAAGTTTATATTATAGACATTAGCTGTCATCAAATGCATGTATTTATCAATTTGTCCATTTAGTGGTATATTTGGCTATAGTTTATAGTGGTCCTGGGATCTGAACCCAGTGCCTTAACCTTTGCTAGGCAGACACTCCACGTCCCAGCTTAGTTTTAATTTGGTCAGAAACTTTTATAGCATCTGAATTTCTCAACTCAGTGTCATTAATTTTTTTTTTTTTTTTTGCCAGTCCTGGGCTTGGGCTCAGGGCCTAACCACTGTCCTTGTGCTTTCTCAAGGCTAGAGCTCTACCACTTGAGCCACAAAAACACTTCCAGATTTTTTCTATGTATGTGGTACCAAAGAATTGAACCTGGGTCTTTGTGCATGCTAGGCAAGCACTCTACCACCAGGCCAAACTCCCAGCCCTCAAATTTTTATGTTTTAAAACTTAATGTCGGACTGGGCGCCAGTGGCTCAAGCCTGTAATCCTTAGCTACTCAGGAGGCTGAGATCTGAGGATCAAGGTTCAAAGCCAGCTCAGGCACAAAAGGACCTGACTCTTATCTCCAATTAACCTCTAGAAAATGGGAAGTTGGGCTTGGCTCCAAGGTAGGGAGGTAGCCTTGAGCTGAAGAGTTCAGGGATAGCGCCCAGGCCTCATTCAAGCTCCATGCATGACCCACCAAAAAAAAAAAAAAATGTCAGGGTGATATACAGAGCTAGTTACATACGTTAAGGTAGTGAGTACATTGTCAAACACTGTTACCCCCCCCCCCACATTTTCCTTCCACTTTCTCTCCCTGCCCCCAAGTTGTAAAGTTCATTTCCAACATATTGGTCTTGTATTACTGTTGCATTGGTTCATGTGTGTGCTTTCTTGTGAATGTGTGTAGTCACAGGGCTTGAACTTGGGGGTCTAAGCACTGTCCCTGAGTTCTTTTGCTACAGGCTAGCACTCCACCATTTTGAGCCACACCACCACCTCTGTTTTGTTTTGTTGGTTTTGGACTTGATTTCTGGGCCTGAACATTGTCCTTGGGCTTTCTCAAGGCCAGAGCTTAACCACTTGAGTCACAGCACCACTTCTGGCTTTTTCTGTGTATGTGGTATGAAGGAATCAAACCTCCATAGCTTTGTGCATGCTAGCCAAGCACTCCATTGGTAGGCAAGTATTTTAATACTAGAACCATGCCGACAGCCATTCCAGGAGAAGGAAACAATGCTCTTTCAAATTGGTGCTTTCTGATTTTCTTTATTCCCTGAGAATCACTATATACCACTGAATAGTGTTTTGAAAATGTCCCTGTCCCCTTTTTTTTTTTGCCAGTCCTGGGACTTTAACTCAGGGCCTGAACATTGATTGTCCTTGGGACTTTCTCTACCACTTGAGCTACACTGACACTTCCAGCTTTTTCTATGTATGTGCTACCTAGCAATTGAACCTGGGTCTTTGTGCATGCCAGGCAAGCACTCTACCACTAGGACAAACTCCAGCCCCTAGTTTTCTAATTTTTAAAAGTTAAATTTATTGAAGACTGACCTCAAACCCCCAGATGATTCTTAGCTGCATATACATGACTCCCAGTTTTTGAGATCTTTGAAAATATGCTCATTATTTCTGACTAGTCTATTAAACAAGTAGCACCTTAATAGCCCAATATGTCATACTATCTAGAAGAAAACTATGGCAAGTTACAGGTGTCCAAAGGCTCACAGGCTCATAGCTGAAATCTTAGCTACTCAGGGGGCTGAGATCTGAGGATTATAGTACAAAGCCAGCCCAGGCAGGAAGGTTTTTGAGATTCTTTATTTCCAGTTAACACCAAAAAGCCAGAAGTGGAGCTGTGGCTCAAGTGCACCAGCCTTGAGTGAAAAAGCTAAGGGAGCCCTACTAACACACACACATACACACACCATGAAAGAAACCTGGCAGAAAAACAAGGACAGGAAAAGGCAGAAGCCTTTGGTTGTCAGTTTAAGGGGTCAGAGCACTGGGGAAGTGAAGCAAAGTCACCAGGCTGATTGGAGACAACTGAAAAGTGGGGAAGGGCTAGGATCAGTTGTGTCTGCCAGTGGTAGGATGCTAAAGATGTAAACTCTAGTTCTAAACCAGTAAGAGGCTACAATGTGAAAACTAGATTATCAAGATGATTGTACTGAGCTGGCAGTGAAGATCTTCAGATTTCATCTAGGCCCCAGTCTACAGTAGAGAGGATATGGAGTGGACCAGGAAGGATTCCAAATCACAGTCAAAGTCCTGGAAGGGCATCGATTCCAATGGACTGGGCTGAGTAACTTGTGACTCCAAGACAAAGTTCACTGGCTGCTTTTGTAGAAGCTCTGGGTCAAAGGCCACACCCCTAAAGAAAGGGTGGACCTGGAATTGATGTAGATAGCGCAGACGATGGAAAGTGTTCTGGCATAAGAGCTGAAGGGAAATAATAGTATGAAGGATGAAAGACCAGAATAAGGAATAAGTTTAAACAAAGATGACAAGGGAGAGAGAAGTTCATGGAGCTGTAAACCTAAAAAGTAAGATTTGTAAAAGATGGAAACACAGGCTGATTTGGGGCACAGATTGGGCACAAAGTATCTATGTTTGTGTTATTTCCAGAGGGTAAGAGTGCAGTACTGGTACACACTTTTGGAAGTAGATCTATCTTTTTAGATGAGGAAGGCATTTGGGATACCATGAATTCCAAAGTTAAATATAATGTGCTGCTGAGAGGGCAAATAGGTACTCAAGTTAAGTACCCTCCTCCAAAACAAAAATTAGTCAGGGGAATAAGAAAATATGACTTCAATGACAAGGGAGAGGTGGTGAGGGGAGAGGGAATGGTTTGGATGTTTGCCCTTACCTCATGGAGCAGCAGAGAGAGCTCCTGGTTAAGAGAAGTCGGAATTTCAGAGTCAGAGTGGGTCACAGTTGCCAACATGGCCACATGATCTCTCTCTGCTGCCACTGGGAACTGAATTAAAGATATAGGTGATAAAGGCTCTCTAAGGGCCTTTCTTCTTTCCAACACAGAGGGAAGCTCTCTTCTCTGACCATTAATACTATCATTCTCTCACCTTCCCAGTTGCCAGAGAGAAAAGTAAGACACCCAGGGACCACCAGTCAGCAGCATGGTTGTAAGGCCCACCACTCAGCACCTCAGGGGCTAGGGATTTGAAAGACAGTTGTCACGGACATCCTTTGACTATTGCTTCCACTCCAATGTTTATCTACCAGCTGTTAGCTACTCTCACCCATGTATTGAAGAGTGCCACAGATAGTATAAGCTCGGGCTCCCTGGGACAGGTAGCGGGACAGACCAAAGTCTGTCAGCTTCAGATGGCCTATAAAAGATTAAGGGGACAGTATCGCTCTGTTCCATGCCTTAGCCATGATTTTTCCCCCCGTTAATGGAGGTAACACTCATTCTGGGCTAGTGAAAGAAAGAACCTTACCTCGTTCATCCAGAAGAATATTCTCCATCTGAAAGATCACAATGAGAAATTATTCCTCTTCTTTTCAACTCTTTCATCCATGTACACCCACCAAATGGAGAAGTTACCCTACTCAGCATTTATCATATATTTGGAAGGCTCTGACCCAAATCATAGGCCTCCAAGGTGGCCCCCAGGACCAACAGTTCTCAACTCCCCACCTACCTCCTTGGACTTATTCGAACTTACTGACGCCCCTCCTCAGGCTAAAGAAAAAAACACTCTCAGCCCTACCTTCACGTCTCGATGTATAATGCCCAAGTCATGGAGATAGCCTGCGAATAAGGGGTGCACTGAAGCTTTCTCATCCACTACTTTCTTGGTAACCCTTATCCCATTACTATTCCAAGGTGAGTAGCAATTCTCTTTTCTCCTACCCACAACTTAACTTCTCCCCTCAAACACTGTTTCACTTACATAGCACTAGGACCAGCTCAGCTGCAAAGAGACGGACAGAGGCCTCAGGAAAGCGGCCAACAGCAGACCACAGGGAGTACAGATTTCTGCTGCAGTACCTACACACTGCAAAGGACCAGAACTCTAGGTAATGTCTGGGTGCTTCCATGCCAGGGCTTTAAGGCATCATAGGTCTCCCCCTCCCCAAAATGATGCCCACTTGCTATTCCCTCTTCCTTTTGGGATAGAGGTGCTATGAAAAAGAGAACAGCAAAGATAGAATAAACCCAAAGAGATAAGTAACCTCAGGTGGGAAGAATGCAGATGGAGTCTGGGGATAAAGAAAAGCCAGTCACTCACTAATGAAGAGATGCCGCTTCCCCTGCCAGCTGTCCCCCAAGCTGTGGACAAAAGGATGGCTGATCTGCCGCTAGGGACAAAGAAAGCAAGTAGTTAGGAAAGAATAGGGTTATTGAGCATAAAGGCAACCAAGACGTAAGGCATGACCTTATTGTGCAGAAACTGAACTGCTGCTTCACCTCTGAGTTTAGCAAGAATCAATATTTGATACTGATTGCCTGGTAATCCTGTAACCCACATAATACTAAATACATAATACATAAGAGACATGGATTTGTCTGGCAGGAATATCTGTGTTGAGAGCTAACAGCTAATTTCCCCAGATTTACTCTGGAGTTAGTAAACTAAGGGTGAAGCAGGTAGAATCAGGAAAAGGAGGAACACTGAAGAAAGGTGTTTTTCTTTCCTGTAACTTCTTTCATGTTTCCCAAGTATTCTGTGCATACCTGGATGCTAACCTCCTCTTTGCACTGCCTCAGTGTACTCCTCTGTAGGACTTTTGTCTTTGGTACCACCTATAAAAGGGAGAGCAGTGAAAACTCAGAGAATAGTGGTGTTGAATTTATTTATCCTTACATCTGTAGAATTAGAATGCAAGTAGGAACTAGAATAATGTGAAAGAATACCTAAGCCCCTACCTTCACTGCAAATACAGCTTTCTGGGCAGAATCTAGCACTTTCAGGACAATTCCAAAAGAGCCTTTCGCCACAAGACCTAAAATCTGTACAAAGAAATCGACAACAGGGGATTTGAACCCGATTTTCTTTATTTTTCCCAGTCAGACACCTCTCAGGGATTCCAATGACTTACCTTCAGCTGCTGCTGCCCCCTAATGGGCCTTAAAGGAAATTCCGGCAGAAAGAGGTTGATGAACTGAGGTACAGGCCATTTAGAGAGGGGCTTTTCCACTAGTAATGGAGTTGGCTGTAGGGGCTCCAGGTGCAGGCATTGATCCCATAATTCTTCCAGATCTGACCTGATGATTCCCACACCAGACCAGAGGCTCTTCCAGCCTCGGGGCCAGTGGCTCTGGATGTTGCCACTCTGCTGAGAAGCAAAGGAGCTTGCCAAATTCTGCCCACATTAACAGGCATTCCTTCCCCTCATCTCAACTCCTAGATGTATATTCTGAGCACCAGGCAAAATTCCCATACTTCTGGCTTTATAGCAGAACGGGATTACTGAGACATATTTCAAAGCCTCTAGAAAAGTAACTATTGGGCATTTTCTTCATGAACAAATATATAACCTAAGCCTATGCCTCAGATCTAGGCTACAATACTTTCACATTGTAGTCTCTCAGCCCCATCCACAGGCTGTTTTGTTTATCAGTAACATGCCCCTATCCAGGGTACTTCCCGTACCTGAGGCCCATACTTCCTTTACAGGCTGCCAGAGCCCCACAGCCTACCTGGTGAGGAACAGCCACCGGGGTCTGTTGCCCCTGTCGACAGCTCACTGCTCCCATCCCCAGCCTCTGCCTCCTCTCCTTCTGTTAAATCTGCTGTCCCAGTTACATAAGCAATTCCTCCCTTGATACTGCATTACACATGAGTCCGCCTCTTTGGACATGCAACAATTCATTGGCTCTGGGCTAGTATCAAGGCTGAGAAAGAGGCCACCCTCATCACAGTGGCAGTGAAAAGCACAGGTTGAACACGTACCCAACGTAATTAAAAAAGAAAGAAAACGAAACCAGTATTAAATTTAAAATATTTTTTTCCTCTTTAAATCTTTTTTTTGTTTTGTTTTGTTTTGCCATTCTCCAGGGCATACCCCAGGGGGAAGAGTAGGATACACATGGCCAGCCCTGGCTCCTACTATCACCCTCCCAGGTGAGCATATAGACTGGATATTCCCCCTGAACACTAAGACCGCTATCATACAGGCAGTGGAGTGAGACAGAGATCAAGTCACCTCCCCTCAGCTTCCTGGCACATAGGGAGGGCAGTTACACTTAGAAATATATATATATATATATATTTATATTTATATATATATACGTGAGTGGCTTCTTATAAAAATTTATCGCACTTAATCAGAATTACCTCCCCCCCCCTTTTCAGTTGACCTGAACAGAACAGGAGCCTAGCCCCTGGGCCCATTCCCTGGTCTAGTTCTTGCGCTGCCTCTCTGGCCCTGGGTGTGACCCATATCAGATGGAACTCAGTATTACTGTCCACCACGCCCTTCAGGGAACAGGTCACCTGCTAAAGGACAGTGCCTGTCTTCACAGAACCCCATGGGCGCCAAACCCCCACAAGTCCTGGTGGAGAAGGGGAAGCCTTTCCACCCCACAAGTCCCTGGAGTCAGATCCTGGAGCTGTACTGCTGCTACTTGGATTGCCAGATCACTTGCGCCTGCCAAAGATAGACTTCTTGCTGTGGTTCTTGTCACCCACACTTAAACCGATGAGAAGTCGAGCCTTCTTCTCTTCTTCTTGCTGTTGCATGTTCAGGTCTGATTTAGCTTCTAGCTTTCCCCGAACATCAGACCCTGTTGCAGGCTTCAGCCTTAGCTTTTCTTTGATTACCTGGCAAAGTTGGAGTGGATCAAAAGGTAAATGTTAGTGTGACAAGCAGAATAATTCAAAGTGAATGACCTCAACAAAAATTTATTAAACTTTAAGGCACAACGAGGCAAATTTAAATTACAAAATGTTTTCTGCTATCAGGAAGCTTACAGTCTAATTAGAACCCATGCTAAATCAGAAGATGTAGCAGATTTTATTTCCCTAAAATTAATGGTAGTTAACAACATTCACTTGTCCCTTTCCACAGCAGTTATATACCCTAGAACAAAAGATTCTACAGTAGATCTTGCTTGCTAGCTCCTAATCAGACAGCTATGAGCCCTGATGGAATACCTGTGCAACCAGAGCTTTTCTACTATCCCTTTTGACAGCCATGGCAAAGTCTAGCCATGTCCAGGTGTTGTTGTGGTATTCTAGACAGGGCAGCACCAGGTTAAGATCACCCCAGTCCACACTGTTCTTCTCACCCTGTAAGAAGAGGAGAGGGAAGAAGACAGAAAACAAGATACATCAGTTGCTATTTTGAGTTTAAGCCAGTATTTGGAATTCTGAATAGAAACAACATACTACTTTTATTTTTTACTTTGGTCAGACCTGGGGCTTGAACTCAAGGCCTAGGCACTGTCCTTAGGCTTTTCTCAAAGCTAGAGCTCTACCACCTGAGCCACAGCACCATTTCCAGCTTTTTCTGTGTATGTGGTACCAAGGAATTGAACCCAGGTCTTCATGCATGCTAGGCAAGCACTCTTACTACTAAGCCAAACTCCCGGCCCAACATACTGGTTTTGATAGCCCCTTAACTTAGAAGGAACAGCACAGTGATAACTTATAACCCAGCTTCACAAGAAGAAACTGGCTATCTCTGCCTATAATCTCCGATGATCTTACCTGGCTCCTTTCCCACCTTGTTCTAGGAAGTACTGGGAGATACATACCTTATAGCTGACACACAGTGGAACCTGTGGAATCTTTATGTAAATAAAGGAGTTGTTCATAGCAGCTCGTTCTTTCATCTTGTCAATATCATCCACAGGGTGCTAAAAAGGAAGAGTATGAGACCTGAACACCATCAGAAGAAACCTAGACATACTGATCCTCCTACTTCAGCTCTCAGGCCTGGGATTAGTCACACTTGGATTCTTTTTTTTTTTTTCAAATCATCAGGGTAATGTGTGATACCTCAGGTGATTTCCGAAATGATCTTCTGACCCCAGAACTTCGAGTTAAGCCCTGTGCCACACCCTTCCCAGGGCCCAGTGGTACTGCATCATCTGTTGCTATCAGCTGCCGAGGCTTCACCACTGGTATTCCTATGGAAAAGCAAACATACCAGCTGTCATCCTCTTATCTGAAGCCTCAATTGTCTTGAGCTGCCACTCTATCTTTCTGGCACTCTACCATAAATGGTCTCACCAGTTGTCACTAGTTTGGATTTATCCTCTTCATCACCAACTTCATCATCTTCCACGCTTCGGCCAGGAAAGAAAAAACCCATCATTCTATGAAAAAACTGATGTGTCAGCTGGATGGTGAGGGGCACCACATTCACCTGAAGGTTGAAAGGGTTGAAGAAGCACTTAAGTTCAGACACAGTCACTCCATTTCCTTCTTCTAAATAACATGGTACACACTGCTCGCTCTGGAATGCCATCTAATCCTTGGTTCTCAAGGGACTGTTTACTAACCTCAAAGTGTTCCTTGACAGAGATACCCCCAACAGGTGGCCGGACTTTGCTGAAGAGGCGGAGGGCTAGCTGTCGCCCAGACTGGCAGGAGCTCTGGGGGCGCAAAACTACCTGTAGGATGGAGTGAACAATAGCCAGACTGAATGAATGTCCTCTAAAAATATCAATCTACTAATCAACCCAGGAATTAGCCCACAAATCTAGATCGAAAGAATGGGCAATGGTCTTCCGAAACTGAGCAAGCTTTCACCATCTCAGATCACATGGTTTCCTGTAGGGAAAGGATCATTATAATATATGCCCTCTGCTGAGAAGCATATGAACAGGCTAGAAATGGGGAAATAAGATTTGCTAGATAGCTCAGTTATAGAGTATCTGTCTAGAACATACAAAGCTAAGTTCAATCATAGTAATAAAAGAAAGTTAAACCTGTGGACGCCAGACACACACACACACACACACACAGAGACTTGCCTTATAGATAGCATTAGGAAGGAGGTTGTTCATAGTGAACCAGCCCAATTCCAGAAGATGTTCTGCTGTGTCATCAGACTTATTCACCTATAAAGACAGATTTTGTCACTGTCCATTTAAGCTTTTCTCAGGAGCTTGTTAGATAACAGTTATGTATCCTATTTGTTTTCAGGGTTTCCTAGTATGTAGTCTAAACCTTTGATATCTTTTATTGGTCCCATACAATCAATATACACCATAATTCAACCATTTTCCTGGGTATTAAATGCTAATAGTAATTCCTGGTTATCTCACTATTAAAAAATGTTCTTGTGAGATGGGTGCTAGGGACTCTCACCTGTAATCCTAGCTACTCAAGAGGCTGAAATCCTCTATTCAAAGCCAGCTGAGAGACTGAGAATCCCTATTCAAAGACAGCCCATGTAGGAAAGTCCAAACAATCTTATCTGGAATTAATCACCAAAAAACTGGACACAAAGCAGTGGCTCGCTTGAGTGGTAGAGTGCCAGCCTTGAGTGAAAAAGCTAGGAGACAGTGCCCAGATCCTGAGTTCAAATCCTAGCACAAGCACATATATAAAAAATCTTCTCATTAGCTAGGTGCGGTGGCTCATGCCTGTAATCATAGCTACTCAGGAGGCTGAGATCTGAGGATCAAGGTTCAAAGGTAGCTCAGGCATTAAAGAATTAGAGATTCTTATCTCCAATTAATCATTAGAAAACGAGAAGTGGGGCTGTGGCTCAGGGGTAGGGCAGTAGCCTTGAGCTGAAGAGCTCAGGGACAGCATCCAGGCCCAGAGTTCAAGCCCCATGACCCACCAAAAAAAAAAAAAAAATCTTCTCATTCATTTCTAAACATCTCTTTTGAAAGAAGGAATGAATGATGTGCCTTTTCCCCAGATCAGTAGCTAATCTCAGGAAAGTAGAATGTCAGCAGAATAATTTCTCTATTCCAAGGTAGACTTGAGAGACTGGTCAGGCTACACTTCTGGGGATAGCTGGCTTCAAACATCTACATCTGTATCATTTTTAAATTATAAGCGGATGTATCTAAAGGAGCTCTGCTCATGTGTCTGATCCTGACCATCATTAATGATCATAAAAATAGGCCACTTTCTGTTTCTGTTTATCAGTTAGACTCCTGAGATAAGTCAGTGCCTCAATACAATTTTCTTTGTGTGATGCACACCCCAGATACCTTACTGTACAGGAACCTCTGCAGCTCTAGCTCAGCAATTCCCAATTGTCCATCTTCCTCTGTCAGGCGCCAACGTGCCTGAGCAAAGTAGAACTCAGTGCGGCGGACCACACTCACATCTTCTTGCTGCTTTCGAAGCTCCATCTTGTTGGCCCGCTGTAACTGAAAATCCTTAAAACACCTGCAAGTAGACATGAATGCCAAACCCATGATGTTCTTTTGCTCAAGGCTAGCATTCTACCACCTGAGCCACACCTCCATTTCTGGCTTTTGGGTGGTTAGAGTTTCAGCCTAGGGTAGCTATGAACAATGAGCCTCAGATATTAGCCTCCTGAGTAGCTAGGATTACAGTGCCAGCTTGCAATTGTATTTTTCTTTTTTTTTTTTTTTTTTGCCAGTCCTAGGGCTTGAACTGAGAGCCTGAGCACAGTCCTTGGACTTTCCTCAAGGCTAGTGCTCTACCACTTGAGCCACAGTACCACTTACCACTTCAAGCTTTTTTCAGTGTATGTGGTACAGAGGAATCGAATTCAGAGCGTTGTGCATGCTAGGCAAGCACTCTACCACTAGGCCCCTGCAATTGTATTCTTTATTGACTAACTTCAAGATATTTTCTGTCTATATGTATAGTGTCAAGACCACATAAGTAGACTTTTCCAACAACCCATTTTTTTTTCTTATAATAGTCTCTCTAAAAAGAAGTACAATAAGCCAGGCACAGTGGTTCACGCCTATAATCCTAGCTACTCAAGGAGGCTGAGATCTAAGAATCACGGTTCAAAGCCAGCCTGGGCATTAACATCTATGAGACTCTACCTCCAATTAGCCACCAGAAAACTGAAAGTGGTGCTGTGGCTCAAGGTGCAGGATAGTACCCTTTTGATGAAGAACTCAGGGATAGAACCCAGGTCTAGAGTTCAAGTCCCATGACCCACCCCCCCCCCAAAAAAAAGAAGTACAATAAGTTAGCCATCAGTGGCTCATGCCTGTAATCCTAGCTACTCATGAGGCTGAGATCTGAGGATCATGCTTCAAAGCTTTCCAGCCTGGGCACAAAAGTCTGTGAGACTCTCATCTTCAATTAACCACCAGAAAACCAGAAGTGGTGCACTGTGGCTCAAGGAGTAAAAGCTGGACTTGAACTGAAGAGCTCAGGGACAACACCCAGGCCCAGAGTTCAAGTCCCACAATTAACTAAAAACAAACTAACATATAAACAAATAAATAGAAGTATAGTACTGGGGCCAAGAGTGTGGCCTAGTGATAGAGTGCTTGCCTAGCTGGAAGTGACAGAGTGCTAACCTTAGCAAGTGTCCAAGGACAGTGCCCAGGCCAAGTTCAAGCCCCAGGACTGGCAAAAAAAAAAAAAAAAAAAAAAAAAGTATAATACTGGGGAAACAAAGGAAGGGACTATCCTGTTACTGACCTCTTGAGCCAAGTTCAGCAAGGCTCATACAAGAAGAGATGCCAGAATCTACTCATACAATGGCTTCTGATAATTCATTCTAGACTTATAGACTATCCAAAACATGAATAAGAAAGAGAAAACACTTCCAGCTGAGTCAATGGAAAAGGGCAAAAACTGCTGGAGCACCTGATGAGAATATTAAGCTCTTCACTTTCTAGCTGTAGATTGGTCTTCTCCTGGTTTAGCTGCAACTGAAGCTTCTGATTCAGATCAAGGAGGTTCTCATTCTTGCTGTCATCCTGCAAAGACTAGGGAAAACAAAAATATTAAGA
The DNA here is from genome assembly GCF_031878675.1 of Megascapheus bottae. Taxonomy (NCBI): domain Eukaryota; kingdom Metazoa; phylum Chordata; class Mammalia; order Rodentia; family Geomyidae; genus Megascapheus; species Megascapheus bottae. The sequence goes on along the minus strand of NC_143525.1, from coordinate 30,001,492 downwards.
AGAAACCTACTCTGTCCTAGGAGACCTCCGTTTTCAGACTACCTGGGATGAATACCTTCATGACAGAATACATTTGCTTCTCCAAGTGCCGAATCTGGGCCACATGCTGCCGTACAGCCTCCTGCAGATGCAATATGCTGCTGCGCTGCTCCTCAGGATTGCTAGAGATCTCAAGCTGAAATCTGACCCTCTGCTTCTTTTCACTGTGCTCCTAAAAGAATAAAGAGGGAAATGAATTTGATCTTTTTGTTTTGTGTGGTGCTAAGGACAAAGCTGAAGACTTTACACATACTACACACATGCTTTACAATAAAGCTAAGGAATAATTAGGGATCACTTCTGCAAAGCTAAGCTTTACCTGTCATCATTAGTAGCAAGAGAGTGGAGGTCAGTAAAGAAATGACAAGGGGCCAGGAGTCTGGCCTCGTGGTAGACTTCTCACCACAAAGACCTGGGCTTGATTCCTCAGTACCACATACATTGAAAAAATCCAGAATTGGTGCTTTGGTTCAAGTGGTAGAGCTCTAGTCTTGAAAAAGCCCAAGGACTAAACTCAGGTCCTGAGTTCAAGCCCCATGACTGGCAAAAAAAAAAAAAAAAAAAAAAAGGATTTGATATCATGGGTTTCATAAGCTTTCACAGGGTGAAGATGGAGGCAGAAAAGGAATGTAGGGGCTGGGAGTTTGGCCTGGTGGTAGAGTGCTTGTCCAGCGTGCACAAAGGCCTGGGTTCAATTCTTCAGTACCACATACACAGAAAAAGCCAGAAGTGTCATTGTGACTCAAGTTGTAGCGCTCTAACCTTGAATAAGCTCAAGGACAGTGTTCAGGCCCTGAGTTCAAGCTGGTAAAACAAAACAAAAAAACAGGAAAAGGAATAGTTGGGTTTTTTTTTTTTAGAATTTACGTTATGGTTATTATAGAGGTGATATACAGAAGGGCTATGCGTGCATTTCCTTTTGTACAGTGTCATCTGTTCCCTCATTCTCCTAATTACTGGTTTGGTTTTTTTTTTTTGGCCGGGCTGGAACTCAGGGCCTGAGCACTGTCCCTGAGCCTTTTTTGCTCAAGATTATCATTCTACTACTTCAGCCATAGTGGCACTTCCGGTTTTTGAGTGGTTAATTGGAGATAAAAGTCTTACAGGGACTTTTCTGCCTGGGCTGGCTTCGAACTAAGATCTTCAGATCTCAACTTCCCAAGTACCTAAGATTACAGGACTTCTAATTACTATTTTTAAAGGTGTTTAGATGAGTGAAGAATCATCAGGGATGTGGGGGAGGGGAAGAGGAAGGAAGTCAAGCAAACAACAAGCTCTACAGTCTTATGGACACTCAAGACTTTTCCTAGATAAGTAGAATTGCAAATGCCACTCCTAATGGAGGATATCCCAAACACAAGTCCCCTTTTCAATGTGAGGCATGGGTTTTCTCATTGGATCCCAAATAAAGCACAAAGTTTGGAGGTTCCTATGAGGCTAGCTAGCTAGCATCTTTCAAGGGTACATGCTCACCTTCCGTTTGGGTTCGACATGGAGCAGCAGGTTGTTGACAATATCCAGGATCATGGCATACTGAGCAGGGTTGGTGGAAATTTCCAACTCATGATGAATAAGAGTGAAGGTATCCACAGCCCCTAGGGTAATTATTAGCAGCTAAATAAGAAGCTCAAGTTTCTTCCCAAATATTCATTCCTTCTTCCATCCCACATTTAGAACCAACCTATTAGTCAACCCCAGAGAAAGGGAATAAGAGAGATACTTAAGAATAGAACCATGTATGCCCGTTCACTCAAAGATTGTTCTCTTATAATAAACTTCCAAAAGTTTGAGAGCAATGTGAAATCTTCGTGTCAGTACATAATAGCTTTCTTAATAATTCCAGTCTTAAGCAACTAAGGAAATAACTAGCACAAATTCTCTAGATGTCCCCTAAAACCCTTTAAAACCCTGAATACCTTCCTGCTTCTTTAGGAGGTCTTCCTTTTCCTGGTTCTCATTAACCTCAGGTGGCTTAATCTGAGTTGCTAGTTCAGGATCAATGTCATGGCTGTAACTTATATAGTACATTCGGCAATTACAACGTGAAATGATCCGCTGCACTTGCTGGGCTTGCTGGGCTTCAGATGGCTGATTCCAATCTAGGAAGTGGAAAAGAGGTAGGAGAAAGGTATTTTCAATAAGACAGCCTCCCAGCTATGCATAATGCTTGTGAAACTGCTTTCACTCTAACCAAGCACAAAATGGTCCTCCTCCATCATAATGTTAAGAGTAAATATAAGGCTTGGGACTGGTGGCTCATGCCTATAATCCTAGCAAGTGAGGAGGCTGAGATCTGAGGGTCGCAGTTCAAAGCCAGCCTGGGCATGAAAGTCCATCTGCAATTAACTACCAGAAAACCAGAAGTGGTGCTGTGGCTCAAGGGGTAGGCAAGGCAGTAGCCTTGAGCAGAAGAGCTCAGTGATAGCACCAAGTCCCACGACCAACCAGAAAAAAAAAGTATAAACATAAGATGAAGGAGAGAGCGAGCGAAGTGGCTCACGCCTGAAATGCTATTACTCAGGAGGCTGAGATGTGAGGATGGAGGTTCAAAGCTAGATCGGGTGTAGGGTGATAGCCTAAAGCTGAATTGCTCAGGGACAATGCCCAGGTCCAGAGTTCAAGCCCCACAACCGACCAAAAAAAAAAAAAGAGGTTCTTGATGACTATCATTACTGAGTCCAGGCAAAAATGCAGACCCTTTTCAAAAAGTAACTAAAGAAAAAAGGCTCTGAGTATTCAGCTAAAAAGGTAGAATATCTTCCTAGTAAGTTTGAGTTCCAGAGTTCAAACCTTAGTATTACCCAAAAAAACCCCAAACAAACAAAGAACCTAAAGAGTAAGTGGGTCAGATTAAGGCTAGGCACTGGTGGTTCACGGCTGAGAATCACAGTTCAAAACCAGTCTGGACAGGAAAATCCATCCAATTAGCTAATAAAATTCTAGAAGTGGAGGGTCAGCTCAAATAGTAGAACACTAGCCTCAGGCTAGATCAGAACTGTGCACTGGTGGCTCACACCTGTAATCCTAGCTACTAAGGAGGCTAAATCTGAAGATCTCTAATCAAAGCCAGCTCAAGTAGGAAAGTCAAGTAGGAAACATGATCATTAGACATGTTTTTTTTTGTTTGTTTGGTTAATTATAGGGCTGACCAGACCAGTCTGGACCTGGGTGCTGTCCCTGAGCAATTCAGCTCAAGGCTAGTGCTCTAACCCTTTGAGCCACAACTCCATTTCATGTTTTTGAGTGGTTAAAGAGTCTCATAGACTTTTCATGCCCAGGCTGGCTTTAAACCATGATCCTCAGATCTCAGCTTCCTGAGTAGCTAGGATTCCACTCGTGAGCCACTAGCCATGGCTCCAGCTCCAGCTCTGGCTCTATGAGACTCTTATCTCCAATTAACCACTAAAAAGCCAGAAATGGGGCTGTGTCTCAAAGTTGTAGAGAACTGGGCTGGAAGTCTGGTCTAGTGATAGAGTGCTTGCCTGGCATGCACAAAGCCCTCAATTCAATTCCTTGGTACCACATACACAGAAAAAGCTGGAAGTGGTACTGTGGTTCAAGTGGTAGAACGCTAACCTTGAGCAAAGTCAGTGTCCAAAGACAGTGTCCAGGCCCTGAGTTTAAGCCTCAGGACTGGCCAAAAAAAAAAAAAGCTAAAGGGATAGCATCTAGGACCTGAGTTCAAGCCTCAGAACTGGCACAAAACAAACAGGCTAGGTATATAAGAGGAAAATAACTTCTCTAGTATGTGCAAGGACGTAGGATCAATCCCCAGGCTCTCAAGGAAGGAAAAAAAAAAAGCAGACAGTAGGTACATAAATGAGGTCTTTTTCAGATATATATATATATATATATATATATATATATCTGCTCCAAATCATGTAGAAGGGAGAAAGCTGACCTGTGGTTGTGGTAACCATGCCTCCCACTGCCTGTCCGCTTTCCATCAGCTCTTGCACTGAGTCCAGACTACGCTGTCGGTGCTCCTCAATATTCTTCACCTGAAGACAGAGATGCAAGCATCTTTAGCTACTAGAAAAACAGTGACTTATCTTGACCAATCAGGTCACAGTTCTCCATGTTTCACATGTGCCATGTGATGATGCTTCAGTCAATGACAAACTGTATATATAATGGTAGTCACATAACACTTACCATCTAGTGATATCAGAGACACCTTAGTAAATCTTATAAAATCACTCTGCAATTTTTATATATAGACAAAATTGCCTAATAACACTTTTCTCAGAAAAGTATCTCCGCTGTTAAGAAACTCATGACTAGCTAGCACTGGTGGCTTGTACCTTTAATCCTAGCTACTCAGAAATCTGAGCTCTGAAGATCATAGTTCAAAACCAGCCTGGGCAGGAAAGAGCATAGGATTCTTATCTCCAAGTAATCACCAAAAGTTGAAAATGGAGGTGTGGCTCAAGTGTACGAGTGGTACCAGTCAGCCCCAGGATGTGTGTGTACATACAAACAAAACATATACCATAGGGAAAAAATTTCTCTAATTACTTTTCCACCCATCTTGGTATTGGTTCTCCTTGTACTTCCATTTAGAAAATAAGGGCTGGCTGCCAGGTGCATGGCTCACGCCTGTAATCCTAGCCACTCAAGAGGCTGAGATCTGAAGATTGCAGTTCAAAGCCAGCCCAGGCACTAAAGTCCATGAGACTCATCTCCAATTAACCACCAGAAAATTGGAAGTTGTGCTGTGGCTCAAGGGGTAAGGTGGTAGCCTTGAGCTAGAGAGCTCAAGGACAGTGCCCAGGCCCAGATTTCAACTCCCACAACCAATCTAAATAAATAAATAAGAGCTGGGAGTTTGGCCTAGTGGTAGAGGGCTTGCCTGGCATGCACAAAGCCCTAGGTTCAATTCCTCAGTACTACATACACACACAAAAAAAGCCAGAAATAGTACTGTGGCTCAAGTGGTAGAGTGCTAGCCTTGAGAAATCTTAGGGACAATGCTCAGGCTCTGTGTTCAAGCCCCAGGACTGGCAAAAAGAAAAAAGAAAAAAATAATAATTCTAACACTGTTGCCTTAGATAAAGAAGACTGATTTTTTTCTGATTCTCTGCCAAGCTGAATGAAGTCAGATTAAGTTAACATAATGAATGACATGGGAAGATCACACCAGTAATTTAGATTTTAGGATGGCAAATCAGCCAACTCACAAAACGTTACATGGGAAAGGCAAAAGCCATAGTTTGTCTGATGAATGCAGCTAACACAGCTTGAAAAAATAAAAGATGGCATGCGTAAAAGAAGCATACCCTAGGAAATACCATATAATACATTCTGCCAACTTCTGCACGGGTAGTTATCATTTTTAATTTTATTTTCCGTGTAGGTGATATTGGTGAAGATTGAACCCAGGACTTTATGCATGCATTAGCTAACATCTTATACAGTGTCTGCCTCCTAAGACTGTAAAAGGTACCACTGCCTAACTCAAAGTTATTATGTATCAGTACAACCTCTCATATCAACAACCTGGCCCTTTCTGGCTTGATATAAGAACTCAATGTTCACTACCCCTTATATCATTATTCTTGAGGTTGTCTGGATTAAACTCTGAGGTCCTTGGTGTAAGAAATGTTAGCAAGGAAGAAAAGAGGTATCAGCTTTATTTTCACTGAGTAGAATAGCAATTGGTACTATCACTCTGGTTCTTACCAGATGGAGCTAATTAGGGGGTATACCATAACATGCACAATATGGGCCTTTAATAAAATACTATTAAATAATGTAGATATATCTCATAACTGTCAGATCTCCTGTCCCATAAATTTAAAGATATATCCTAGAAATTAGTGTAAATTTAGTGCTGTGCAAGGCAATGACAAGATCCTCCCTAGTCTTAGTCAACTGTTTGCAATCTAATCATCTAACAAATATCCTGCCATGCATTCAGATACCCCTAAAAGTATTATTGACTTCAATAAACCTATTTTTTTCAAAGTGCTTTCTTATTTGACTCAATAGTCTTACAAGGGTGAAGTATTAATTTTTATTATTATCTTTAAGTAGTTGTACAACGCAGTTTCAACATGTCAGTATGTAAGAACTGCACCAATGCCATCAAAATTTTGTATTCCAAATAAAGGTAATCTGTCCAAAGGACTCCACAGCTACTACAGTGGCGAAGCTATCATTAAAAGGCCCATAACCTTATTCCTAGAAAAACAAGTCTTTTAATCAACCTCAATAACTTGCCCTTGGCTTGACTCCTTGGTACCACATACACAGAAAAAGCCAGAAAAGGTGCTGTGGCTCAAATATAGGGCCCTATCTTTGAAAAAGACCAAAGACAGTGCCCAGACCCTGAGTTTAAGCCCCAGGACTGCCAAAAATGAAAAAAGAAAGAGCTTATCAAAAATGCTTGATTTAAAGCTGGGCACATGTAAGCCACACTTGTGATGTTATCTACTCAGGAGGCTAAGACCTGAAGACAGTAGGATTCCAAGCCAGACCAGACAGGAAAATCTTTGAGACTTTTATCTCTAACCACCAAAAAGGTCAAAGTAGAGAGCTATGGCTCAAGTGGTAGAACACTTGCTTTGTGTAAAAAGTTAATGGATAGCACCCAGGTCTTGAGTTCAAGGCCTAGTACTGGTACAATAAATAATACTGCCTTTATTTTTATTTCTTCCTGATTGTCTGCTGGTTTATTAACAGAAATGATCAACTTTATTTATTTATTTATTTATTTATTTTTTTTTTTTTTTTTGCCAGTCCTGGGCTTGAGCTCAGGGCCTGAGCACTGTCCCTGGACTTTCTCAAGGATAGAGCTCTACCACTTGAGCCTCAGCACCACTTCTGGCTTTTTTCTATGTATATGGTACTGAGGAATCGAACCCAGGTCTTCATGCATGCTAGGCAAGCACTTTAACCACTAGGCCAAACTCCCGGCCCAAATCATCAACTTTAAAAGTAAAAAAGCCCCAACCATGACCAGTGACTCACATCTGTAATTCTACCTACTCAGGAGGCTGAGATCTGAGGATTGCAGTTCAAAGCCAACCTGGGGAGGAAAGACTGTGAAATTCTTATTTCCATTAAACTACAAAAAAAAAAAATCCAGAAGTGGAGCTGTGGTTCAAGTGGTAGAGTGCTAGGCGTGAGCAAAAAAAGCTTAGGATCCAAGTTCCATCCCCCGGACAGGTACAAAACAGTAAAACAGCTCCAATCCACTTTATTGTAATGTTGCTGGTAAATGAGTATTATGAGATCAAAAACTATGCCACAGAGCGGACTACCGACATTCAATATGTTATTATTCTGCTAAGCAAAACATACTATTATCAAGTCTTCCAACTGTTCTGGTAGAAGAACTAACTATAGAAAATCACGGATTTAACAAGTCTCCCAAGTTCTGCTAACCTCTAGCCAAAGTTGTCGGCCATCCTGCTCTGTAGGACTGCTTTCAGTGGTGGCAAAGTATTGCATGCCATCTAAGAGGCAAGTCCATGATGTCTTTTGCTTCAATGTATCACCATACCAAGCTGGATGATGTTGGCACTGCAGTAGCTGGGCTTTGGCAGCAGATACAATGACACAACCTTCTGTCTCGGCTCCACGAAGAACCATCTAAGCAAGGTACAGAAGCAGAGTTAAACCACCAATGAAGATGAGAAGCCTAATGAAAGTATATTATCAACCATTGCAGTTAGGTCTAATTCTGGTTCACTAAATAAACCTCCTTGGTTTAGACATCAGAGTGATTATACACCATGCGAAAGTGAATGTTTTTGCAGCTCTATCCACCCATTCTTTAGAGTGGTGGTTCACATCTGTTATCCCAGTATTCAAGAAATTTGAGATAAATTTCAGCTACATAATGGAACCTTATGTCAAAAAAAAAAAAAGCTACTCAAAGCCAGGCGTGGTGGCTCATGCCTGATGATCATGGTTCAAAGCCAGCCTGGGCGCCAGAAAACCTGAAGTGGCACTGTGGCTCAAGGAGTAGGGTGGCAGCCTTGAGCTGAAGATCTCAGGGACAACACCCAGGCCCAGAGTTCAAGTCTCATGACCAAGAAAAAAAAAGCTACTCGGAAAGCTGAAATCTGGTCAGGCGCCAGTGTCTCACATTTATAATCATAGCTACTCAAGAAGCTGAGATTTGAGAATCACAGTTCAAAACCACCCCTAGCTACTCAGGAGGCTAAGATCTGAGGCTAGTTCAAAGTCAGCCCAGGCACTAAAGTCTGTGAGTCTTTTATCTCCAATTAACCACTAAAATACCAGAAGTGGTGTGGCTCAAAGTGGTAGAGTTCTAGTGTTGAGCTGAAGAGTCCAGGACAGTGCCAAGGCCCAGAGTTCAAGGCCCATAACTGACCCCCCCACAAAAAAAAAGGTGAGATCTGAAGATCACAATTCAAAGCCAGCCTGAACAGGAAAGTCAAGACTCTTAGCTACACTAAAAGTATCAAAAAAGCTGGAAGTGAAGTGGTGGCATAAGATTACTAGCCTGGAGCAAAAACAAATCAAGCACAGCACCCAGGCCTTGAGTTCAAGCCCCAGGACTGGCATTTAAAAAAAAAAAAGGAGGGCAGGTAGGACAAGCAATATGATAACTATCTACCAATAGTAGGGTGCTCTGTAAAAAAGGTACCTGGCAGTTGACTAGCTCAATAAGGCAGTTCCGGTTGTATATGTCATCCGTCTGGCAGGCAGCAATGCCACACAATTGATCACTCATACCTGACTCCTCTTCTGTGAATACCACAAACCTATCTGTTTCTTCAATTAGCTTCTGTAACATGTAAGCACCTGAAACAGTAAATGAGGAAAGGTCATTTTGAAAGTAAAAGAAAGGCCAGGAATATGGCCTAGTTGTACAGTGCTTGCCTAGCATGCATGAAGTATTGGGTTCAATTCCTTGGTACACATAAACAGAAAAAGCTAGAAGTGGTGCTGTGGCTCAAGTGGTAGAGCTCTAGCCTTAAGAAAGTGCAAGGACAGGACCAACATCCTGAGTTCAAGCCCCATGACTGGCAATAATAACAATAACAACAACAACATTAATAGACATATGTAGGGCCAAACTGACCTTCCTTCTCAATTTCTCCGGCCACATAAGGACTAAGATACATCCCACCTTAAATTCTAGTCTAATCCACTATTCCCACTTTTGAGTCCCAAAGGTAAAATTAGAACTGGCATTTCATTTTCCTTTCAGTGTTAATAAAAATAACAGATTCAGTAATAGAACCAGAAGTGCTGGGTAAGTGACAGTATTTTTCTCTCTTAGGCAAAAAAAAAAAAAAAACCCCAAATCTGTGTGTGTGTGTGTGTGTGTGTGTGTGTGTGTGTGTGTGTGTGTGTGTGTGTCTGTGTCTGTGTGTACACATGCATGCGCGTGTGAGCGATCTGGTCCTAGAAGTTCTAGGCCTAAGCACTGTCCCCGAGCTTTTGTGTTCAAGGCTAGAACTTTACCACTGGAGGCACACCTCCACGTTTTTGGTGGTTAACAGAGAGAAGAGTTTCATAACTTTCCTGCCAAGGCTCATGAGAGAAGAATCTCAAAACTTTCCTGCCAAGGCTCATGCCTGTAATCCTAGCTATTCAGGAGGCTGAGATCTGAGGATCAAGGTTCAAAGCCAGCCGGGGAAAGACTTTAAGACTTTTATCTCCAGTTAATCACTAGAAAAGGGGAAGTAGGGCTGTGGCTCCAGGGTTTGGGTAGTAGCCTTGAGCTGAAGAGCTCAAGGACAATGCCCAGGGTCAGCTCAGGGACAGCACCCAGGCCCAGAGTTCAAGCCCCATGATCCACCAAACAAACAAACAAACCAACAAAAACTGTTCTCCAGGGCACCGGAGGTTCACTCCTTGTAATCCTAGCTACTCAGGATGCTAAGATCTGAGGATCAAAATTCAAAGCCAACCAGCGCACAAAAGTCTATGAAACTCTTTTTTTTTTTTTTTTTTTTTTTTTTTTGGCCAGTCCTGGGCTTGAGCTCAGGGCCTGAGCACTGTCCTTGGACTTTTTCAAGGCTAGAGCTCTACCACTTGAGCCTCAGCACCACTTCCGGCTTTTTTCTATGTATGTGGTACCGAGGAATCGAACCCGGGTCTTCATGCATGCTAGGCAAGCACTTTAACCACTAGGTCAAACTCCCGGCCCTCTATGAAACTCTTATCTCCAATTAACCACCAGAAAACTGAAGTGATACTGTGGCTCAAGTGGTAGGGCACTAACCTTAAGCTGAAGAGCTCAAGGCCCAAAGTACAAAGGCAGAAAAGCAGATTGTTCACTATTCTTTTTTTTTTTTTCCGGCCAGTACTGGGCTTGGGCTCAGAGCCTGAGCACTGTCCTTGGACTTTCCCAAGGCTAGAGCTCTACCGCTTGAGCCACAGCATCACTGCTGGCTTTTTTCTAGTACCGAGGAATCGAACCTGGATCTTAGTGCATGCTAGACAAGCACTCTACCACTAGGCCAAACTCCCGGCCCCTCACTATCCTTTAAACACAATGACCTTTTCTAATTACATTTCTAAGTTATTCCCTCTACACTGATTATTCTTCCTCCTCATTTCTCTATATGGTTCAAACTATTAGGCTCTTTACAGGGTCCAGTTCAAATCCTACTTCCTCATAAATCATTCCTTAATCACCTTCCCTCCTTCATTTCAACCAGAAACAACTATTATATTCTTAAATTTCTTTCTTGTTTCTTTTCACTCTGCTCAAATAAACTTGCATTACTTTGAAGGTGGTATTCCCCCTCATCTTCCCTTGCCTGTTGATGTCTTATTTATCTTCTCTTTCTTTTTGGTTAGTTATGGAGCTTGAACTCAAGGTCTGGGCACCGTACCTGTGCTTTTATTTTTTTTGCCAGTCCTGGGCTTGGGCTCAGGGCTTGAGCACTGTCCTTGGACTTTCTCAAGGCTACCACTCTACCACTTGAGCCTCAGCACCACTTCTGGCTTTTTGCTATGTGTGGTACCGAGGAATCGAACCCGGGTCTTCGTGCATGTTAGGCAAGCACTCTACCACTAGGCTAAATTCCCGGCCTACCTGTGTTTTCTTTGCTCAAGGCTAGCACTATTCCACTTTGACCACTTCTGATTTTCTGGGGGATAACTGTAAAATAGAATCCTGTGGAACTTCCTCCCCAGGCTGGCTTCCAATCATAATCCTCGGATCTCAGACTCAGATCTCAACCTTTTGAATAGCTAGGATTATAGGCATAAGCCCACATCAATTTTCATCTTACATCCATTATCATCCTCTGTCTGAGACCATTCTAGACTTAACACTAAAATACTTCCTTCCCATTGCATTTAGTATATTTGAACATTCCTATAAAACCTTTTCATAATAATATAGTTCACATATCTTTTCTCCTCCTAGTTTCTGAGCTTTCACTTACAGTTGTATACTCAATGTCTATGGTCATGTCTGATGCATTATTGACCCTCTGTAAAACTAAAATCAACCTTCGAATGAATGAACAGTAATTACATGAACTAATCATAGCTTAGCCAGAGCTAAAAAATTTGTTGATGCAAGTTCAATGTTTTACATTTTTATCCCTTACTGAATTCAGAGCAATGCTTTGTACCTAGTACTTACTTCATTGGCTAACCACATTATTACTATTTTGTGTGTGTGTCGGGGGTGGGGAGGGAAGTGCTCATGGGGCTTGAACTCTGGGTTTAGGCACTGCTCTACCCCTGGAGTCACAGCCTCACTTCCCCTTTTCTAGTGATTAACTGGAGATAAGAGTCTCACATGCCTGGGCTGGCTTTGAACCACAAACCTCAGCCTCCTAAGTAACTAGGATTACAGGTGTGAGCCACCACACCAGGCTTACCACATTAATTTCTTGAAATAAGAAATAGGGCCAGTGGCAGTGACAGAGTGCTTGCCTAGCATGTACAAAGACCTGGATTCGATTCCTTGGAACCACATACATAGAAAAGCCACAAGTGGTCCTGTGGCTCAAATGGTAGAGCTCTAGCTTTGAGGAAAGTCCAAGGACAGTGCTCAGCCCCGAGTTCAAGCCCCAGGACTGAATTTTTTAAAAAAAGAAAGAAAAGAAATAGGACCAGTGGTATACCTCAGTGGTAGAGCATTCATCTAGTATTATTTACAAGAATCTGGGTTTTAAACTGTACTGTAAAAACTGAACAACCAAAACATGAAACAATTCTCTAACCTTACTCATCCTGTTTTCATCCCAGCTCTCTTTCTTATCCTCTTCTCTTGGCCACAGGATCCAACCTTTTAATGCTCCTATATCATTAATTTAAAATACCTACGTGACTTAATATAGAAGCATAATAGTTTCATCTCTACATCTAGATGGATCCAGCCATGACTCAAGACTTTTACAAGCCCTTCTCAAACCCCACGCCTGTTTGTCCAAACGTAACCGCATTGTCAGCCTACCTCCTGATGACCCCTTGTCAGGGTGTCCACTGAAGTTAGGAGTGTTGACATGAGGTGGGACTGGGTCACTACTTGGAACACCTCGCTTTGGTTTTTTCGCTGACATCTGAGGGTCAATCTTTAAGCCCTTCAGGGCCTCAGTAGAGAGATTACGTTTGAGTACAGCAGCCTTTTTGTAGCCATCATACAATCCAAAAGCAATGTCTCGGTTGGTGGTTGTCCAGGAAATTCGTAAATCTACCAAGTATAGCTGGTGTGTATGAAAGGCAGGATCTCCACCTCGAGTAGAGAGCTCCTAAGAAATGGAAAAGAACTTCAAGGAGAGCTGGATAAACATTTCCACAATTGCTTCGGTACTGCACATGAGAAGAGACAAGCTTCTCAAATAAGGAGTCGCTAGTGGAAGAGAAAGAAAATCCTGGAGAAGAAAAACTACGCAGTCTTGGCAGATATACTACATTACATTCTAACTATATTTAACACGTTTTTTTTGTTGTTGTTGGTATTGGGCTTGAACTCAGGGCTTGCCCCTGAGCTTTTTTATGTTCAAGGCTAACACTCTACCACTGCAGCCACAGCTCCACTTTCGGCTTTTTGTGGTTAGAGTTAAAAGTCTCACAGACTTTCCTGTCCAGGCTTTCTTTGAACCATGATCTTCAGATCTGCTCCCAGGCAGCTAGGATTACAGGTATTATCCAGTAACACCTAACTAAATGACAGAATTTTAAAACAATTTTTAGAGAAAATTTTTTAATTAAACTGGTTATTGTAGTAACAAGCTAGTAATCCCCCACCACTTTATAAGCAGAATAGTGTTGAATGCCAGCCTAGAATATATACATAGTAAGATCCTGTCTTAAGAAAATAAACAGGGGGTTCAGGAGTTTGGCCTAGTGGTAGAGTGCATGCCTAGCATGCATGAAGACCCGGGTTTGATTCCTTGGTACCATATACATAGAAAAAAGCCAGAAGTGGTTCTGAGGCTCAAGTGGTAAAGCTCTAGCCCTGAGAAAGTCCAAGGACAGGCTCAGGCCCTGAGCTCAAGCCCAGGGCTGGCAAAAAAAAAAGAAAAGAAAAGAAGCAGGCGTTAGGAGTTTGACCTAGTAGTAGACTGCTTGCCTAGCATGCATAAAGACCTGGGTTTGATTCCTCAGTACCACATACATAGAAAAAAACCAGCAGTGGTGTTGTGCCTCAAGTTGTAGAATGCTAGCTAGCCTTGAGGAAAAAGCCCAAGGACAGTGCTCAGGCCCTGAGTTCAAAGCCCAGGACTGGTTAAAAAAAGAAAAAAAAAAGAAAGAAAAAGAAAAGAAGGAAGGGAAAATAAGCAGGCAGAGCCAGGCATGGTGGCTCATACCTGTAATCCTGGTGAAAGTCGGTGAGGCTCTTACCCCCAATTAACCACCCAAAAACCAGAAGTGGCACTGGGGCTGAAGGGATAGGGCAGCCTTGAGCTGAAGAGCTCAGGGACAGTGCCCAGGACCAGAGTTCAAGACCTACAACATATAAATAGACAGACAGACAGCGCCGTTGACTCACGCCTGTAATCCTAGCTACTTGGGAGCTAAGATCTGAGGATCCGAGGTTCAAAGCCAACCCAGCACGAAAGTCTGTGAGACTCTTACCTCCAATTAACCACAAAAAGCTGAAAGTGGAGCTGTGACTGCAATTGTAGAGTGCTAGCCTTGAATATAAAACAGCTCAGTGACAGTGCCCAAGCCCTGAGTGGGTGGCTGGCCCTACTGCCAGTGGCTCACGCCTATAATCCTAGCTACTCAGGAGGCTGAGATCTCAAGATTGCGGTTCAAAGCCAGGCTGGGCACTAAAGTCCCTAAAGACTGTGAGACTCTTATTTCCAATTAGCCACAAGAAAACCGAAAGTGGTGCTGTGGCCAAGGGATAGGATGGTAGCCTTGAGCTGAAGAGCTCAGGGACAGTACCCAGGCTGAGTTCAAGCCCCACAACCAACCAAAAAAAAAAAAAAATTAATGACATACATGACATACATACTTGGAATATAGTTAGCCTAAAATGTGGTCTGAATTGTGTGCCCCTGAATTCAGGTTCAAGCCCTAATCCTCAATGTAATTAGGTTTAAATGGGGACGTGAGGATGGGGCCCTCATAATAGGATTAGTGCTCTTTTTGTGGGTTTTTTTTGTGTGTGTTGGTCCTAGGGGTTGAACTCAAGAGTTTGGCCAGTGTCTTTGAGCTTTTTATACATATATATTTTTGGGTGGTGGGTCAGTGGTGGGGCTTGAACTCAGTCTGTCCCTGAGCTCTTCAGCTCAAGGCTAGCATTCTATCACTTTGAGCCACAGGGCCACATCTAGTTTTCTGGAAGTTAATTGGAGATAAGAGTCTCATGGAGTTTGTGCCTGGGCTGCCTTTTTTTTTTTTTTTCTGGTTATTCCTGGGGCTTAAACTCAGGGCCTCGGCAATGTCCTTGAACACATTTTCCTCAAGGCTAGCATTCTGCTACTTGAGCCACTTCTGGCTTTTTCTGTGTATGTGGTACCAAGGAATTGAACCCAGGGCTTCATACCTGCTAGGGTAGCACTCTACCACTAGGCTATGCTCACCCCACACCCCCGCCCCCTTGCTGGCTTTGAACCTTGATCCTCAGATCTCAGGCTCCTAAGTAGCTAGGATTACAGGTGTGAGCCACCAGCACCCAGCATTTTTTTTTTTTTTTTTGCTCTACTTTCAGCTTTTTTTTTTAATCTCATGTACGTTCTTGCCCAGGTTGGCCCCGAATCATGATCCTCAGCTGTCAGCCTCCTGAGTAGCTAGGATTATAGGCATGGGCCACTAGTGCACAATTCAGATTAATGCTCTTATAAGAAGAGATACCAGAACCCAAGATGGAGGGCAACTACCTGAAAGCCAGAGATAATCCCCACTAGAACCTGAACATGGGGCAGCAAGCCTTCAGTAGTTTATAGTATTGTTCAAGCAGAGAATGATACTTAAAGTAACTAAGGTAATAGACTGTAAATTAATACCTCCTCAGCTATTCGACTGCAGTGTCGATTGCTGTGTCGTTGGTAGGTGAGGGAAGACAGGCTCAGCAGGTGAGTCTTTGTTACCAAGGGATCAAGGCAGTGATCAGTATTTTCTTCAGAGGGCGAGGCCATCAGGTGAACAGTCACCTGACTTAGGTCACTGACCATCTGAGTCACACTCCAGTCAGAAATGAGGCGCCGCATCACTGTGCCCGCTGTGAAAAGGAAGCAGAGTCCATGCAGAGAAGTATGGAAGGAAAAAGACCAAAGAGAAATAGGAAAAAGGTAAGGAACAGGCTAGGAGACTATAAAAGGAAAGACTGATCTTACCTTGAGGAACAAGCCGCTGAGTCCCCCGAGTAAAGACATGGCCCTGACTACATTCAATCTGAATACCCCGTTGCTGGGCAAAGGAAGCCCAATAATGTACCTGCAACAAGGAAATTTAAGAATAAAGAAAGGATGGAGAGAGGAATAACTAAGGGAACTGATTATGAGAAGATAGGAAAACAGGAAAGGGGGACAAAAGATGTCAAGAGCCTGACCTGAAGCTGAGGGAAAAGTGCAGTATAGGAAAGCTGCTTGTAGTGCTGGCCAAGCTTTTTCTTGCTGGGTTTCAGGTTATTGAAGAGCTTCCCCCGACAGATAGGTCTTGTGACACTAGTCCAAGTTGCCCAAAAGTTTTGCATCCAGCGCAGAGTACTACTATATAGCAGAATTCGGGGCTGGGATATTGCTTGAAAGGGAAAAATACATGTATCTGAACACACAAGTGAAGCTAAGAGTTTCCCTAGCTTCAGGTTTTAGATGCTTAAAGCTTACCTACCTAGTCTCATAGTCACCACCCACAGCAAGGAGCTTTGCTATCTGAATGTTTGTCCTCCTCAAATTCTCATGTTGGAAATCCTAAATCCCTAGGTGAAGGTATTAAAAAGCGGGCTTTCTGGAAATGGGGCTATGATTCAAGTGGTAGAAACCCAGCTTTGAGCATGAAAGCTCTAGGGACAGTGACCAGGCCCTGAGTTCAAGCCCCAGGACTAACACACACACACACACACACACACACACACACACACGGCTTTTTTTGACGTAGTTAGAACATTAGGGAAGAGACTTCTCAAAAGAAATTACATATGAAGCCCAAGAGAATCCATTAGTTCCATGTACTATGTGAGTATACAACAAAAAGGTGCCATTTATAAGGCTGAGATGTTGGCCTAGTGGTACAGTGCTTGCCTAGCATGCACAAAGACCTGGGTTGGATTCATCCATACTACATACAATGGGGAAAAAAAAAGGCCAAAAAGTGGTGCTGTAGCTCAAGTGGTAGAGCTCTAGCCTTGAGAAAGACCAAGGACAGGGTTCAGGTTCTGAATTCAAGCCCCAAGACCAGCAAAAAAAAAAAAAGGGTGCCATCTATGAGGGTTGTATTCCAGATTGAATATTAGAACCTCAATCTTGAACATTCCAGACTCCAGAATGTGAGAATCAAATGTCTTCTGTTCATTAGCCACCCAAATTATAATAGTATAGTAGTCCAAAAAATTAGTAACCCTCTAAGGGAAAAAAAGACCTAACCAAACTCTCTTCTGGCCTTCCCTCGTGTTCTCTCTCCTTCCTTCAAGCTCCAGTCCTCAGCGTCCAAGCCCATCCTTAAGCCCTTCCTCCCCATTACCCCAGGTCCAAGCCTCACTTCCGCTGTGCCGAGTCAGATCCATTTTGATGGAGAGATTGAGGTTCTCAGATCGAAAGGCCCGGTAGGAGTCATGGAGCTGGCCCAGGGGTACCTCAGGCAGGAACTCTGGGGCCCTCAGAGTGACACTGTGGTGATCATGAGGGTTCCCATGGCACAGCCACTGCAGGTCCAGCGTCATGTAGAGGTCAGGCAGGTAAAGGAAGCAGCAGTCGTCATACCTGCCTCACAACGGAGCCCCAGCCCTCAATGACCTGGTCATTTACTTCCCCTCTCCCTCCACCCTGAGTCTCCCACCCTGTTGAGGCTCCAACCCTTTATTCCACTCACTTAGAGGCTGTTCTCACGTTGACATCCAAGTCACCTTTGAACACAAACTGACCAGGTTTCCAATGAAAAGAAAGGTGGCTCCATTCCCAGTGCATGTTTTCAGTTGTATTGTATGGGTCCTATAACCACCCCCAAGAACATGGTGAGGTACGGGTACAAATACCGTTTCCATCTCTCAAATCAGGACTTCCTCTCATTCCCCCAAATGCTATACAAGTCCCAATCATATCATTATCCTAACAAGAAAATGATTCCGTGGGACATCTCACCTCAGTAGCCAGCTGATGCAGGTTTGCCTGTTCAATGTCCATGTGCCAATCCCCATGGAAAAGAAGGCGGCTCTTGTCCCACCAGGGCAATGGTGGACTAGGGTCAGCTGAGGGCTTGGTCAAGAGGTCCACACATTGGCCAATCAGTGTCCAGGCTGGATCCCAACATGGGCCCCATACCACTGTATACTGGAAGATTTCCGCTGGGATAGAGAAACAAAGGTAATAGGTTATGATACAACTTCACCCTCCTCTCCCTCCACCCCAAAAGATCTCCATTTACCACCCACCTCAGCCACCACAAATGTCTTTCAGCTAAACCAAGTGTCCCTCTACTCACAGTGAAAGTCATGGTAGAACTTGAGTGGTGGCATATTCCTTTCTACTGCCACATTACCCCACGGAAGCCCCAAGTGTAGGATCTGACGTCGACGGGAGCAAGGTTGACCGCTCTGCTCAGTGCCCACAAGTCGACCCATAAGCCGCCAATCTCGAATCTCAAACAGGTACCGTGGGTAGTCTCTGATCCGAACTGTTGTTACAGGGAATACACAATGGCTATTCAGTGACTGTCTTAGCAGTCTCAGTGTCTTGGGCACTAATTTTCTTTGCCACTTTTACCCATCCACCTTCAGTCAACTGTGAGATGAAGGCTAGCAGTGGCAAAGTAGGAAAGCTTTGTATAGAAGACCACAGACAGGGCTGGGAGTCTGGCCTAGTGGTGGAGTGCTTGCCTAGCATGCACGAAGACCCCTCAGTACTATATACATGGGGGGAAAAAAAAGCTAGAAATGGTATGTGGCTCAAGTGGTAGAGCTCTAGCCTTGAAGAGAGCCCAAGGACAGCACTCACGCCCTGAGTTTGAGCCCCAAGACTGGGGAAAAAAACAAAAAAAACAGGTCATAAACACCCTAGAGAAGGTGGTAAAGGG
Source organism: Megascapheus bottae (assembly GCF_031878675.1). NCBI lineage: Eukaryota > Metazoa > Chordata > Mammalia > Rodentia > Geomyidae > Megascapheus > Megascapheus bottae. The sequence continues at coordinate 29,982,823 of NC_143525.1, read as the reverse complement.
CACAGAGATGTAAGAGCCACAATAACCTTAAAGATGAGTAGTATAAAGACAGGCGCTGGTGGCTTACACCTGTAAATTCTAGCTACTCAGGATGCTGAAATCAGAAGATTGTGATTCAAAGCCCACCTGGGCAAGAAAGTCCAACAGACTCTTATCTTCAATTAACTACCAGAAAACTGGAAGTGGTGCTGTGGCCCAAAATGGTAGAGTGCTAGCCTTGAGCAAACAAACTCAGGGACATCACCCAGGCCTCAAGTTCAAACCCCATGACTGACCAAAAAAAAAACAGAAACAATTCTAGCTGTCCTCTTATGTCAGCCACACAGTTTCAGGGTGAAATTTAAGAACAAACAAAGGGAAGGGGAGCCTATCTATCCCACTGCACTCACTCCAAAAGAACCACAATTCCTGATAGAAACTTTTCTCATTTGTAATCACCAACAGCATGCACCACAAATAAGGAAAGCATTACTTACCCAGAAAAGTCTTAACATTGCATTTGAGCATGCGACACCACTGAATGACAAGATCGATTCCTTCAGCAGGAAAAGGGCTTCCTGGATCAAGCTCTTGAACCTGCTCTAGCACACGCTCAGGTCCATGGAAAGAGGCATCTGCCAGAGCCACGAGCTCTAGCCCTGTCAGGCTCCAAGTGAGTAGTGCTCGGCGCATGGGTGTGTTGCCATAGAGACGACGGGATCGCTGGATGTAGATTTCAATGTTTTTGCGTTCTAAAGAGGCATAGAGCTCCTCAATTTTTCGAGCAGGCAATAATTCTCCATGCTGCTTTCGAAGGGCAGCTACTTTGGCATCCAACAGTTGCAGCCTTTTGGCACTTTCTTTACTTTCATCCTTCATCAGTTCATAGTTATCATGAAGTTTCACCTCAAAAATGTCATCCAGAAAAACCCATGAGAAGTGCTGAACCTTCACGAGTAGATCAGGTGGGAGTGGGGCGGGGCTTGGAGAGGCCCAAACATGAGTCCCTCGATGGAGCCCCTTCAGCCATTTCTGCACTCCCACAGCCTCATCCAGAGTTTGAGAGAAATCATACTGATAAGGGAACTCCACTGAGACTGAACCAAGAGAGAGGAGCCAAACACGATTTCGGAGGGTCTGCAGTGTAGGGAAGGGGTTCCGGTGGAGGATCATCTCCTCTAGCTCTGGTAACAACTGTATCTCCACCTCCTTGAAGTTGAAAATGCTATTACCATCAAAGCCAGCTGCCAACTCTGGGCAATAAGCCTGCAGTGAACCTCCATGCCGGTTCAGTGACACACTCTCTGCAGCAAGGGTAATGAACTTGTCTTCAGCTACAAAAGCTGTCAGTTTAGCTGTGTTCACTTCCAGTGTCAGGCTTAGCAGCCGCCTAGATAAAGATGACTCAGGGAGACGATCTTCTAGCTCAGAATTGGTTCTTGAAGTCTCAAATTCAAGAGATGGAACCATCTTGGGAAACATAGTAGCTCTTAGTAAGTCTCGGCACTGCAAGGTAGCTAGGACATGCTGGTACAGGTACATGTGATCTGGGGGGCTCCAGAGTAAGGTCAGTCCTGCGCCACACTGAACCTTTAGAGTACAAGAAAGACAATTTACCAGTCACCATGCCTCAGAACAGTATAGATGGCAGGGATTATTATACATGCACAACTGGCTCAAGAACCATCTCCGTCCACAAGTCTACCCTGTAATTAACCAAACTAATTACTGCCTTGCTCGGTTACCCTCAGTGCTAATATGCTGAGCTAACTCTTGTCACTTACCTTGCATTCCTCAACTCCATTCTAAATTATCTGAGAGGAAGATCCATGTGTTTTAATATTATTCTATCTACCACAGTCTATCTAGCACAGGCACTCAAACTACACTCTGCCTACTAACTATTGCAATTTGAAATGTTTCATAAACTGTTAGCATCTTGACTTATGTTACATAAGACAGCAACTGACTTACATGAAAGTGTATCTCAAGTAAGAGAATGAATCTTTGTTAAGCCTGAAATATAAAGTCAGTCTGACTAGATAATGGATAAAAAAAAGTTTCCATTTCAGAACACATAAATTCTCATAAAATCTAGTCTCTAAAAAGGAACCTCTTCAGCTGGGCTTGGTAGCTCTTGCCTGTAATCGTAGCTACTCAGGAAGCTGAGATACGAGGTTCAAAGCCAGCCCAGGCACAAAAGGACCTGAGACATTTCTCTCCAACTAATCTCTAGAAAATGGAAAGTGGAGCTTGACTCAAGGGTAGGATAGTAGCCTTGAGCTGAAGAGCTCAGGGACAGCATCCAGGCTGAGTTTAAGCCCTATGATCCATTAAAAAAAAAGGAACTTCTTTAGTTTCTAAAAGAAGGGAGAAGTCTGACAAATAAGGGGGAAAAAAAAAGTCCACTTTTTCTCTAAAAAGACCACTTATCTATTGTACTCTAAGAAATATACTGGAAAGCCTCTCAAAAATTGTGAATGCTGGGCCAGGAGTTTGGCCTAGTGGTAGAGTGCTTGCCTAGCATGCATGAAGACCAAGGCTCGATTCCTCGGTACTACATACATAGACAAGCCAGAAGTGGTGCTGAGGCTCATGTGGTAGAGTTCTAGCCTTGAGAAAATCCAAGGACAGTGCTCAGGCCCTGTGCTCAAGCGCCCAGGACTGGCAAAACAAAACGAAACAACAACAACAAAAAAATTGTGAATGCCTTCACCTTTAGAACCGTTCCAGCTTGGGCCGGGAGTTTGGCCTAGTGGTTAAAGTGCTTGCCTAGCATGCACGAAGACACGGGTTTGATTCCTTGGTACCACGTACATACAAAAAAGCCGGAAGTGGTGCTGAGGCTCAAGTGGTAGAGCTCTAGCCTTGAGAAAGTTCAAGGACAGTGCTCAGGCCGAGCACAAGCCCAGGACTGGCAAAAAAACAAACAAACAAAAAAAACCCTTCCAGCTTTCTGAGAAGCCAAAACTTCAAAAAAAAAAAAAAAAAAACCCGGTAATTACTTTTAAAAGCCTCTTATTTTTCAGAAATTTATACTGAATTACTTATAGTTGAAAGTATACACCTGGAAGCCAGGCACAAGGGCTCACGCCTGTAATCCTAGCTACTCAGGAGGCTCAGATCTGAGGACTGAGGTTCAAAGCCAGCCCAGCACTACAAAGCTCGTCAGATTCTTATCTCCAGTTAATTGCTGGAAAACCAGAAAACTGGAAGTAGCCCTGTGGCTCAGGGGTAGGATAGTAGCCTTGAGCTGAAGATCTCAGGGACAACATCTAGGCCAACCCAGGCCAAGGGGTAGAATGGTAGCCTTGAGATGAAGACCTCTTGAGACCTCAGAGACAAAGCTCAGGCCCAGAGTTCAAGTCCCAGGATCAAAAAAAAAAAAAAAAAGAAGAAGCATATGCTTGATATCTTTCCTCAAACCTGGGGTAGGACAGACTAGAGAGAGCATAGCTTAAACAAGTTGATCATAAGTTATAATTATGGAAACTGAGCACATGAAAGCTTAAGTTTCCCACACATTTGTAATTCCACACTAAAAAGTACCTGTAATGCCAGTTACTTAGGAAACCACAATTTAAAGCCAGCTAAGACAAAAAAACAGTCCACAAAACTCCCTCTCCAATTAACCAGCAAAAAACTGGACTATAGGCATGGCTCAAGTAGTAGAGTGTCAGCTGTGAGTGATGAACAAAGCAATGAAGTGAGCTTGAATCCTTGGGTTCAAACCCCCATCCTGGCAAAAATAAAATACTTGGTGCTATTTTTTCCCCACGTTTCACAACACAAGATAAACGCTGAGGAAGGCTTTAGATGGCAGAAAAACTCAGCCTAGCCTCACCTCCCAACGGACAGATACATTACCTCTAAAGAGCGGATGCTGCTGTGATAGGTAAGAGAGAGCATGGAGAGGCTGAGCACTGGAGTGGGGATGTCAGGAGCCTTGCAACAGGGTTGCATCTTCTCAGTGACTGACTTCACTAGTGCAAGAACAAGTCCTTGAATTCCCATGGTGGAGGTCTCAGCACTGCCCAGGATAGTCAGTGTGTCCAGTCGTACCTCCAAAGCACCTAATATCCAGAAACCATGTCAGTCTCGGTACTTAGCTCTCAAATGGCAACTTCTGTCCTCACCTTCCTTTCTTATTCCTCACTCTTCTTTCTTATTCCCCTTATCCTATGTTCTCCAAACCTTCCCTAAATTTATTTCTCATGTCTTAAAGAAATGTTTCCTTTATCCTCTTTAACTGTACCTAGTAAAACCAAAGAAGTTCCCTATCTCATACAAATAGTCTAGAAATACATTGTTTCCCAGAACTAAATATACTAGAAAACAAAAAGCCACATAGCCAGGTGTGGTGGGCACAGTTATAATCCTAGCACTTCAGAGATTTTGACCTAGGGAATTCAAGTTCAAGGGTAGCCTGAGCTACATAGTAAACTCAAGTCCATATTGGATCATACAGCAAAACACTGCCTTGAGGGGAAAAAAAATGCTATATATCTCATTCTCTTTAATATCAAAGCTAGGTGATTTTCTTATATGTTTTACTTGATATGTATTTTTCGTAAATCTTTTTTTTTTTTTTTGAGTCATGAGGCTTGAACTCAGCCTGGGCCCTGTCCCAGAGCTCTTCAGCTCAAAGCTACTGCCCTACCCTAGAACCAAGCCCCACTTCCCGTTTTCTAGAGGTTAATTGGAGATAAGAGTCTCAGGTCCTTTTGTGCCTGGACTGGCTTTGAACCTTGATCCTCAGATCTCAGCCTCCAGAGTAGCTAGGATTACAGGCGTGAGCTGGCTCATAAGTCCTTAAAATAGCATGAAGCTCAATAGTTTTACAGGACTTTCAGTATGACTTCAATGTAAAAAAAAATCCAGATAATTACCTTCCTCAAATGAGGAGACTGAACAGCACAGCATAATCTGCTTAGTTTACCCACATCAGCACAGACCCTCCTGTTCCACTTACCAACCAAGGCAGAAAGAGTAAACAAATTCATGTCTTCCACCTTCAAGTCCACCTTCCACAGTAAAGTCACAGACTCCCCAAATGAAGACTCTCTACAGACAGCTGACTTCCCAGATTGTGGATTCATCAAAGATAAGATACGAGATAGACATTGAGCACAGGTATCTGAAGCTTCTACTTGAAGTCCTCGGATGGTACAATCAAGAAAGAGGGTATCTGATTGGGTGCTGGACAGGCCAAGTGGCTGATTATAGCTACCCTAGGAAAGAAGCAGAAGGACTCCATTGAATGCATGCTCACAGAATTTTGTCATACTCTCATTTATCATACTATCAAGACAATATTCAGTGTTCTAAAGCATGTCAGGACAGGCATATATGGACCCCTAGCCTCTACCTACCTGTAGCGTGAAGGAGTCCAGGACAAGCGCTTCACCCCAAACATGCATATTGGGGGGATGTGGTGCCCGCTGAATGTGGGAGTCACTGCCCACACGCCAGCACAGGTGATCCACAGTTAGGACACTCCTCTGATGGATACTTTGTGGCCTGAGGTGCTGGTAATCTTTTTTAAAAAGATGAGAAAGAGAATTTCTCTGAGCCACAGTGGCCATTAATTAGGCCTCGCTCCACTAAAGAACAAATTCTTATTTATTTTCCATCCTATAGTCTTACCCAGAGAAATGGAATTGAATCCCAAGGCAAAAGGTGGTGTATCTCCAAGCTGAATGGAAATGTTGACATTGGAGATGGAAGTGCTAAAGATGATGGGAGCCAGAATCTGGGGGAAAATTCTACACAAGAACAAGACATCATTGACAAGAAGTAATTGCAACTTCCTAGCAAAGGACAGATTCCCAAAGCTCTCAAACCAAGGTGAGGCACTCTACCACTAGGCCAAACTCCTGGCCAATGATTATATATTTTTAATAATTCTCAGAATGAACTATAAAAGGCTAAGCTTGTAAGCTTGCTGTTAGTCCCAACAGTAATTTGCAGGAACCCCAGAAAAACATGATGTTGAACATGAAATTGCAATTTTCACAGCCGAACTTCAGTACTATCACGATTTTTTTTTCCTTTTTCCTTTTCTTTTTATTTTTTTGGTGCCAGCACAACACTGGGGCTTGAACTCAGTGCTTCAGACTCCTGCTCAGTTTTTGTTGTCATTGTTTTCGGGAGGGTCAGGGGGCTTGAACTCTGAGCCTGGGCACTGTCCATGAGTTCTTCAGTTCAAGGCTATTGCCCCTACCCTTGAGTCACACAGTCTTACTTCCCATTTTCTTCAGATTAATTGGAGATAAGAGTTTCATGGCTTTGTAGTGCCCAGGCTGGCTTTGAACCATGATCATCAGATCTCAGTGTCCAGAGTATATAGATTACAGGTGTGAGCCACCTTACCCAGCTTTCCTGCTGTTTTTTTTTTCATTCACTGCTACTACTCTACCTATTAAGTCACACTTCCACTACCAGTTTTTTCCTAAACAGGAGGTAGGAATCTCATGCACAAATCTGTCTGCTTGAGCTGAGTTTGAATCTTGATCCTCAAAATTCTCAGCCTTCCAAGCAGCGAGGACTATAGACATGAGCCATCAGGACCTGGCTTATGACTTGATCTACTACAACCAAGAAGCATCACTTTCAAGCCATTGACCTTAAGTCCTTTGTGCAATACAATGTAAGATTGCTTTGTAGATCTAATACGAACACCTAATAACCTAAGGTAGATAAGACAAGACACAGTTTATAATTTAAGTTCAACAGATGTTAGTTTTCTATAAGGCACTGTGGGAACTGAGAACACACAAAAAAAGGACATCTTGTTGCCATCAAAGAGTCTAATCTGGGGGCCGGAGTGTAGCCCGGTGGTAGAGCACGCGCCTAGCACGCACAAAGTCCTGTTCAATTCCTCAGTACCACAAACACAGGAAAGGCTGGAAATGGCACTATGACTCAAGTGGCAGAGCTCTAGCCTTGAGCAAAAAGTGTCCAAGGACAGTGACCAGGCCCTAAATTCAAGCCCCAGGACTGGAAGAGAGAGAGAGAGAGAGAGAGAGAGAGAGAGAGAGAGAGAGAGAGAGAGAGAGAGAGAGGGAGAGAGAGAGAGAGAGAGAGAGAGCGCGCGCGCACGTGCGCGCGCGCGCGAGGCGGGGGGGGGGGGTGTCAATGTCCACTTGATGAATGGTAGCTTGAAAGAAAAACTGACCTCTTTTTCCTCCGCTTAAGAACAGATGAACTAGACCCTTGGGTCTCCAGTGCTAGCATTTGCAGCCAGTGAGAAAATTCCTGGTGCCGGTAATGAATAATACAAGTGTTCAAAACTAGAGATGCTGAGAAGTCAATTGTGGTCACCTGGAATATAGAAACAGAGTTCCAGTTTTATTTCTTTAGCTCATAGTGCAACAATGCAGAAAGAGCACAGAAAGTAGGATTCATGGTACCATAGCACACCTGCACACTAGCCTTGAGGGAGTTGAGGCAGACAATCCGTTGGCGACTTTGGGACAGCAACAACCCATCTGTAAGTGGCCAGAGGACAAATCAAAGGAGAACAAAGGGAGGGCAAGAGATTAAAAAAAATGCAGAGACAAAGAAAAAACAAGACTTATGTGTTAGGGCTATTTTCTCATTATGTTCCCTCCCCTTACACTAAATTAAGGAGACCACGGGAGCATAAGCCAAAGGAGTGCCTAGTCCCATCATTCTCAATAGCAATAACCCCATCCATTTACCTTCTAGCAGGAGTTCAGTGCTCATCTGTGCCATATCTGAGTTTGCTGTGAAGTTTCGAAGGGGCAGTTGATCCTCATCACGGTGGTACAGGAAGTGCAGAACCTTCAGTGTCCAAGTCAGGTGCCTGACGGAACAGAACAGATTCTGGCTTAGAAAGATGTAGAATGCCATTCTTGCTTTCTTTCTCCTCACAGTAAAGCTCAGTACAGCTGCAAAGATCTTAGCACATAGCTTGCATCACAGCCCACACTGTATCAGGAGAAACCTCACCTCTTTTGACTATTCATGGACAATACCACACTTGTATTCTCCATCTTCACTTTGACTTCATCTGGCAGCAGCTGGAGGAGGTATAGGCCAGGCAGAGTTGGCTCAGCCAAGTTTTCTGTCACTTCTGAAAACATGAATAAGCAACAAACAGGAAAGCCATCAATTTTTAACACCCTCAATTCCTCTAAGAAGCTTTGCCCTCTTCAACCAAATCCTCCTACACTATTGAGGCTAAGCAAATGACCAAGAGAAACCACAAATCAAATGTATCACAATAGTGCTTGCCTACCATGCACAAAGATCTGGGTTTGATTCCTCGGTACCACATACATAGAAAAAAGCTAGAAATGGTGCTGAAGCTCAAGTGGTAGAGCTCTAGCCTTGAGAAAGTCCAAGAATAGTGCTCAGGCCCTGAGCTCAAGGCCAGGGCTGGCCAAAAAAAAAAAAAAAAAAGTACCACAAATCTATGTAACTAATATATATTCCTCTCCAGACTCTAGAAGCAGAGTAGATTTAGGTCTAAATAATTTAAATCTAGCCAGGCATGTCTCAGGCCTGTAATCCTAGCTACTCAGAAGGCTGAGACCTGAGGATCAAGGTTCAAAGCCAGTAGACACAAAAGGACCTGAGATTCTTATCTCCAATTAACCTCTAGAAAACAGGAAGTGGGGTTTGGCTCCAAGGCAGGGCGGTAGCCTTGAGCTAAAGAGCTCAAGCCCAGAACCAGTGATAAGGCAGTCTCCTTGAGGTGAAGAGCTCAGGGACAGCCCCAAGGCCGAGTTCAAACCCCACAACCAGAAAAAAAAAAAATAATATGTGTATATATATATATATATATATATATGACATACTGTATAGTTCTAATTTATAAGATACTCAGCTCAAGGAAATGTCCTATTTCCTCTATCCTCAGGGTCAAAAGCCACAGTAACCAATGACTCACGCGGATATGTGTAATAAAACCAATTCTTTGTTTTCTTCCAAAGTAACTTCTGAGAACAAGGCAGCCAAGAAGTTTAATGATTGGTGCTTTACCTGAACAGCAAACAGGCTTGGATGTCCGGGCTGGGCCTTGACACAGTAGATGACTATGGAAGAGTCCCTCATGTAGCTCAGCATGGAGAGTCCACACATCTACAGTGACAGCTTTTAGATGCCAACTGCTAATGCCAATCTTTAGACACAGGTCCAAGGCCAATGACAGTTCCACTAGGCAGGTGTCCTCCTGGAGGGAGGATATGTTTTTTAATTATGTACAGGGAGTTTGACCACAATGATCAGGAATACTGAATATTGCCAGGGGAAATCCATAAAGACATGCAATACAGAATGTAAATTCTAAACTCCTTTATATCTTATATTCAGGAGAAACCGGAAGGAGCCATTAGAGTAACCATGGCATACTCACCAGCTGACCGCTCTTCAGAACTTTGCTGTTGATCTTGGATAAGCTCACATCACAGATTAGCCTATAAGAGGAAAAACAACAACAACATAACACTAAGGCCACTTGGCCCCTTTCCACATCATCTATCTTCAATCAAGTACTGTTTCTTAGAAGGGACAAAGTAAAAATACCTAATCCTAGCTTCTATTGCAGAGAACTTAACATTTTGATAAAGAGACTTGACATCCACTTCCCCTGAAACAACTCCAAGAATGCTATTACTACCACATCCTCTCTACCCAGCACTTACCTTTTCCCATCACTATCCAAAAGGAATCTGCTTCTACTGATTTGAATGTGCCACAAGGACTCAGAGGTAGCTACCTTAAGAACCATGATGTTTATAGCATCTACATGAATGGAAAATAGCTGGAAAGAAAATGAGCAAGGATGAGCAATAATTAACAACATCAAGGTATCACTCTTAGCATTATGCCCCCAAAATAGAAGAAAAATCTATCTGCAATTCCAAATCCCTCCCTTCAATAGAAGTAATCTCACTTGGCAGAAGATCTTCAACAAGGATGGGCTGAAGGACAGTGACTTTGGATCCACCCCAGTGTTCTGAGAAAATGGAGCAGACAGGCCAGAAACCTTCTGCAGATCCGTTCTGATGCGCACTTCTCCGAAGCACAGGGCAACATAGTGTCTGTCCAGAATAGAAACCTTACTGTCACTTGGTCCATCTCTCCCATAGCAGTCCCTTCCCAGACTTCACAAGCATTCTCCCAATCTCCCCAGAAACAGAACTCAAATCACACAGTCTCAGTAGTTGTTAGTTTCTGTCTCACAAAAGAACACTCCGACTAACATGGAATGTCTAGTAAAAACCTACCTCTTTCCTTGGACTACCAGGCCTCTGTAGAAAAAACTCATTCTTCAGATCTCAACCCCAAAATATTCACCAAGGAGAAAAGTGAGGATATAGGGTACTTACGGCAGATCATGGCTAAGGAGTTTGCTGGAAATCCACAAGTTATCAATTTCCTAAAAACAATATGGAAGAAAATGGTATATACTAGTTGCTAGGTATGCTTTATATAGCAAAAAAAAAAAAAAAAAGAAAGTTTTCTGGATCACCAAAACAGGAAGTTTTGTTCACCCTCCTATTAAATATGCTCCATTTTATTTCCACTGCTTTCTCTGTTCAGCACTGAGTATCTTGCTCTATTTCTTCTCTTAAATTAGAACAGTAAACTTTTATGTTTCTGGTTATCTTTCTTGTTTCTCTCTTATGTTCCCTGGACACTTTGTGCCCTAAAAATATTCCTTTTTACTACTGTTTTTTGAATTAACATACATGTCTGATATTAGAGGATATTATGACATTTACATATATGTACATACAAAATGTACTTTAAACAAATTAACCTCCATTATTCTCCATCTCCTCCCTCCCCCATTTTCTTAAGCTCAAAGACTCACTCTCACTTGGAATTTTCTATCATGGCTGGCACTCTACATTTGAGCCATATCTGCATTTTCCCCCATAAATATATTTTGTGCCAGTCCTGGGGCTTGAACTCAGTGCTGGCCTGCTGTCCCTGACCTTTTTTGCTAAAGGCTAGTGTTCTACCACTTGAATCACAGCTCCATTTACCGCTTTTTGGGGGGTGGGGGGATATGCTTAATTGGAAATTAAGAGTCTCAATAAATTTTCCTGCTTGGGCTAGCTTCAAACCCTGATCCTTGGATCTCATCCTCCTGAGTAGGATTATAAGCATGAATCATTGGCACCCAGTCCCAGAAACAATTTTAACTGAACAACTTGCATTAATTCCAGTGTCCCCCAACCAGCCCTAAGATTATCTCAGTAAAGCAGTAACAAGAGTGGTGTTACCCAAGTAAATCACAAGGATTTTTCTCACACATTTTAATTATCATTAGTTATCCAAGGAAGAGATTTAATACATGTATGTGAATAAGGATATTTTTTTAAGATTATTTATGTAGAGGGCTTGAGTTGCATGCCCAGTACTTCAAAGAGATTAAACAAAACAAAAAAAAGGGGGAATTAAAACTTGTAATTCAGCAGGAAATGGCAGCACAGCTTGTAATTCCAGCACTCAGCAGACTGAAGCAGAATTCAAGGTCAGTCTGGGTTACATGGCTCACTCCAGGCTGACCTAAACTAAAAAACAAGACCCTCTCTCAAACAAAATAAAAACAAGTTGAAACTCAATTGGATCAACCTACCCCTCCCCTTCCCCCCAAAAAACACACCCAGGGAGATTCCCGGAACTCACCACTGTTTGCTGGTGCTGCTGAAACTTAAGACTGACATTCTGGATCCAAAAAAAGCGGAAGGAACCGATCTTTAGCTCAGCTTGCAGCTTTCGCTGACACCACCTGGTGGCCAACCGGACCACAAGCCACCTGCAGAAAAATCCCTGAGTTCTTAAGGCCCTTTCCCAATTATGGCTTCTCACACCCCTGTTGGTCCAGACAGCTTGGCAAAGGGTCGTTTATCCTTTCTCCTAGGGCATCAGTCACACAATCCCATCCATATTAATCAGAACCCTACGTCTCCACTTCCATGAAACCAGATAAACTAAGCCCCACCCTACAAGACAAGACCAAAAAAAAAAAAAAAGAAATCAATCCCTCAAATTCTTACGAATCCTAGGTAGAAAAAGACCGGAACAGGAATCAGAGTAGAGGTGGCCATGTCAAATGGGCCAATGCACCTCCCGGAGGGTCTCGGCGTCAGCCCCCACCCTCCAGACAGGTGTTCTCCAGAAGGCACTAGGAGGTCACACCCGGCCAGCTCAGATGCCGCTCGGCCTCGGACAGCCAGTCCTTCTCCTGACCTCGCTCCCTCGGGCGAGGCTGCCAGTGCCCTTCCCACTAGATGCCGGGGACATTCGGGGCGTAAGCAAAAGGAAAAGATCAAGGGGGGAAGCCCTTTCCTATTCAATTCCTACTCTCCCCGTGCCTCAGGCCCCGCCCGTCCCTTCCGTCTCCCGGCAATCGAATCTCTCCGGGGACCCCGACCGCACGCCCCCCACCCCCGTCGCGCGCCCCTGCTTTAGGCCCACCCCCTCCACCTCACCCCGGATGACCTGCGCGCGCCCCCTCCTCAGTCTCTCTTCCCCTCCCGCTTCCTCCGTCCCCACCCCCACCCCCGACTGCGGCGGCAGGAAGCCCCTCACCGGCCTAGGAAGAGAGCGCTAAGCGCAACCAGCAGCAAGACCAACAGTGAGAAAAGAAGCAGAGGCATTTAGGTCCGGGTCCGGCCCGGCCTGGCCCCGGACCCCGCCATGCCGGGCCCCGACGCCGGAACCGTGCAGCGCCGCCCGCGGGCCAACCAGCCGCGCGCGCAGAGGCAACGCAGAGCGAGGGAGCGTTGGTGCGCGCGCGCGCCCCGCCCCCGGCCGCCCTCCCGCCAGCCAGCGGCCTGCCACCGCGTCCCGCCCCGCTGGCCGCCGCCCGCCCGCCCGCCAGCCAGCCAGCCAGCGGACTTGCTCCCCGCCCCGCCCCACCCCACTCTCCGCCGCGTCAGCCAGCTAGCCGCCTACTTCTCCGCCCTCCTGCAGCCCGCCAGTCAGCCAGCAGCCTTGCGCCTACGCTCGGGAGGGCCGACAGGCTGCGTGCCCAAGGTGAGGGGCGTGGCCTCGGAGGGCCCTCCCCTCCGCTCTGACCCCGCCCCTTCCCGCCCCGCCCCGCCCCAACCTCCACTAAGGAGCGGACCGCCCAGGTGCTGACGGAGGCATCGGTCCCGGCGCAGCCTGCTGTGCTGGGGTGGCAGAGCCCCTCCCGAGTCCGCCGGGGTCAGAGCCTGCACGGATTCACCGGGTTGGCGGCGATCAGGCAGGCTCTTTTCGGCCCAGGAGAGTTCTAGATTCAAAATGTATGTCTTAGGCTAGTTTCGGAGGAGTCTACAGAGGTAATCCTGTCTGCAAAGGAACGAGGTGACTAGGAAGCCTCGAAATCCCACCTCACTCCATGTACAAGGGAACCAATGAGTCTTCCTTTACTATCCTCGTAGTGGTATGGTCAGTTCAGGTGTATTAACCTTCTGCGTGGGCGGCATCATTCTGAGAGACATTACATTGTGTCTCGCATAAACTGGAGGGAGAACAGTCTATGGGGGGAAGGATACTGCCCGAGTAGAAATACTGCTGTCCTTTGGAAACATGGATGAAATCTATGGAAACAGATGAAATGAGAGAATTCAAGGTCAAATTCAGTTCAGGCCCAACTCTGTCTCCCTAATACAATGAGGAAACTGGGCAAATGTCTCTTACAATTACCGATGTTATGGATAAGTGGATTATTTATGAATATAAAAATGTAAGCCAAGGAATATTGAAGTATTCTACTATGGAATACTTAGGGTCCTTTTGCTCTCATGTCCTAATAGCCATAAAAAGGATGCCTGCAGCTTACTTATCTTGTTTACTTGTTTACTTGTTTACTTGTTTACTTGTTTACTGCAGCTTACTTATCTTCATGTTTTGGCTCCCTTGGATAAAGTACGATTTCATGTTTTGCCCCAAACTGCTTTTACCCCTTCAACTGATTTTCTTTCATATCTAGTCCTCTGTTATTTCACATCTTTTTGTGTGTATGTGTGAGGCTGGTCCTGGTGATTGAACTCAGATACTCAGGGCCTGAGAGCTGTCCTTGACCTTTTTTTTTTCCCCTCAAGGCTAGCACTCTACTACTTGGGCCACAGCTCCTTTTTCTGGCTTTTTGGTGACCAAGATAAGCACATCACAGACTTTCCTCCTGGACTGGCTTCAAACCACAGTAATCAGATCTCAGCCTCCTGAGTAGCTAGGATTACTGGTGTGTACCCCACTGTTTCAAAGCCTTGCTTTTTCCTCAAGCATTATATTTCTGTCATCTTCCAAACCTGCCATCAGGGTGTCATCTGAATCCTCAGAGAAGGCCTAAGGGTTGAATCCGTATCTCCCTACTTTCTTCTCAAATGTTCCCTTTATTCTGTTAAGATAGCTAGTTTCTCTTCTCCCTAGACTGTTGAGACCTCTTACTTACAAACATCTCATTTCCTTTTTATGTTAATATTGGGGCTTGGACTTGGGGTCATATGTTCTAATTTGGATTTCTTACTCAAGGATGGCTTTCTGCCTCTTGAGCCATGCCTGGCTTTTTGCTATTTAACTGAAGATGAGTCTCACACTTTCAGCCACAGCTGGCTTCAAACTGCAATTTTCAGGGGATGGGAGTTTGGCCTAGAGGAACAGTGCTTGCCTGGCTTGCACAAAGATCCAGGCTTGATCTCAGGGCATGGCCATTATAGTCTGTGAGTTTCTCTACTCAAATTCCAACTTGTTATTATTTTGGTTGTTCATTGGAGACGAACTGCCTGGGGTGGCTACAAACTTCAATCCTCCGATTTAGGAGTAGCTAGGATTACAGGAATGACCCACTGGCCTTCAGGTTTTCATTTTTGTTTTTCTTCCTTTTTTAAAGATAGGGTCTCCCTAACTATGCCTAGGCTCTGGTATGATCAACGTTAACAAAGCAAAAAGAAGAAGAAAAAAAAAGTTTCTAAAAATAAAAAGGCTTGCTTAGTCATTGAAATTCCAGCAGATGGCAGCCACTTCTATTCACCACCACTGCATGCTTAAAGGATATAGGAACAAATTTTCTACAATTAGCTGGCAACAGAAAAGGAGGCTATGAATCGGCATAAAATCGCCATCAAAGCCACACGGTGGCTCACTCCTGTTATCCTAGCTACTGAGGAAGCTGAGATCCTAGGTTCAAGGATAAGGTGAAAGCTTTGAGCTGAAAAGCTCTGAGACAGGGCCCAGGCCAAGTTGAGGCCACATGACCCACAAAAAAATAAATAAAAATAAATAAAATTCTTTTTTTTCAGTGCTGAAGATGAATTGATAGCCTCAACCATGCTAGATAAACACTCTACTAAAAAACCATGTTCTTAGCCCTCTGCCCCAATTTTTCAAGTTTTAAAAAAAAACAAAACTGGCACTACCAAAAAACCCTACAATATCAAAAAAAAAAGAAGTTGAGGGTCCAGGAGTCTGGCCTAGTGGTAGAGTGCTTGCCTAGCATGCACAAAGATCCGGGTTCGATTCCTCAGTACCACATCCACATACATAGAAAAAAGTCAGAAGTGGTACTATGGCTCAAGGGGTAGGGCTCTAGCCTTGAGGAAACCCAAGGACAGTGCTCAAGCCGAGTTCAAGCCCCAGGACTGGCAAAAAAAAGAAAAGAAGAAAAAAAAAAGTTGATTTTGAAAAGGTAACACAATTGTAGTGTAGTAAAAAACAACAAAAAAAACTCCAAACAAAAACTGGAGGACTGGGAGTTTGGCCTAGTGGTAGAGTGCTTGCCTAGCATGCAGAGACTGAGTTCTTGGTACCACATACATAGAAAAGCCGGAAGTGGCACTGTGACTCCAGTGGTAGAACTCTACCCTTGAGAAAGCCCAAGGACAGTGCTCAGGCCCTGAGTTCAAGCCCCAGGACTGGCAAAAAAAAAAAAAAAAGAAAGAAACAGAGAGGTTCCTGTTCCAAAATTATTTACTAGCTTAATAATTACTTAGACAAGTATTTAACTATTCTGCTCTGTACCAGTAAGACAGTGCTATATATCTACTCTTAGATGGGGTGAAGTCCTTTGAGGGTTGACATTCCAGCAGCCAAGGTTCTGTCTGTGTCTCAAGGTAGGTCTGGCTGGGCCTGGTCACCTGGCCTGGCCCTCACCTCCTGCTTACAAGGCAGTCTCCCATCTTCTTACAGACTTCCTCCCTATAAATAACCCTCCCTAACTCATCAGCTACTGCTTTCTGTCCTGATGAAGTCATCCTGCCAGTCTCTCTGGCATTAAACTTTTCCTTCCCTCTTGGATGTGTATGGTGTGCTTTATCCAGCCAGGACATCTAACATCTACCCTGTATCATGTAACATTTCTGTGTAGATTAAATAAGGTTAGTAACTAGCATTTAACAGTGACTTACTGTTGGCTAGACTCTGCCTGTTCCCCTTGCTCATGAGCAGTAAGAACCAGAGTAGAACATTTTACTAGCAACTTATCTTTTGTATTCCTTGAAGGTCTTTAGCCATGATTAGTCAAAAAACCTAATGACGATGAATTTTTTGAGGAGAAATAGTCACAGAGATAAAAAGGCTAAATGTAAGCTGGGCACCGGTGGCTCGTGCCTGTAAGCCTAGACACTCAGAAGGCTAATTTGTGAGGATCACTTTTCAGAGCCAGTCCAGGCACAAAAGTCTGTGAGACTCTTACCTCCAATTAACCACCAGAAAACTGGAAGTGGCTCTGTGGCTCAACCAGTAGAGTTCTAGCCTTGAACTGAAGAGCTCAGGGACAGTACCCAGGCCCAGAGTTCAAGCCCCATGACCAACAATAACAACAAAAAAAAGAAGTTTGAATGCAAGCCAGGGACTTTTAGCTTACACTTATAATCCTGGCTACTCAGAAGGCTGAGATCTGAGGATAACAGTTCGAAGCCAGGCTAGGTAAGAAAATCTTATCTCCAGTAAACCACAGAAAAAGCCAGAAGTGGAGCTCTGGCTCAAGAGGTATAGCCTTGAGAAAAAGTGCTCAGGGACAACACCTAGGTCCTGAGTTCAAGCCCCAGGATTGACAAAAAAAAAAAGAATTAAGTTTGATTGCAAGTACATTTTATTTTAATTTTTTGGTGCTAGTCCTGAACTCAGGGCCTCAGCACTATTGTGGAGTTTTTGTTTTTTGGGTTGTTTTTTTTTTGGGGGGGGGGGAGTGGGTCATGGGGCTTGAATGCAGCCTGGACAGCCTGGACACTGTCCCTAAGCTCTTCAGTTCAAGGCTACCACCCTACCCCTGGGCCTGGGTATTGTCTCTGAGCTCTTCGGCTCAAGGCTACCACCCTACCCTTGAGCTAGGCCCCACTTTCCATTTTCTAGAAGTTAAAGATAAATGTCTGGTCCTTTTGTGCCTGGCTAGCTTTGAATCTTGATCCTCAGATCTCAGCCTCCTGAGTAGCTAGGATTACAGGCATGAGTCATCCCACCCAGCTTTTTGCTCATGGTTAATTGGAAATAAGAGTTTCATGGACTTTCCTGCCCAAGTTGGCTCGGAACTGAAATTCTCAGATTTCAGCTTACTGAGTAGCTAGGATTGCATGTATAAACCACCAGCGTTTAACCAAGTAAAACTCTCAAAATATCCCATATTGAAGGTTCCCTGGTACCTTAGAAGTCTTAGAATTTGAAGGTTAAATAGATCATGAAATAGCCCACCTAATAAATGACAACACAGTAACAAACAAAATCCTTTTTTTTCTTTTCTTTATCATTGTGGAAGAAGAAAAAAAAAATGAGGGAAGATAAAGACATTGACAATCCACAATGCCAAGTTCACCAAGAACACAATAAAAAGCACCTGCCCCTTTACCAGGTCCTCTACTCAGACTGACCCAACATAGGCGGAACAATTAAAATGAAGAGCTGCCTGTTCCAAACAGCCAGTTTTCTATTATGGACCTTTGTCTCAATGAGGACCTGGCCACTGCCCAAGACACCTGGGACAGATATCTCCCAGGATGAAGCAGCAAGAGATGTCTATGAACACTGTGTGGTGACAGTGGCTTGAAACATGCAGACTCATAGCTCTGCATGGTGAGCTTCTGCCTTCAACAACTCACTGGGCTTCATGAAGATGCCTTCCATGGCCTTCCAGTAGTTGTTCTGGCTTGGCTGGGCCATGCCATGCACCTCTTTTTGTCCACTGATGGGTCGACCATATTGTTCTCCTGTGACAGACAGCAGTACCTCGGTGGATAAATGTTTGAACCGCACCTCACCATCTCTCACCCAATAGGGCCCATTACAGAGCACTGTCCAGTCATCCAGATAATCACCTTCACCCTCTTCACCAAAAGCACTCACTTCCTGCAAGACACAGAAAGGGGCAACATTATTAGGATACTCTATCTGTTTTTTGTTGATTGCAGGGCTTGAACTCTGGGCCTGGGTGCTGTCTCTGAGATCTTTAGCTCAAGGCAAGTGCTCTACCACTTGAGCTATAGTGCCACTGTCAGTCTTCTGGTGGTTAATTGGAGATAAGTCTCATGGACTTTCATGCCTGGGCTGGTTTTGAAGCCCAATCCTCAGATCTCAGCCTCCTGAGTATCTAGGATTATAGGTATCAGCACCAGTGCCCAGCAACAGTAAACATTTAACAAACCAAGCATCTTTTCTATGTTCCATTTCTCAAATATTCGGTTTTTTTTTTAATATTCTTTTTTTTTGGGGGGGGGGGCGGTCAGTCATGGGACTTGAATTCTGGGCCTTGGTGCTATCCCTGAGCTCTTCAGCTCAAGGCTACCACCCTACCCTGAGAGCCACAGCCCCACTTCCCATTTTCTAGAGATTAATTCGAGATAAGAGTCTCTTCAACTTCAGTACCCAGGCTGGCTTTGACCCATGATCTTTTGATCTCAGCCTCCTGATTAGCTAGGATTATAGGCATGAGCCATGGCGCCCGGCTTTTCTATACAAGACAATTAAAACAAAACTTATTTCAGAAATGTGAAACTTAAATACACAGTCTTAATTATATAATTTTAGGTGAGAAAAAAACAAGCCTAACCAGGAATACTCACTTTCTTCGAGACATATTATTATGACACTCAGTATTTTATTTTTTGTCAGTTGTAGGGCTTGAACTCTGGGCCTGGGTGCTGAGTTCTTCTGCTCAAGGGTAGTACTCTACCAACTAAATGACACCTCCATTTCTAGCTTCTTGATTGTTAATTGGAGATAAGAATCTCTCAGATTTGATGAGCCAAGCCCTACTCAGGAGGCTGAGATCTGAGAATTGCAGTTTGAAGACAGCCCAGTTCAAAGCTAGCCTGTGGAGACTCATCTACAATTAACCACTCAAAAAAAAAACAAAGGTGCTGTCGCTCAAAGTGTTAGACTCTCAGCCTTGAAGAAAAGAGCACAAGGATAGCACCTGTTCCTTAATTTCAAACCCCATTACCGAAAAAAGAAGGAAAAAAAAAAAAAGGAGCCAGGAGCTTGGCCTAGTGGTAGAGTGCTTGCCTACCATGCACAAAGACCAGGGTTCGATTCCTCGGTCCCACATGCATAGAAAAAGCCAGAAGTAGTGCTTTGGCTCAAGTAGTAAAGCTTTAGCCTTGAGAAAAATCCAAGGACAGTGCTCAGGCCCTGAGTTTGAGCCCCAAGACTGGTAAAACTAATAATAATAATAATAATAATAATAAAAATGGTGTTTTGGGGGGCTGAGAAAAATCCAAGGACAGTGCTCAGGCTCTGAGAGTTTGAGCCCCAAGACTGGTAAAACTAATAATAATAATAATAATAATAATAATAAAAATGGTGTTTTGGGGGCTGGGAGTTTGGCCTAGTGGTAGAGTGCTTGCCTAGCATGCACGAAGACCCAGGTTCAATTCCTTGGTACCACATACATAGAAAAAAGCTGGAAGTGGTGCTGTGGCTCAAGTGGTAGAGTTCTAGCCTTGAGAAAGCCCAAGGATAGTGCTCAGGCCGTGAGTTCAGTTCCCATGACTGGCAAAACAAACAAAAAAAAAATGGTGTTTTGGGCCGGGAGTTTGGCCTAGTGGTAGCATGCTTGCCTAGCATGCATGAAGACCCAGGTTCGATTCCTGGTACCGCATACATAGAAAAAAGCCAGAAATGGTGCTGAGGCTCAAGTGGTAGAGCTCTGGCCTTGAGAAAGTCCAAGGACAGTGCTCAGCCCCTGAGCTCAAGCCCAGGACTGGCAAAAAAAAAAAAAAATGGTGTTTTACCACTATCGTGAAACTCCTTATAGTCTCCACATAAGAAAAACACCAGGGGGGCCAAGAGTTTTGCCTAGTGGTGGAGTGCTTGCCTAGCATGCCTGAAAACCTAGGTTTGATTTCTCACTACCAACAACAGAAAAAGCCGAAAGTAGTGCTGTGGCTCTCGGTGGTAGAGCACTACCTTTGAGAAAGCCCAAGAACGGTGTTCAGGCCCTGAGTTCAAGCCCCAAGTATGGCAAAAAGAAAAAGGGGAAAAAAAAAAGAATAAAAATACAAAGGATATCAACAATGTCTGTCTAGAAATATACCTGACTAGCACTCCTCAAAACTATCAAGGTCACCAAATGCTTGTGGCTCACACCTGTAATCCTAGTTACTCAGGAGGCTAAGATCCAAGTCTATATCCTCTGAAACCTCAAGGTTTAAAAAGGTGGCACAGGAGGGCCAGGAGTTTGGCCTAGTGGTAGAGTGCTTGCCTAGCATGCACAAAGACCTGGGTTCAATTCCTCAGTACCACATACATACAAAAAGGCTGGAAGTAGTGCTGTGGCTCAAGTGGTAGAGCACTAGCCTTCAGAAATATCCAAGGACAGTGCTCAGGCCCTGAGCTCAAGGCCCAGGACTGGCAAAAAAAAAAAAAAAAAAAAAAGGTGGCACAGGATCAGGACAAGGTGTCTCACTCTGTAATCCTAGCTACTCACAAGGCTCAGATCTGAGGATCAAGGTTCAAAGCCCAGGCACCAAAGGACCTAAGACTCTTATCTCCAATTAATCACTAGAAAATGACAAGTGATGCTATGGCTCAAGGGTAGGGTATTAGCCTTGAGCTGAAGAGCTCAGGGACAACACACAGGCCCAGGGGTAGAGTGGTAACTTTGAGCTGAAGAGCTCAGGCACAATGCCCAGGCCCAGAGTTCAAGCCGCATGACCCCCCCCCCCCTCGCCACACACACAAAAAAAGTGGCATAGGGCTGGCTGATGTTGTACTTCAGTGGTACAGCATGTGCTTAGTATGCACAAAGTCAGGAGTTTGGACCCCAGCAGAAGAAAGGGGGGGGGGGAATAGCACAATACTTTTTTTCCCATAATAAACTAAAAATAATAACCATTGAAAATAATGAACCGATTTATTATAAGTTTGAAAATGTTGTCCAGGATTTGTTACACCTTATAATATGTTAATATATATGCATTCTGCCTCTCCTCCCCTTTTCTTGCTTTGGTCTAATTATAAAGTCTCCATTTTGCCCGCAAACAATTTTCTTCCTACTTATAAGACACAGTCATTTCTTCACGTCTACAGAAAACATCTACACCTGGAAAAGAAAGGGTTAAGGGTCAAAAGATGAAACAAGCCAACTGAGCAATACAGAGCAGCAATGATCCACTGGATGCCACCTTACCTGGTTTCCAGAAAGAGGTGAAGTGAAATGGTGACTGTGGAGGTTTCGGCCAGTGTTCACATGTGTCAGCCGGATGGGCTGGCCACATTTGATGGGGGTTCCCCTTTCACACACTGTGGCAGTCTTCCCCCGGATCCTCCAGTAACTGTTGCTGTCATCCACAGATGTTACACCTGTCACTGACTGTTGTCCACTACCTGCATTCAAAAAATGGCAAAGATGAGGGGAGGGGGTGAGGAGAGGGAAATGGGGATCAAAACATGAGAAGGGGTGTCAATGTATGTGAAGTAATGCACCTTCTATCTTGCAGATATAACTGTAACCCTATCAATTTAAAAAAAAGAAGAAGAAAAGAAGCTCCATATGAAGTGGATTTTCTAAGTAGGTCCAATATTTTGGAGATTTACTGTAAATTCATTTTATGAATAAAAGAAATCAATTATCAAAAAATGGCAAAGAGGCCCGGGAGTTTGGCCTAGTGGTTAAAATGCTTGCCTAGCATGCATGAAGACCCGGGTTCGATTCCTTGGTACCACATATATAGAAAAAGCCGGAAGTGGTGCTGAGGCTCAAGTGGTAGAGCTCTGGCCTGAGAAAGTCCAAGGACAGTGCTCAGACCCTGAGCTCAAGCCCAGGACTGGCAAAAAAAAAAAAAAAAGGCAAAGAAACTCAACCCAACCCTTTCCTCTTTTCTATGGCCAGCCAGTAAGACAATGTATTAGAAAACTAATTTGGAAGGCTGGGAGTTTCGCCTAATGGTAGAGTGCTTGCCTAGTGTGCAGGAAGACCCAGGTTCGATCTCTCAGTACCACATACATAGAAAAAACTGGAACTGGTGCTGTGGCTCAAGCCTTGTAGAGCTCTAGCCTTGAGAAAGCTCAAGGACAGTGGTCAGTCTCTGAGTTCAAGCCCCAAGACTGGAAAAAAAAAATTAGAAACATAATCCAATGGCTCACTCACAGAAAACAGCATCATTAGTTACCCAATTACTTGAGATACCTCTCATATCTCACTAGCTAAACTTGTTCCTTTTCTTTTTTTTCTTCCCCAGAACTGGGGGTAGAAGCCAGGGCCTCCTATATGTTTGACAAGTGTTTTGCTACTAAGCTAATTCCTCAACTCTTGAAATTACTTTCTTTGTTGAAACTTGCCTCTGTAGCATAAGTTATCTACAAACCTCCTGCCTCCGCCTCCTAAGTGCTGAGATTACAGGCTTGCACCACCACAACTAATTTTGCCTATTTTTTTTATTGTCTTTCTCGTAATTTGGCTGATTTACGACATCTCTTATATTTAGAACTAGATATAAAATAAGAGCTCATTGAATTTATGAAGAATGAATAGGCCCACATATTATTATTAAATGCTGTAACTGCATACAGTTTTCTTCTGCAATGCTTATCACTGATTTGTGTTATCTGCAAGGATGTTAAGAGTAAAAAAGGGTCAAAAGTCTGGAAGAGTAGTTCGAGTTGCTGGTAAGCACAAGTCCCAAGTTCAAACGTCAGCACTACCAAAAAAGGAGCAAGTGGGCAAAAGCTAGGAGCAAGCAATCCAGGATGCAAAAGAGCTAGAAGACAGGTTCTAATGTGAGTGAACTCTTGGAATTTCAGATTTCAAGATACAGAGCTGGGCTGGGAGTATAGCCTAGTGGTAGAGTGCTTGCCTAGCATGCAGGAAGCCGTAGGTTCCATTCCTTGGTACCACATACTCAGAAAAAGCTGGAAGTGGTGTTGTGGCTCAAGTGGCAGAGCACTAGCCTTGAGCAAAAGTGTCCAAGGACAGTGCTCAGACCCTGAGTTCAAGCCCCACAACTGGCAAAAAAAAAAAAAAAAAAAAAAAAAAAAAAAATATATATATATATATATATATATATATTTGGGCGCGGTGTAATCCTAGCTACTCAGGAGGTTGAGATCTGAGGATCAAGGTTTAAAGCCAGCCTGGGCACAAAAGGACCTGAGATTCTTAACTCCAATTAACCTCTAGAAAACGGGAAGTGGGGCTTGGCTCAAGAGTAGTGCAGTAGCCTTGAGCTGAAAAGCTCAGGGACAGCACCCAGGCCTACGTCAAGCCACATGACCCACATATATATGTGTACACACACACACGGCTGATGATATAGATTAGGGAGTGCTGTCTGGCATGCATAAGGACTTGGTTTTGATCCCACTTACACACACATACATACACATGCATACTTAAAAATCAGCATTTAGGGCCGTGAGCATGGCCTAGTGGTAGAGTCCTTGCCTAGCATGCACAAAGCCCTGGGATCGATTCCTTGGTATTGCATACACAGAAAAAGCCAGAAGTGGTGCTGTGGTTCAAGGGTAGAGTGCTAGCCTTGAGAAAGCTCAAGGATAGTGCCCAGACCCTGAGTTCAGTTCCCAGGACTAGCAAAATAAGTAAACAAATCAGCATTTAATGTGGCTTTCTTTTTTTTTTCTTTTGGTTAATAGATTTACATTATATTCACCAGATAGAAGGTGCATTACTTCACAAACATTGCTACCCTTTCTTATGACATGATCCCCATTTCCCTCCCACCCTTAATGTAACTTTCTATGTGTCTGTCTCTCCCACACTTAACAGTGGCAGTCTGCGTATCTGAAGGCAGGTTTGAAACTCAGGTTTGGGTGGAACTTTGTCATTCACAAGCAATTTAATCAGAGTGTTTTTCACATCTGTAAATGGCGGGTACCAACAGTATCTACCCTCTTGGAACGTTAAAGCCTGAAAGTACATAGGTAACATGTCTGGCACGTAGCTCCCCGAACGTAAACTAATACTACGTTTAAGTTGCCTTAGAACTCCGTCCTCCCCTTCGCCCACTCTGGACCTCAAGAACCTCCCGAGGGCACCCCTACCCTTCCAAGGCCACGCCCCTCGTTTTTTTCTCCTGAAACCCCGCCTCCTACCAGGCTAACCGGGCCTCCACAGCCCACCCCAAACCCAGTCGGTGGTCCCCCAAGTACCTGACCCGTAGCGCACGTCGTGTGAGTGCAGTCGGACGTTGTGGCGCGTGTTAAGGAGCTTCACCACAGAGCCGCAGGTAACCACAGCCAGACTGGACGCTCCCGCGGCGCTCCACAGACCTCCCAACAACAGCAGAGGTAGGACGACCATCCTCACCGGCTCCCTGGACCCCTACAATTCCAAGACAGCTTGGCCCTCCCCGGAACCGGAAGCGGAAGGCGGAACCACGGGGCTGGAGGACGTCCTCATTTCATCCGTGTGTCTCCTCCGGCCGGGACGGCCTGAGAAGCACGGTGGGGCTGGCTGCTATCTGTCTCCACTGTTGCTGTCTTCCTGAGGCACGTTCCGCCAGCTCTCTGACCTGTGGACAGATTGCTCCCCCTCCCAGAACTGGGCGGAGAGAGAGAGAGAGAGAGAGAGAGAGAAAGAGAGCAGGTGGCCCACCCACTCCCGGTGACAGCGAGCCGGAAGTGACGTAGGACGTTACGCAGCTGCGGCGACGGTGGCGGCGGAGGGGCCTTGCGGTGGGTCCGTACTATCCTTTCCCAGTCTCGGTTCGACGACTCCATTTTCCTCGGTGGGGGTTCAGTGCACGGTGGGAGCCGCGGCCTCGAAGCAGGTAAAGTTCGCCTTGGAGAGTGTATTTCTCGCCTGGGTCAGGTGGGGACGAGATTCGTAGGGCCTGGTCCCGTCAGGGAAGAGGTATTGGGGAGCCGTCTGCGGGAAGAAGGGGCCCCTGGCCTTTCCTGTTGTGCCTGCGGGGGTGGGGGGAGGGAAGCCGGGTAGTTTCTTAGAATCTCAAGGCTACTTTCAAGGCATTAAACCCGGAACCTGTGATTTGGGGTTGCCGGTTGAATCAACAGGCTTCCTAGGATCCCATCCTTCTCTCGCATCTTCTGAAAACTGGGCCACCCGAAAAGAATTGGGAGTGGAAGGAATCTAGGGCTTGTGACTTGGGATCAGGTGATTGAATTAATTTGTTCTGGAGATATGAATCCTACCGGGATCTCAGCTGTTCGGCCATAAGTCTAAAGGCGTATGCTGAATTTTTAGCTCTCCTCGTTTTATTGAGTGATAGAACTTTTTGTAGAAGGCTCAGTCTTAAATATCAGAGGGCTTGTGGAGGTACCTGAAGCCCTTTCTTCCAAAGACCTAACTGTGCACAGTAAGTCCAAGCTTTGTCTTCTTCTTACAGTTTGTGCCTTTTTCTCCACGCACTCCCTTGAAATACTTGGAGCAATTGTTTCCCTGGATTGTCACTAGCATGGATACTTACTTTCCTTTAGGAAGAAGTTGAAGAGTCTCTGAAAATACTTACATGGAAATCCCTTGTGATATCAGAAGTGGCAAGGGAGCTTAAAGCCAAGCCAGAGTAGGAACAGTAACATTTGATTTATTTCTTTGGAAGAAACGTTTACTTCCATGTGCACTTAAAATTACTGGTTCCTTAGTTTTCAGTGTTTTAATAACAAAAGTATGATTGCAAGAAACTGAGGGATTATTATTAGTTTGAAGCTAGCCTAGGATGTCTACCTAGACTGTCTCAAAAAAAATTAGAATAGAATAAAATAAGGAAGTGTAATTGCTTTCCTATCAATTGTGAATTTAAGACCCTCTTCCAGCTTCAAGTGAATTTTACTGAGTTGACTTGTGTGGCTTCAGATTGGATTAGTACAGTATTATAGTCTAAGAGGCTTTAATCTGACAGCATTAATCACATCAGAAAGTGGTACAATGACGAATTAGCATTAACAATCTTTTCTCCTGAAGGCCTTCTTCACAAGAAAGAAAATTCACATATCATCAATTGTCATTTGTTAATACTACAAAGAGTTTCAGGACTGGGGATGTAGCTTAGTGGCAGAATGCTTGCCTAGCAAGCCCTGGGTTTGATTCTTGAGAACTAACCACATCAATAGAAAAAGCTAGAAGTGACACTGTGGTTCAAACGGTATAAAGCAAAAGAAGTCAAGGATTTTACTAGGCTAGCTCTGAACCTTGATTCTCAGATCTCAGCCTCCTGAATATCTAGGATTACAGGCATCAACCACCGGCACTCTACCTATTGTCCTTGTTTTTTCTTTTGAGACAGAATTTTGTTGAGTAGTTTGAGATTGGAATGACAGATGTGTACCTGATTTCATTATCATTTTAGTTTTTAAATTTTCCCTTCCTAACCAGATTTCTGCCTGTTCCAGTTCAACTTTCTCATCTTGTATTCATGCATCAAAGTAAAGGCATATATTCACTCCTTTAAAAAAAAAAAAAAATCAGTCGGGGCCGGGAGTTTGGCCTAGTGGTAGAGTGCTTGCCTACCATGCACGAAGACCCGGCTTCGATTCCTTGGTACCACATACTTAGAAAAAGCCAGAAGTGGTGCTGAGGCTCAAGTGGTAGAGTTCTAGCCTTGACAAAAATCCAAGGACAGTGCTCAGACCCTGAGCTTAAGCCCAAGTCTGGCAAAAAAAAAAAAAAAAAAAAAATCAGTCATGAAGATTGCCTTTTGTGCTGTTCTTATCTTCCCCCTATTTGGAGTATGTAACAGCTGCCTTTGTGTATGTCTGTGTCTGTGTGTGAACATTCCTATGTGCCTGTACTGGTGTTTGAACTCAGGGCCTGGGTACTGTCCTTTAGCTTTTTTGCTCAAGGTAGCCCTCTACCACTTGAACCACAGCCCTACTTCTGACTTTTGGTGGTTAATTGGAAGTAAGTTTCATGTACTTTTCTACCTTGGCTGGCTTTGAACCTTGATCCTCAGCCTCTTGATCTCAGCCTCATTTGTGTTTTGGGTTTTGTTTTTGTTTTTGCTTTGTTTTCTTCATTTATCCTACTGTTCCTTTTCAGCTGAGACAATGTCTTGCTATGTAGCCCATGCTATTTTTTTTCGGGGGAGGGGAATGTGGGGGGCATTGGTTGTGCGACTTGAACTCTGTCCCTGTGTGCTGTCCCTGAGTTCTGCTCAAGGCTAGCGCTCTACCACTTGAACCACAGAGCCCCTTCCAGTTTTCAGGTTGTTAATTGGAGATAAGAGTCTCATGGACTTTCGTGCCCAGGCTGGCTTTAAACTGCAATCCTCAGATCTCAGCCTCCTAAGTAGCTAGGATTATAAGGGTGAGCCACCAGTGCCTGGTGCCCATGCTATTTTCAAACTTGCAGTCCTCCTTTGTGAGCCTCCTGTATCCTTCAGTTTCCTTTATTAGACACTTTTCCTCTTTATCCAATATCAAAATTTTGGATTTTTCTCTGATTTGCTGTTGAATCCTCAACGAACGTCGTGATCTAAGATCAGAATTTTACCATTTCAAAGCTGGCAGCTCCCAAGTTTAAATATCTATAGTCCAATTCTTCCTCTGTGCTCCAGGATTATCAGAATGTCTGCTTAATTATCTACATTTGGGTATCTCCTAGATACCCCAATGCTAACATAACCAAAAGAAAAGTAATGGTTTCTCATCATCCAAACCTAGTGTTGCTATCTCACAGGTAGTATTCACTTCCACATGATTACTAAAGCCAAACCTCCTAAGAATCGTCTTTGATTATTCTCTCTTACTCCTCTTTCCCAGCCTTTCAATAAGTCCTGTAACTTTTATCTCCAAAATATAGTTCAAACCTGTCCTTTTCTTCATTGCTGTCAGCCTATTCTAAGCCACCATCTTCCTTTGCTTGGGCTTCCACAATATTCTTATCCCATCCATTTTCCATCTATCAGGATTCTGTCAAGTCAGACTTTAATTTCTCCACTTAAAACTCCAGAGACCTAAGAGCTGGGCCTAGTGGTAGAGTGCTTGCCTAGCATGCACGAAGACTCAGATTCGATTCCTCAGTACCACATTACAGAAAAAGCTAGAAGTGGTGCTATGGCTCAAGTGGTAAAGCTCTAACCTTGAGAAAGCCCAAGGACAGTTCTCAGGCATTGAGTTCAAACCCCAGAACTGGCAAAAAAAAAAAAAGAAAAAAAAAGAAAATAAATAAATAAAACAAAACACCTTCGGCAGAACATGGTCAGGTGTTGATGGCTCATGCCTGTAATTCTAGCTACTCAAGAGGCTGAGATCTGAGAATTGAGATTCAAAGCCTGCCCAAGCAAGAAAGTGTCTGTGTCTTATTTCTAATTAACCAATAAAAAGCCAGAACTGGAGCTTGGCTCAAGCACATGCAATCCTAGCTACTCAAGAGGTTGAGAGGTTCAAAGCCAGCCCAGGCACAAAAGAGACTCTTTATCTCCAATAAACCACCAGAAAATGGGAAGTGGCCCTGTTGCTCAAGTGGTAGAGCATTAGCCTTGAGCTAAAGAGCTCAGGGATAGTGCTCAGGCCCCACAACGGACCAAAACAAAACAAAACAAAAAAAAAAAAACCTGAACTGGAGCTATGTCTCAAGTAGTAGAGCAATATCCTTGAACACAACAACTTGAGTGTAAGCTTCAGAACTGGCACATACACACAAATTAATATCTCCAGTGGCCTTCATGCCATGCTTAAGCAAGCCCCTCCTGTCATTCTGCTACCTTTGCCATGACCTAGTCCCAGTGGCCTTAGGATATCAGACAAGTTCTTAACTACTTCTGCTGGGTCCTTTCCTCTTGGCTTTGTATGCTAAGGTCTTTATACCCTCAGTGTCTTGGCATGATTAATTAAATTTACCTCAGAGGCAAGGGTATATATTTCTTCCTTGAACCTATAGCATGGTCTGTTTTGTTTGTAGTTTGTCACCAACACTAGGATACAAGGAACTTGTTGTGCATGTTTCTGTCATGTGCTAGGCACTTGATGAGCATTTTTTTTAATTGACAAGTAAATCAGTTCTTTGTTTAAAACCATTTAGTAACATCCTAGTACCTCTAGGATACAACAAAAAAAATCTTTTTGAATTTTTTCCACCTCTGAAAGAAATCTGTTCTTCTGTTTTATTCATTCCTCACTCTTAAAGTCACAGATGAGTATCCTCATCTGTGCTTTATTTGTGGTTTGGTTTTTGTTGTTGTTTGATGCCAGGGTGACCTCCAAGTTGCCTTGACCTCCTCTTGCCTTCAACCTCTCTTTACAAGTATATGCCCTCATGCCTAGACTATTGTTTGTTTGTTTGTTTGTTTGTTTGTTTTTGCCAGTCCTGGTGCTTGAACTCAGGGCCCAGGAACTGTCCTTGAGCATCTTTTGCTAAAGGCTAGCACTTGAGCCACAGTGCTACTTCTTGCCTTTTCTGTTTATGTGGTACTGAGGAATTGAACCCAGGGCTTCATGCATGCTAGGCAAGCACTCTAATCCACATTCCCAGTCCCTTTTTAACAATTCTGAATCCTCAATATATAAAAATTTAAATCAAATGAAATTTTATTTACTAGTTTCTTATTTACTAAATTCTTAGATTTTTTTCTTTATTCTGAATGAGTATTCACCCATTACTACCTCTCAATTAGACCGAGGCCATTACAAAATACAGAATGAGAAATGTGATTTAAACTCCACAAACAGACTGCTGAGACCATTTTCCAAATGACCAGACTTCGAAACCAAAATTTTGTTCATGTCTTTTTCCAGACTACATTCTTTTTTTCATGATTGACAAAAATTTTATTTAGAGACAGTATATAATCTGTTGCTTTTATAAGTATGTATACTATCATATGACTACATTCTTAACTCATCTTTCTGAGGTATTTCCCAAGCTGTCTTTATATTACCTTCATATTCCTCTCGCATGTCTTAATATTGCATTAATTAGAGGATTTTTGTTTTCATTTTGCTTTGATTTGTTGGAGATTTATTCCCTAGTAGATTTCTACTGAACTTCAATGTGTTTTGTTTCTTTGTTTTTGAACTCCACCTGAGTAGGAAGCTTATTCACTCAATTTTACATACTCAATGTCCTAGCCTAAAAGTTGTCCCTAAAAAAGAAAAGGCCAAAAAAAAGTGAACGTTAATTGACTCTGCATTGTAGGGGAAATTAACAGACTAGGTCTCTTTAAGTCTGGTCTCCTTAATTGCTCTTACAATTTCTTGTTCAAAGGGAGGAACTGCAGAGGCCCTCCCCTGTGGCAATCTGATCCTAGCTCCATTCCTGTTCCAGAGACTGTCATGGTAACCACCAGCCTCTTCCTTTGAGCTACATCTTACACAGATGCAGCTGTGATTCTGCCTGGAGAAACTTTTCCCTCTAACAACCCACTGTGAGGACTATGCCAGTTGTAAATTTAATTTTCAGTCTGGAAGTGGGGAAATTTTTTGAAAGGTGTAGGTATTAAATGCAAACTCCAAACTATATCAGGCTTGTCCCAGATAGGAAATATTGCTAATAACAAAATGCAAACAGGTAATTCTTGTCTTTGTTCTGGAGTTGTTGCTGCTTGGCACATTTAGCCTTCAGTGCTGATGAAGCACATCTACATCCTGCAAATTCAAGTCAATATTGCTTTGGCACACCTGGAAATCTTGGCATTAAGCTAGATTGGAAGCCTTTCCCAGCTATACCATAGAGTATGTTTATTACTAACCTAGGCCAGGATGAGAGAAAACACTGCTGTCTCTCCAAGCTGAATGCAACATGGGGCACTGATTACCACCAGGCCCGAGGAAGGCCATTGTTTTCTTCAGGTTGGCAGTCTGTGTCTGTCTGTTAAATAGGCTGAGGGCATATGGCTAGCAATTAATTAGCAGGAGCTAGCATCTGATTTGAAGATTTTAGGGCCTTAAAAACTGAATTCATGGCACTGATAGCTTAAAACAAACTATGATCCAGGCCCCAGAGGCTCACACCTGCAATTCTAGATATGAGATATGAGGATCTGAGTTCAGTGACTAAAATGGTAAAGTATCAGCCTTGAGCAGAAAAAGCTAAGGGACTGTGCCAGGGCCCTGAGTTCAAGTCCCATGATTTGGGGTTTTTTTTTTTTTTTTTTTTTTTTTTTGGTAGTACACATGAGCAGAGTGGATCTTTGAGGAATTAGAAAAGATGGAAAAATGAAAAGTTGTTTTTCTTTGTTGCCTGGTTGGTGGTGGCATAAGGATCAAACCAAGACCTTGTGAAGATGTTCTGCCTCTGAGCCACACCCTTAGCTCAAGCCGTCTGGGACTTATTCAAGTGGAAATAATTTGGGTGAACATAACTGGAGCAGATAGCTAAAAGGCATTTTCTGGGAAGCTGTAAGAGTTCTCCATGTCTCATCTTTCCCTCATCCCTTCCCTTTCCCTAGTCTTCTTCAGGTAGGCTTTAAGGAGCTACAGCAATGTCTGATTTTGTGGAAAGTGAAGCTGAGGAATCAGAAGAAGAATACAATGATGAAGGAGAAGTGGTGCCCAGAGTTACCAAGAAGTTTGTGGAAGAGGAAGATGATGGTGAGGAGGCCCCAGCCTCAAGCTTCTCCCCACTATTGCTAAGCTTTGGATAGTTGGATTCTTGCTGATGAAAGGCTCAGGCTGAGCACAGAAGTTCTCACACATGAGGTACCAGCTTGAGAACATTCAGTCATTCTTAGAAAATGCTTAGAGCATCTGTCTGCTATATGCCAAGCACTGTTCTTAGAACTAGGAAGACAAAACATAGATCCAGCTACTGTTTATGTTAGTGGGAATTTACATTCAATGGGTGGAAACAAACAATAAGCCAGCAAATAAATCTGTACATAATGCTTCCTGATATTAGCCCTTGCTGTGTTTATGTACCCAGTTACCTATATTTCTGGCCAAGTCCAACCTTTGGGATCATCAGAGACAATGAACTATGAAATAATTATAAAGGAGACAAGGGAGATACACGTTTTATCAGAAGGATAAAGGAAGGACTGTAATTGCTGAATTTGTAAACTGAGGAAAATAAGATTATTGGTAGCTATACAGCTTCCAATGAGTAGGCAAAATAATTAAGAAGATTTTTTTCTAAAGACAGATGGTGACCATGGAAAAGGAACTATCCTTTGCAGTTGTTGGTGCTTCAGGTTGATAGCCATATTTTGTATCTTTACACAAAGCAGAAGAGTTAGCATGGCACTTGATTCATTAGGTTTGAACAGATAGATATTTGCAGTTAAGCAAGTAGCCCTGCTATATTTCCTGCCTAATCTCTGATCTCCATGCTTAAAACATGCGTGATTCTAGATGAGGAAGAAGAGGAAGAGAACCTAGATGATCAAGATGAGCAAGGCAATCTGAAAGGATTTATCAATGATGATGATGATGAAGATGAAGGGGAGGAGGAGGGCAGTGATTCTGGTGATTCAGAAGATGATGTTGGCCACAAGAAGAGAAAACGCAGTGAGTAGTCAATCTCCAGGGCAGTTGAGACAGGTGGAAGTTGCAGTGGGGAAGGGACTTCCCAATTGCTGTGAGTAATACTTTGTTTTCTTTAGCTTCTTTTGATGACCGCCTGGAGGATGATGATTTTGACCTCATTGAGGAGAATTTAGGTGTCAAACTCAAACGAGGAGTGAGTATTTTTATTTTATTTGATCTTTTCCCTGGGAACAAAGAAAACCCTCTTTGAAACTATCTTCTTATAGAGGCACGTCCCCAACAGTTTGGGAAACCTTAAGGAAGAGAAAGATGTTCAGTATTAGAGTACTGTGAAGCCTGGATTTGTGTCCCATTACCTGGGTGCCTATTGGATAAAAGCTTGTCTATTTCCATGGTGGTCCTTGGGGCTGAAAGAGCATCATTCAACATATTCTTTCCTATTTCCTTAGCAAGTGTAATGGTGGAAGGAACATGGAAATGAGATTGGTAGAGTGTATATCCTTAGGAGAGACTCCTCAGATCCTGACAAGGCAAGCTTTCTCTCTCACCATTAGCAAAAGTACCGACGTGTCAAGAAAATGTCAGATGATGAAGATGATGATGAAGAGGAATATGGCAAGGAGGAACATGAAAAAGAGGCTATTGCAGAAGAAATCTTCCAGGATGGGGAAGGGGAAGAAGGACAGGAAGCTGTGGAGGCCCCCATGGCTCCTCCAGAGGAAGAGGAGGAAGATGATGAAGAGTCAGGTATGGGGCACTGGACAGAAAAGTCAGCGTTTAGCTGATTTGGGGGATTTTCTAGTGTCTTTGTAGGAACAGTGTGGAAAGTCATTCTACTGCCCCTAGCATTTGACACAAGAGGAATTCCCTTTTAGAAAACACCTTGATGTTGGGTGCTGGTGGTTCACACCTGTAATCCTAGCTACTCACGGGACTGAGATCTGAGGATCATGGTTCCAAGCCAACCTGGGCAGAAAAGTCCCCATGAGACTTTTATCTCCAATTAACCACTCAAAAACCAGAAGTGGTGCTGTGGCTCAAGTGGTAGAATACTAGTCTTGAGCACAGATAGGCTCAGGGACAGTATCCAGTCCCTGAGTTCAAGCCTTGCTACCTACAAAAAATGAGGGGGGGGGGGAAGAAAAGAAAAAGGAACCACCCTGACCTTTCTAGCAAGAACTAAATCTGTTCAACTTAGGCTCAGTCCCTGATCAAACACTCACCTGTCCCTTCCTACCTAGATATTGATGACTTCATTGTGGATGATGACGGGCAGCCTCTGAAAAAGCCTAAGTGGCGGAAAAAACTTCCTGGATACACAGATGCGTGAGTGGGGTCTAATCCATGGCGGTGATAAAGGCATTATTAGGCTCACTTAGGTAGGAGGACAGAGGCCTCTGCCCAGAGTGAAACATTGCCATGTTCTTGGACATTTTGCATCTTTGCTTTAAAATTACTAGCAGTGATTTCCACCCACTCCTGCAAGCCCTTAGAGCTGTCTGCACGTTGGGGCCTCTAATAAATTACAATGGTGGATGAGAATGGGGCTTAGTGGTAGAGAGCTTGCCTAGCATGAAACAAAGCCCTTGGTTCAATTCCTCAGCACCACATAAACAGAAAAACACTGTGGCTCCAGTGGTAGAGTGCTAGCCTTGAGCAGAAAAGAAGCTAAAGGACAGAGCTCCAGCCCTGAGTTCAAGCCCAGGACTGGCCAAAAAATAAAAATTAGAATAGAGTTCCATATAAGCAAGGTTCCAGCATCCCTCTTCTACCTGCCACTCCCATTGGCCTTCTAAATGTAATGTTATACCTGGATCAAAGTTTAAAAGTTGGAAAGCTTTTGCTATATGGAAATGCTGAAATGTCTTAGCAGGAAGTAGATCACTGTAGGGTATGGACATATCTGCCCTGTTGCTGTTTGATTCCTATCATTGTTAGAAATACTGATAAATAGGGCTGGGAGTTTTGCCTAGTGGTTAAAATACTTGCCTAGCACGCACGAAGACCCAGGTTCGATTCCTTGGTACCACATACATACAAAAAAAAAAAGCCAGGGGCCGGGAGTTTGGCCTAGTGGTTAAAGTGCTTGCCTAGCATGCATGAAGACCCGGGTTCGATTCCTTGGTACCACATATAGAAAAAAGCCGGAAGTGGTGCTGAGGCTCAAGGGGTAGAGCTCTAGCCTTGAGAAAGTCCAAGGACAGTGCTCAGACCCTGAGCTCAAGCCCAGGACTGGCAAAAAAAAAAAAAAAAGCCGGAAGTGGTGCTGAGGCTCAAGTGGTAGAGCTCTAGCCTCAAGAAAGTCCAAGGACAGTGCTCAGGCCTTGAGCTCAAGCCCAGGACTGGCCAAAAAAAAAAAAAGAAATACTGATAAATAATAGTTTGCCCACAAGTATCCTCCATCTTCATTTCTACTCTACAATAAATATGGTTCTCCTATCTTTTTTTTCTTTTTTTTTTATTGTAATTAATAGAAGGGTTACATGATATTTGCCGGATAGATGGTGCATAATTCCCATACATTGATACCCTTTCACATGTCTTGGTCCCCATTTCCCTCCCCCCCACTCCCATAGTTCTCCTATCTTTATCTTCTTAGTCTCCTGGGACATATTTTATATTCTCCCCTCTCCTGATCCTAAGCTAGTTGTCTCTTGCTTTCACAGAGCCCTGCAGGAAGCCCAGGAAATCTTTGGTGTTGACTTTGACTATGATGAATTTGAAAAATATAATGAGTATGATGAAGAACTGGAGGAAGAGTATGAATATGAGGATGATGAGGCTGAGGGTGAAATCCGAGTGCGCCCGAAGAAAACCACCAAGAAGCGTGTAAGCCGCAGGAGCATCTTTGAGATGTATGAGCCCAGTGAGCTGGAAAGTAGCCATCTCACAGATCAGGACAATGAGATTCGAGCCACTGACCTTCCTGAGAGGTTCCAAGTAAGAACCTACAATCTTCTGCTTTCTGGGGACCTGCTGTCACTTTGTAGACAAGAAACAATCTTAATAACCATTTGATACTGTGAACAGTATCCAGCATATCCATTCCATGTCCAAGTCTTAGAAGAAGGAAGATAGATTATAACCCTGCTTGTAGTTCATGAAATGATCATCTTTTCTTTTTTTACCTTATATTAGCTATATACAGGAGGTATTTCTTTGTGACATTTTCACGCCTGTGTACAATGAATTCCCCCTCAACACTCCCTTCCTTGCCCCCTGGCCTTTAATATATTTCAAGAGGTTTCACAGTTCATATGTCATACTTGTCAACAACTTATTTCTACCCAAGCCTCTTGTTAGTCAAAACTCCTCTCAATAGTTGGGTAAAAGTGAGTTTTTCCTGAGTGCAGGTATAAGATACAGCCCATCTCACCTTGTTTTACTTTGCAGCTCCGTTCCATCCCAGTCAAGGGGGCTGAAGATGATGAACTGGAAGAAGAAGCTGACTGGATCTACAGAAATGCCTTTGCCACACCAACAATTTCTTTACAGGTACCCAAAAGTGACCTTATGGTTTTTTGTGTGTTTATTTCTGGTGGTATTGGGGTTTGTTTTGTTTTGTTTCTTTGACAGTTCTGGAACTCAGTGTGTCACACTTGTTATGTTGGTATTCTTATCACTTGAGCCATAACTCCAGCCCTGTTTTTGTGCTGGTTATTTTGGAGATAGAGACTAGTGAACTTTTCTGCTGCCCAGACTGGCTTTGACCTGTGATTTTTCAGGACCCAACCTTTTGAGTAGCTAAGATTACAGATGTGTGCCACCAGAATTTGGCTCGTACTGGGCTTCACATTACTGTGCAGGTACTCTACCCCCACCACAGCTCTTTATGTTCTGGTTGTTTTGAGATAAGGTCTTGATTTTTGCCTGGGGTGACCTGGACTGCAATTACCCTTTTTTTTGGGGGGGGGGGGGAGGTTGGTTGTAGGGCTTGAACTCTGTGCCTAGGCATTGTCCCTGAGGTCTTCAGCTCAAGGCTAGCACTCTACCATTTGAGCTATAGGGCCCCTTCCAGTTTTCTGGTAGATAATTGGAGATAACAATCTCATGGACTTTCTTGCCTGGGCTGACTTTGAACCGTGATCTGCAGATCCCAGCCTCCTGAGATGTAGGATTACAGGCCTTAGCCACCAGCCCTGGCATGCAATTATCCTTTTTATACTTCCCACCTTAGCTAGGATAATTAGCATGTGCTACTGTACCTGTTTTTTTCTGTCAAGGTGGGGTCTAGTGAATTCTTTTGTCTTGACTACCCTGGAACTAAAATTCTTCTGATTTCCACTTCCTTAATAGCTAGGATTATAGGCAACAGCCGCTGGTGTCTGGCTATAATCCTTAGCTTTTGACATGAACCAGAACCATTGGATTAAAATAGGAAGTCACTACTCCCCTTCTCTGTCCCATATATCTATATGTGTATACATTATAAATTTTTACAGATAGAGTATTCTGTATTATATTTGTGGCAAGATTTATAGATATTCTGTATTGTATTTGTGGCAAGACAAAGCAAAAGCGAATAACAGTGTCTTACTAAGTTGTATTTTTTGTTTGTTTTTTTCCTATTGTAGGAAAGCTGTGATTACCTAGACCGGGGACAACCAAGCAGCAGTTTCAGTCGTAAAGGGCCTAGCACCATTCAGAAGATCAAGGAGGCCTTAGGCTTCATGCGAAATCAGCATTTTGAGGTAGCACTTGAATTTCAATTAAAGGATACAAGGAAAGGAGTTACCTAAGTCAGGTCAAACCCAACCCACATTCTTAGAAGTGATTCTTTAACTCAAGAAGTGTTAGAACCAACTGAAAGTCTAGTGATTAAGAAAACAAGGCTGGAACAGGAGTGTGGCCTGGTAGTAGAGTGCTTGCCTAGCATGCATGAAGCCCTGGGTTTGATTCCTCAGTACCACATACAAAGAAGCCAGAAGTTGTTCTGTGTTCCAAATGGTGGAACGCCAGTCTTGAGCAAAAAAAAAACTCAAGGACAGCTCTAAGGCCCTGAGTTAAAGCCCCAGTACTGGCAAGAAAAGAAAAGGGGAAAAAAAAAAAAAGAAAGAAAGAAAAGCAGGGCTATTTGGCTGCAATATTACCTTCATCTGTTGAAGAGAACATTGCCCTGGGTGGCCTTTTGGGAAGCTATGCTTGAAACTGTTGAATTTCCTGTAGCTATACTTGCAGACCTTTCTTCTATGTGACTGGAGTCTCCTTGCCACCCTAGGTGCCTTTTATTGCCTTCTACAGAAAGGAGTATGTGGAGCCTGAGTTACACATCAATGACCTATGGAGGGTTTGGCAGTGGGATGAAAAGGTAATATAAATACATGGTGGGGCTGGGAGTTTGGCCTAGTGGTTAAAGTGCTTGCCTAGCATGCATGAAGACCTGGGTTCAATTCCTTGGCACCACATACATAGAAAAAAGCCGGAAGTGGTGCTGAGGCTCAAGTGGTAGAGCTCTAGCCTTGAGAAAGTCCAAGGACAGTGCTCAGGCCCTGAGCTCAAGCCCAAGACTGGCAAAAAAAAACAAACAAAACAAATAAATACATGGTTCCTATGCACAACCAGATTGAGTATCAATACTACCTGGGTACTACAAAACCACCCCTACCCAGGCCTACTGAGCTTCCCAGATCAGATCTCCTAGTAAGGGAACAGAGCAACCAGCCTTGAGACTCCAGGCTAAACACCACTCCTTACTCTCATCCTAGTGGACTCAGCTGAGGATTCGCAAAGAGAACCTAACACGGCTATTTGAGAAGATGCAGGCTTATCAGTATGAGCAAATATCTGCTGACCCTGACAAACCTTTGGCTGATGGCATCCGGGCCCTAGACACCACAGACATGGAAAGGTAGGGCTTGCTGGGCTTCTTTCATTACAGGGAGCCCTCAGATAAGGCAAGTCTCCCAGGAGAAGTGCTACATTGCAAGATTTACAGCACAGGGTCTAATCCAACTGATCTATACATGAGAAGTGATTTTTCTGACCCAGGTTCATTAGTTCTTCATATTAACTGTTTGGTCTAGTGATAGAGTGCTTGCCTAGCATGCACAAAGATCTGGGTTGATTCCTCAGTGCCATATACATAGAAAAAAAACCAGAAATGGTGCTGTGGCGCAAGTGGTAGAGCATTAGGCTTGAGAAAGCCCAGGGACATTGCTCAGGCCATGAGTTCAAGCCCCATGACTCGCAAGCAATAAATGAATGAATGAATGCCATAGCTCTTTTGCCTGGGAATGTGGCTTAGTGGTAAAATGCTCACCTAGCATGCATGAAGCCCTGGGTTCAATTCCTTAGTACCACATAAACAGAAAAGGCCTGAACTGTGGCTGTGGCTCAGGTGGCAGAGTACTACTAGCCTTGAGCAAAAGAAGCTCATGGAGAGTGCCCAGGCCCTGAGTTTAAGCTCCAGAACTTGGCTGGGGGGGGCAGGGAGGGCACTCAGGGGAGAGAGACAGCTCTACTTCTAACTTACTTGTAGTTAATGGGAGTCTCACAGACTTTCCTGCTCAGGCTGGCTTCGAACCACAGTCCTCAAATCTCAGCCTCTGGAGTAGTTAGGATTACAGACATGAGCCAAACTATTGTGTCTAGATTTATTGCAGAATTCTGGTGCATATGCTAGTTGGTATCTTGCCTCCTAGGAGTTAGGCTCTTGGTAGCAAAACCATGGCATACCCCATCCATAGTGATGACTGGAGTCTTATCCTTTCCCTTAAGGCTCAAGGATGTACAATCAATGGATGAGCTGAAAGATGTCTACAATCATTTCCTCCTGTACTATGGTCGGGACATCCCCAAGATGCAAAATGCTGCAAAGGCTAGCCGCAAGAAGCTGAAGCGTGTAAGAGAGGAGGGAGATGAAGAAGGTGAGTGCTGAGAAAGTAAACCCATGAGACATGATAGCCAGAGTATCTCCAAAGGTGCCTTTGCCTAAGTTCCATTTGGGGCTTCTTGACATGTCTCTCCAATCTTCATGTGAAATTAGAAAGTAAAGCCTGTCCTCTAATTTTCATTACAGGTGAAGGTGAGGAAGCAGAAGATGAGGAACAACGGGGGCCAGAGCTCAAGCAGGCCTCCCGTCGAGACATGTATACCATCTGCCAGAGTGCGGGGCTAGGTAAGTAACAGCCAGCTTCTTGGGACTTGGGCATTTGTACCCAGAGGAAAGACTGGTGAAAAGAGGAAGAAAGAATATCTGAATAAGTCACCAGTACTTAGCTAATCTACTTTATGACTTCCTAGAAACTTTCTCAAGCCCATACCCACCCATCCTTCTTTACCATGGTTCAGCCCTAAGTTTCTGAAATAATTAGAGCCTCTCCAAGCTGGCCCTTGTTGCTCATACCTATAATCGTAGCTACTCTGGAGGCTGAAATCTGAGGCTCATCCCCTACCACTGGAGCCTCAGGGCCGCTTCCTTTTCTAGTGATTCATTGGAGATAAGAGTCCAGGACTTTAGTGCCCAGGCTGGGTTTGAAACATGATCCTCAGATCTCAGCCTCCTGAGATGCTAGGAATACAGGCGTGAGCCACTGAGCTCTGCAGTGAGACTCTTACCTCCAATTATCCACTAGAAAACAGGAAGTGGCACTGTGGCCCAAGGGGTAAGGCGTAGCCTTGAGCGGAAGAGCTCAGAGACAACACCCAGACACAGAGATCAAGCCCCATGACCCACAAAAAAAAGGGGAAAAAAAAAAAAAAAAACACTGATGCTTCTACTCCTTTTTTTCATTGTTCTCTAATGGCCTGACCCTGCTTTCATGTCCATTTGAAGACCAAAGCTGCTACTCTAGACTAAAAACCTGTCTTCTGCCTTATTTTTCATTCCCAATTTTGCTTTAGATGGCTTGGCCAAAAAGTTTGGGCTTACTCCTGAGCAGTTTGGGGAGAACCTTCGGGACAGCTATCAGCGGCATGAGACAGAGCAGTTCCCTGCAGAGCCCCTAGAGCTGGCCAAGGATTATGTCTGCAGGTAGGCATGTAACAGGTGTCCAGCAGAAGAAGGGACCTGAGGTCCAAAACATCATTAACCTACAACTCTGCTATTTTCCCCACAGCCAGTTCCCCACTCCAGAAGCTGTGCTAGAAGGTGCCCGCTACATGGTAGCATTACAGATTGCTCGGGAACCCCTTGTTCGGCAGGTGCTGAGACAGACCTTCCAAGAGAGAGCCAAGCTAAATATAACTCCTACTAAGAAAGGGAGAAAGGTGAGCTGGATAAAAGGCTTTGATGCAGGATGTGACTCTGCTGTTGGATTGAACTGAGTCTTGTGTCTTCCACTAATTGACTGTCTGACTGGAGCCCAAAGTTAGCCTTTTCCCCCAGAGCCAAGCCTACCATAGACTGATGATTCCCTCTTGATTTGTACAGGATGTTGATGAGGCCCACTATGCCTATTCCTTTAAATACTTAAAGAATAAGCCTGTTAAAGAACTGAGAGATGACCAGTTCCTGAAGATAGGCCTGGCTGAAGATGAAGGACTACTCACCATTGACATCAGCATAGATATGAAGGGAGTAGAAGGGTAAGCAGAGCTAGGCTTCTAAAAGAGCTTTGGGGAAGGTTGATGGA
Organism: Megascapheus bottae; assembly: GCF_031878675.1. Classification (NCBI taxonomy): domain Eukaryota; kingdom Metazoa; phylum Chordata; class Mammalia; order Rodentia; family Geomyidae; genus Megascapheus; species Megascapheus bottae. The sequence goes on along the minus strand of NC_143525.1, from coordinate 29,941,478 downwards.
GAGAAACAATATCTAAGGAATGTGATCCACCATTTCGGAGTTGAACAAGCCAGTAATCCTGGCTCTCTTCTACTTTTCATGGAAATCTGGGTGTTACCTTTTCTCAATCCCTGACACCTCAGCTTTGTATATCTTTTCAGCTACGGCAATGACCAAACATATTTTGAAGAGATCAAACAATTTTACTACCGAGATGAATTCAGTCACCAGGTACAAGAGTGGAACCGGCAACGCACCATGGCCATTGAGCGAGCTTTACAGCAATTCCTTTATGTACAAATGGCCAAAGAGCTCAAGAACAAGCTGCTGGCTGAGGCCAAGGAATATGTCATAAAAGTAAGGACAGATTCTCATTCTTATTCATATCTCTTATCGATTTATCTGTCTCTTTATATCTCTTTTTGGTGGTGGTATTAGGGATATAACCCAAGGCCTAACAAGTGCTGTACCACAGAGGCACACCCCCTTCTTGAATTCATGCAAGCACTACTGCGTACTTACGTTTCTCTCTTCTGTGTACTATTCTGTTTCTAGGACAGAGTGAGCCAGGTACTGGTGACTCATGTCTATAATAGGCTAAGATTTGAGAATCATGGGTCAAAGCCAATTCAGTCAGAAAAGACCATGATACTCTTATCTCCTGTTAACCAGCAAAGCAAGCAAATGCCCAGTATGGAGGTGTGGATCAAGGAGTAGTATCTCAGCCTTGAGGAAAAAGAGGAAGAGCATTAGCTCCTGGGTTCTAAGCCCCAGTACTGGCAAAACAAAACAAAACAACAAAAAAAAGGCGGGGGGTGGGGGGCCTGGGAATGTGGCTTAGTGGTAAAGTGCTTGCTTAGCGTGCATGAAGCCCTGGGTTCAATTCCACAGTGCCACATACACAATAAAAGCTATGAATGGTGCTGTGGCTCAAATGGTAGAGTACTAGCCTTAAGCACAAAGAGGTTCAGGGACAGTGCCCAGGGCCTGAGTTCATGCCCCTCCAGGACTGGCAAAAAAAAAAGAAAAAAGTTAAGTATGCCTTTGGGTTGTGTGTGTATGCCTCCCAAGGGACTAGGAGCCTGTGCACGTATAAATACCTTCCTACATTTAGTGATTGGTGGTCCTAGTATCGAAATACCTTCTCCATAGGCCTGTAGCCGAAAGCTCTACAACTGGTTGAGGGTAGCTCCCTACCGACCAGATCAACAAGTGGAGGAAGATGATGACTTTATGGATGAGAACCAAGGGAAGGGCATTCGAGTCCTAGGCATTGCTTTCTCCGCTGCCAGGTAATATCCCATACCTATCTATCCTCTACCATCTCCTACCTTTCTTCATTTCATCCTTCTCTTATTCTTAGCTTCTATTGCTGACTGACTATTGTACTTCTTTTGTTTGTCTTGCTGGCTGGCAGAGATCATCCTGTATTCTGTGCCTTGGTCAATGGTGAAGGAGAAGTAACAGACTTCCTCCGGCTGCCCCATTTTACCAAACGGCGAACTGCATGGAGAGAGGAAGAGCGAGAAAAGAAGGCAAGTCTCCAGAGTAGGGGTTAGCAAGTATGCCTCTGGAGTAGATTGTATAGTTCAGTGGGATAAATGTTGAGATCTAGGCAACCCAGGGTTAGTCTCTCATCTGTGGGCAGTAGATGGCACTGGAGTTGTGTGGCGAGAGTTTACTTTGGGCTTGCAGCCAGCTGATGGTCCTTGTGTGCTTCTGGAGCTGCCATGGCTTCCTCTGTTCTTAACAGCATCTGGGTCAGACTGTTCCAGGAGCTGAAAGCCACGAGGGTGTTAGGCAACCTTTTCCCTACTTCAGACGTTTAGCACCTCTTTTTCTAAGGACTGGGGAATTCAAATTCTTCCAAGTATATTTTTGAATTTCTTTTTGTTCTTTTTTGCTGGAGCTTAAACTCCCAGATTTGTGCTCTGGCTTGCCTTTTTCATTCAAGGCTGGTGCTCTACCACTTGAGCTATGCCTCTGTTTCTGACTTTTGCTAGGTACTGGAGATAAGATTCCCACAAAGGCTAGGTGCTGGTGGCTCACACCTATAATCCTAACCATTCAGAAGCCTGAGATCTGAGGATCTCAGTTCAAAGCCAACCCAGGCAGGAAAGCCTGTGAGATTCTTATCTCTAATCTACTCAGAAAAAGCTGAAAGTAGCACCATGACTCAAGTGGTAGAGCACTAACCTTGAGCATAGAGTCTCAGGAACAGCACTCAGGCTCTGAGCATAATCTCCAGTGTTAGCAAAAGCAAATGAATGAAAATTACAAAGTGATGCTGGTCACTGGTGACATACACCTGTATCCTAGCTACTCAGAAGACTGAGATGTGAGAATCATATGTGAAACAGCCCAGGAAAAAAGTCCGTAAGACTCATTTCTCCCAACTAACTATCAAAAAAGCTAGAAGTGGAGCTGTGGCTCAAATCATTGAGTACTGTTCTTGAGCACAAAACTCAGTACCCATGCCCTGAGTTCAAGTCCAGAACAGGCACAAACATAAAATAAAAAACTGGGGCTGGGGGCTAAAAGAGTGTAGGGGAGACTAGGACTCATGGCTAGTAATTCTTGATTTAAAAGAGAGCTAACTGACTGATCATTAGATCTGCCAAGAGTAGTACAATGTGAATTCTAATTAGTGGACCGATTAGCCAGAATTAGGTTAGTCAGCTGTCTGTCTAAGGAAGTTAGAAATATCTCTTAGGCCCTTCCAGTTTTCGCCCTCCTCCAGTTTCGTAAGATTTCATGCTACTTAAGAGAGAACTACTGGAAATTTTCCCATGCACAGATTCATTCAGCTTTGATTTTCTTTCAATCCAGGCTCAAGATATTGAAACTCTAAAGAAATTTCTTCTAAATAAGAAGCCTCATGTGGTAACAGTTGCAGGAGAGAACAGGTAGAGGCACACAGTATCTGTTTAAATCTATGACTCAAAAGTTACTCATCTCTTGTTGAATCTAGCATATGCCCATAGCATAATGGGCATAGAATTTTGATAATCCCAGGGGGGTTCTCTAAAAAATGTTCTTCTTTGGGGCCGGGAGTTTGGCCTAGTGGTAGAGTGCTTGCCTAGCATGCATGAAGACCCGGGTTCGATTCCTCGGTACCACATACATAGAAAAAAGCCAGAAATGATGCTGAGGCTCAAGTGGTAGAGCTCTAACCTTGAGAAAGTCCAAGGACAGTGCTCAGGTCCTGAGCTCAAGCCCATGACTGGCAAAAAAAAAAAAAAAAAAAGTTCTTCTTTATCATTAAATTCTTTCATCTCTACCCTACCTCAGTCATGTGACTCTCTGTCTGCCTGAGAAAAGAAATCAAAGAAGTATTCCTTATTCCTCCAGGGACGCCCAGATGTTGATTGAGGACGTGAAGCGCATTGTGCATGAGCTAGACCAAGGCCAACAACTGTCTTCTATTGGAGTAGAGCTGGTTGATAATGAATTGGCCATTCTCTATATGAACAGCAAGAAATCAGAGGTATTGCTGGAACCCCACTCTAGAATGACTCTGGTCAGTGCTGCAAGTGCTACAAAATAGTATCACTGAGGAAACCCTAATGCCCTCGTATCACTGCAGGCAGAGTTCCGGGATTACCCACCAGTACTAAGACAGGCTGTTTCCCTGGCCCGGCGCATCCAAGACCCCTTGATAGAGTTTGCCCAAGTGTGCAGCTCTGATGAAGACATCCTGTGTCTCAAGTTTCACCCTTTGCAGGTGAGTAGGATTTGACAAGTAGGCTCTGTGGGTGGAAAGGCACAGTATCCTTATTCCTACCCACTTGTGTTGATAGGAGCATGTTGTCAAAGAAGAACTCCTCAACGCCTTATACTGTGAATTTATCAACCGGGTCAATGAGGTTGGAGTTGATGTCAACCGTGCTATTGCTCATCCTTATAGCCAGGCTTTGATTCAATATGTCTGTGGCCTGGGACCTCGGAAAGGAACTCACCTGCTAAAGGTAGGATGGTTTGAATCAGAAAATAAAAAAGCAGCCGGGCACAGTGACTCACGCCTATAATCTTAGCTACTCAGGAGCCTGAGACCTGAGTATCGTGGTTCAAAGCCAGCCTGGTTATTAAAGTCCGTCAGACTTATATCTCCAATTAACCACCAGAAAACGGGAAGTAGGGCTGTGACTCAAGGGGAAGGGCAGTAGCCTTGAGCTGAAGAGCTCAGGGATGGCACCCAGGCCCAAGGATAGGGCAGTAGCCTTAAGCTGAAACGCTCAGGGACAATGCCCTGGTCCAGAGTTCAAGCCCCATGACCCACCAAAAAAAAAGAGAGAAAGAAAGAAAAGTAGCCAGATGTTACAATACATTCATATAATCTCAGCATTCAGGAGGCTGAGATTGCTAGTTGGAGGCCAGCTGAGCTACATAGGTAGATTTTATCTCAGAAAAAGAAATAGTTGTCTAGCAGGCACCAGTGACTCACATCTGTAATCCTAGCTGAGAGGCTGAGATCTGAGGATCGCAGTTGAAAGCCAGCCTGAGCATTAAAGTCTGTGAGACTCTTATCTCCAATTAACCACCAGAAAACCAGAACTGGCACTTGTGGGTCAAAGTGGCAAAATGCTATGCTAGCCTTGAGCTGAAAGGCTTGGGGACAGCACCCAGACCCACAGTTCTAGCTCTACTCCCTCCTTCTCCCAGGAGGGCAGGTCACACCTATAATCCTAGCTTCACAGGAGCTGAGATCTGATCATCACAGTTCAAAGCCATCCCAGGCAAAGGAGTTTGTGAAACTCTAATCTCCAGTTAACCACCAGAAAGCTAAAAGTGGAAGTATAGCTCAAATGGTGGAGCTCTATGAGCATAAAAGCTTCATGAGAGCTTCATTACCAATGCATATGTATACACGCATACATACACACAAGAAAGCCAGGGAGGCTGGGAATGGAGCTTGGTGGTAGAGTGCTTGCCTAGCGTGCATGAAGCCCTGGGTTTGAGTCCTCCACATAAACAGAAAAAGCCAGAAGTAAGCTGGGAGTGTAACCTAGTGATAGAGTGCTCACTAGCTTGCACAAAAACCTGGGTTTGATTCCTTAGTATCACATACATAGAAAAAGCCAGAAGTGGCTGTAAGTCAAGTGGTAAAGTGCTAGCCTTGAGAAACAAGTGTCCACGGACAGTGGCCAGGCCCTAAGTTCAAGCCCCAATAGCCAAGAATCTCAGGACTGTTGAATGGTTTTTTTGTGTGTGGGGGGAGAGGACGCAGGATGTGTATGTGTGTGTGTAAGCGTGTGTGTGCACACACGGAGACTTCGGTTTAGGGGATCTCCTTCATTTTTGGCTTTTTCACTCAAAGCTAGCCCTTTACCACTTGAACCACAACTCCACTCAGCATTTTGCTGGTTAACTGGAGATAAGAGTCTCTTAGACTTTTCTGCCCAGTTAGCCTCAAACCTCAGCCTCAGATCTCAGCCTCCTAAATAGCTAGGATTACAGATCAGGATCAGCTACTCAGTATCACCCAGCTGACTGGAGTTTTTCCCAGTGGGGAGAAAAAGAATTTCAGTTTGGCATAGTGGTAGAGTGCTTGCCTAGCATGCACAAAGACTGGGGTTCGATTACTCAGTTCCACATACATAGAAAAAGCCAGAAGTGGTGCTGTGGCTCAAGTAGTAGGACTCTAGCCTCAAGAAAGCTCAAGGACAGTGCTCAGGCCCCATGTTCAAGCCCCAGGACTAGTAAAAACGAAAAAGAATTTCAGTCAGTGGAGGTTGCTTCAAAATAATGTCTTTTTCTGTAGTGTATATTTGTATGACTCTCTTAAACAGTTCTTGGGTTGCATATAGTCTTAATGACATAGTATAATTTATTAATTTATTAATTATTTTAGTGAGATAATGTTGTTAGTATGCTCATTTGGATAGTTGAACAAGAAGAGATTCCATAATAGAGGGTCCAGCAAGAGCCAGAAAGCAGTCTAGGGAGACAAGGCCTGCTTAACTGCTTACCATGGCTTAACCCAGCCCTCTCCTCTAGATCCTGAAGCAAAACAACACTCGACTTGAGAGCCGAACCCAGCTAGTCACCATGTGCCACATGGGTCCCAAAGTCTTCATGAATTGTGCTGGCTTCCTCAAGATTGACACAGCCTCCCTGGGGGACAGGTGATGCCCTCTGCCTAGATGGACCAGAAATTCCCGTGGGCTTTGATTGGTAGTTTCAAAGGATTAGTGTTATCAAAGAGCCCCAAACCATTTAAATTAGAACATCTTTTGGTTTGGATTGTTTTGATTTGTTTTTAGTTTATTTTGTTTTTTGTGTTTTTTTGTTTTTTAATGATATGGATCAAACCTAGGGTCTTACATACGCTAGGCAAGTGCTCATCCTCTGAGCTGCATATCCAACCCCTAAATTAGGAAATGCTTTAAAGAAAAGGTAAGGAATCTTTATTCAGTCAAGAGCCCCTGACCTATGGAAAAGATCGGTTCAATTATGTGAGGCTTATTTCATCTGAGAAATGTAAAAGAACAAATTTAATTTATAAGCTCAGGGCCTAAGGACAAAACACAGATTCTGTTACTATGGTTTGTTGCATCCAGATAAGGGTGGGAAGAAGATGGGCAGTGGAACACAGTGTGGGTGTGAAGAGGTACAGAAGGGGGAGAGTGATTGTTATGTTTTAAGATGATGTTATTGAGAGAAAGTTCTATTCACTTGGACTTTGGACTTCACTATTGACCTCTTCCTCTCCAGAAGTTATCAACTCAGTCTTTGGAGGATCTTTTCCACGGGCACATAGCTCCTCAATTCAGTATTGGAAGTCAGTGGGGAAATAGGCTTCAAGTTCTAAAACTTCATTTTCCACTCAGCTTTGCTGTAACACTCCACGAATAACATAGGTCCATGTGAGTGCACGGGCAAGACTAGCCTGGGAAGGCTTTATGGGGGAAAATAGCTATCAGCAAATTCTCAGGTCTTTTTCCCCCTTCTTGTTTTATCTTCTTTTAAGATTCATATAAGTTCATTATATAAAATTCAACATAAAGAAATAATTATGCAGAAAGTGGAAGTCCCCCATAATCCCACTCCCCAGAGATAACTACCATAACAATTTTTATGTATACTACAGTGTTTTCTAAATTTTAATTTTGCTATGCATTTACTAACTACCCATTTGCTACAAAAAATGGGATCATATGATTCATAGTGTTTTGCAGTGCATTTCCACTTATCAGTACATCATGCATCTTCCCATGTCAGCACACAGATCTCTCTACCTCATTCTTTTTAATGACTGTACAGTGTCCTTCATATGGAGTTACCCTGGTTTATTTAACCAGTTCCCCATTGGTGAAATTCGGGTTGTTACAAGAGGCTTCTTGTTCTATATCTTGCCCTTTTTTTACTTTTCTTCAGCACTGATTCATACATTGAAGTCCTTGATGGTTCCCGTGTCCATCCTGAGACTTATGAATGGGCCAGGAAGATGGCAGTAGATGCCCTGGAATATGATGAGTCTGCTGAAGATGCCAATCCTGCAGGAGCTCTTGAAGAAATCTTGGAAAACCCAGAGCGACTCAAGGACTTAGATCTTGATGCTTTTGCTGAAGAACTAGAGAGGCAGGTGGGTGACAGTGTGGAATGCCTGGTAGAAGAGAACCAGTCCTAATTGGCCTAGTAAGAGAGTTTGTCTTGAGCAGCAAGTATCCAAAGAAACCCTGATACTGTTGGATTACAGATTCGATCTTGTTTCTTTCCTGTCCATACTCTACTGGGTTTCTTAAGGAACTTCTTGTGGTCTTATTAAGGAGCCAGAAAAGCCTTCAATATTTTGATTACTAATTGTGAGAGATCGGAAGTATGTCAGTACTAGAGTTTCCCTTCCTTCCTTCCTTCCTTTCTTTCTTTCTTTCTTTCTTTCTTTCTTTCTTTCTTTCTTTCTTTCTTGGTTTGGGTTTTTCTGTTTTTGTTTTTATTTTTTGGTGGGTCATGGCCTGGGCACTGTCCCTGAGCTCTTCAGCTCAAGGCTACCACCCTACCCTTGAGCCAAACCCCACTTTCCATTTTCTAGAGGTTAATTGGAGAAGAGTCTCAGGTCCTTGGGCCAGGAGTTTGGCCTAGTGGTAGAGTGCTTGCCTAGCATGCACAAAGACCCAGGTTTGGTTCCCCAGTACCACATACACAGAAAAAAATGCCAGAAATGGTGCTGTGGCTCAAGTGACAGAGTGCTAGCCTTGAGGAAAAAGCCTAAGGACAGTGCTCGGGCCCTAAGTTCAAGCCCCAAGACTGGCAAAAAATAATTTTTTTAAAAAAGAGTCTCAGGTCCTTTGTGCCTGGGCTGGCTTTGAATCTCAATCTTCATATCTCAGCCTCCTGAGTAGCTAGGAGTGAGCCACGGTGCCCTGCTTTCCATTTTCTCTTTCTTTGTTTCTTTTTTTTAAGTTGTTGTTGTTATTATTTGGTTGGGTTTTTTTTTTTTGGTTGGTTTTTTTTTTTTTTTTTTTTTTTTTTTGCCAGTCCTGGGGTTTGAACTCAGGGCTTAGGCACTGTCCTTGAGCTTTCTCAAGGCTAGTGTTCTACCACTTAAGCCACAGCACCACTTCCAGCTTCTTTTGTTTATTGTTTATGTCGTACTGAGGAATCGAATTCAGGGCTTCATGCCTGCTAGGCAAGCACTCTACCACTAGGCCACATTCCTGGTTCTTTTTTCCTTTCTGACAGCAAAGGCTTGCATTTGTTTTCACTAAGCATTCTCCTTACAAAACTGTCTCATTGCTAACTTTGTAAACAACCTTTTGTGAGGCAGATGCAGTTTCACACGCCTATAATCCTTGCCACTCCGCAGGAAGATCCTAGGGGCAACCTAGGCAACACAGTGATGCCTCATCTTAAAAAAAACAAAAAACATGCAGGGTGCTGTGGCCTACACCTATAATCCTAGCTATTCAGGTTGAGATCTGAGGGTCACAGTTTGAAGCTAGGCCAGGCAGAAAAGCGAGACCCTTTTCTCCAATTAACCACTCAACTGGAATAGTGCTGTGGCTCAAGTGGTAAAGCACTAGCCTTGAGTACAGAGGCTTAGGTACAGAACCCGAGTTCAAGCCCCACAACCAACAAAAAAAGCTGGGCATCAGTAAGCCTGCACCTACAATCCTAGCTGTTCAGGATGCTGAGATCTGAGCATTACAATTCAAAGCCAGCTGGGAAGGAAAGTATAGCCTCTCATCTTCAGTTAAATACCAAAATGCTAGAAATGGAGCACAAAATGATAGAGTACCAATCTTGAGCTACAAAGCTCAGGGACAGTGCCTGAAGTCCAAGAAAGGGCAACCAAAAAAAAAAAAAAGATTGGTAACTCAGGCCTGTAATCCTAATTACCAGTGCTAGGCATGGTGTAATTCCATCTTCAGCAAAAAAGCATAATAAGACAATCATAGCATAGGACCTGTCAAAAAGTGAAATGTGGAACTGGACTTGTGCAACTTGGTAGTAGAGCATCTGTATGGAAACATAAGACCATGAGTATGACCCAACTATTACCAAAAAAAAAAAAAAAAAAAAAGCCAGGCTCACACCTGTAATCCTAGCTACTTAAGTGGCTGGAATCTGAGTGTCCAGGTTTAAAGACAGTTCAAGCACAAATGTCTGACACTTATCTCCAGTTATTTCCAGTTAACCAGCAAAAAGCCAGAAGTAAAGTATGGCTCAAGTGGTAGTGTCTGCATTGCTGAAAAAGCCAGAGTGACAGGCCCTGAGTTCCATCCCCCCTACCAGCAGAGAAAGGGAGGGGGAAAGGGAACAAGCTATCAAAAGGGAGAAAGTGAGATCCTATCTCCAAAAAAAAAAAAATGAAGCCAGAAGCCATGACACATACCTGTATTATTAACTACTCAGGAGGCTAAGATCTTAAGGATCTCGCTTCAAAGTCAACCCAAATAGGAAAATCCAGGAGACTCTTATCTCTAATTTACTACCAGGAAGCCAGAAGTGGAGCAATGGCTCAAAGGGTAGAATATTAGCCTTGAGTGAAAAACCTAAGGTGCTGTAACCAAACCCTGAGGTTAAGGGCTTGCTGAGTACCAGTACAAAATGAATGAATGAAATAAAACCAGGGGAGAAAAGACTAGGTGCCTGCCTAGACAAACTCAAATCTTTTGAGTTCAAACCCCAGTATCACAAGGAAGAAAAAGTCGGGCATGGTGAAACAAGATCCTGTTTGAACCAGTAGATCAGGCATGATAGCATAGGTACCTGGCATCCCAGCCAAACAGGAAATGAGTAGGAGAATCTTTGGCTGGCCTCAGGCAAAAATCACAGGACTCTACCTGAATAATAAAGTAATCAAGGGCTGGGTAGATTCAAATGGTAGAGTACTTGCCTAGCAAACACAAGCCCTGAGTTCAAACTCTAATGCCAGAAAGAAAGAAAGAAAGAAAAGAAGAGGAAATTTTCCTTTAGTAAAAATTCTTTTTTGGTGTAGTGGTAGAGTGCTTGCCTAACATGCATGAAGACCCGGGTTCGATTCCTCGGTACCACATACATAGAAAAAAGCCAGAAATGATGCTGAGGCTCAAGTGGTAGAGCTCTAACCTTGAGAAAGTCCAAGGACAGTGCTCAGGCCCTGAGCCCAAGCCCAGGACTGGCAGAAAAAAAAAAAAAAAAGAAAAAATTCTTTTTTCCTTTTTCCATATTGAAATCGAAGCTTAAAAGCTTTAGGATTACTAAGTATATGCTTTATCACCTGAGCCATACCCCATCTACTATTAATAAATACTGAAGGAAAAGAAGAGAGGCCCAGACAAGAGCCATTTGACCCCCTTTCATTGAAATCTAATATGAGGCTTCAGCAAAGAGCAGGTTAGAGAATAGTTTGAAGGATTTTCCTAATGGTCTTCGTCCCCCAGGGCTATGGTGACAAACACATCACTCTTTATGACATCCGAGCAGAGCTGAGTTGTCGTTACAAGGACCTCCGGACAACCTATCGCTCTCCCAATACAGAAGAAATCTTCAATATGCTAACCAAAGAAACACCAGAGACTTTCTATATTGGTAAGTTTTGAAGTCCAGGACTACCACTAACAAACAAGAAAATGTAGACCCTAGTGTGGAAATCAGAATTGAATTCAAGTTGTACTTCTAGCTTACGTTGGGATCTCAGTTGAGTGATTCTTAGTTTAATGATTCTTCTGGGTCTCATGGTCCCCTGTCAGCCAATCGGGAAAATCTCCTTTCTGAAAGATATGAAAAATGTCAGTGGAGATGCAGATTGCGAAGTTTTGTCATTACTGAATTGGTAAGAACATGTCACCTCTCCATTCCCTGTTGTCTATTCATCCTCTCCTTTCCTCAAGGAAAACTCATCATCTGCAATGTCACGGGCATTGCTCACAGGCGCCCACAGGGTGAGAGCTATGACCAAGCCATCCGCAATGATGAGACAGGGCTGTGGCAATGCCCCTTCTGCCAGCAGGACAATTTTCCTGAACTAAGTGAGGTAGGTACAGCAATGTCCTCATCTTTTCTTTGAATGCTCTGGTGAGCTAGAAAGAATCAAGTACACAGAGAAGGGAGAATAGATTACATGCAGGCTTAACGAAGTCCTTCCCTATGCCACTGAGAGTTTACCTAAATGTTGCTTTTTGTTCATGTGGCGTCACCCTGACCCTTAAAATGAGGAAATGAGGGCATGCACTTATTAGAAGGTGTATACAATTCTCTGTTGTTTTTTCTCTACTCTTTCTAGACGGCATCTGCCTTTCTGATGGTGAGAAGCCATTGAAGCCACCTTATTAGGCAGATTGTAAAAGAGTTTATCAGCTTTAACCAGTAAAAGGATCTGATACAGTTTGTTCAAGATCTGAGATAGCCAAGGGATATCTCGTCCCACTGTAGTAGGTTATCCTGAGAAGACTGACATAGATACCTCTTAATACTTACTAAGGCAGAAAAAACAAAAAGGGCCTCAGTTGGAACTAAAGGATATAGATTAATTAAGCATGGAAGAATAATCTGGTGCCATGCATCAACTATGAGTCAGGGAACACTGTGGGTGGTCAAGTTCTCTCTTGGTGGTGGCTGAGTCAGGTTTTCAGACTAATGCCAAGAATCAATGGTAAAATAAGTTTCTACAGCCCTGACCATTCTTTTTTGAACTTGTGATCTCTAGAATGTTAATGATCGACTTCCTTTCCTCATGTCTTTCTTCAGGTCTGGAACCACTTTGATAGTGGTTCATGCCCTGGCCAGGCTATCGGTGTCAAAACACGACTGGACAATGGTGTTACTGGCTTCATCCCCACTAAATTCCTCAGTGACAAAGTGGTCAAACGACCAGAGGAACGAGTGAAGGTATGTAAATGACTTGGTTGTGCAGTTTCTAGCCACCCTAAGTGGGTTTTCTAAATTTGTGCCAGCTCTACCAGACGTTAGGCTCTGTTCCCAGTGGCTGCTGGTGGAGAGATCTTGGCAGCAGGTTTATGAGTAGCTGGAAGAAGCTGAGAAAAGCATCTGAATGAGTAGCAGCTTTTGTCTACTGCCTTTGTAAAGCAATTTCTGCCAGCTGCCAGCCCTTTGAGAGAGGGCTCGCTTCCTGTGTGGGAAGCTGAGGTTTCAGCAAAGAGCAGGAAGCAAGGTCCAGTATCACATGGTGCAAAAAGAAAGGCTCTGCCTGTTCTCTCATGCCAAGTAGTGCTGCTTTAAGAGATTTAAAAGGATGTGTAGCGCAGCCCATGAACAAGGCACCTCTGGGCTTCCACAGCAGACCTGAGACACACAGAAGGAACTTTCAAATGGTTTCTTCCTGGAGCTTGGCTATAAATCTCTTAACACTGTCCTACTATTCTCTAGCCATGGAAGCCAGTTACTATGTGCCCACTAGACACTGGCACTTGGCATTGATGTATGTTGTCTCTAATCCCACAATATGATGAGAAGGGAATATCTTCTTTTCTCAGAGAAATCTCAGTGCCTTTTGAGGATCATCTAGTCAATAGCATGCTGGGATTTGATCTGCCAGTTTTTTGGTTCTAAATGGTATGAACATGGGAGGATTGTGGACTTAGAAGGGCTTGGGAAAGAAATCCCTAATGAAGAAATTCTCAACAGGAGAACAACCATGCAGAGTGGCTGGCTTTAGCCAATATTTATAAGGTCTCAAGTTCAATAAAGTACAGAAAGGGCTGTTAATTTGTTTTCACTCCAAAGAGGGAAGCCAGCTTTGGATCATGCATGGAAACAGTAAGCAGGAAACTTTCTGGAAAAAGGGAAGAGTGTCAATGATGAGGGAAATTCCACAGGCCTGTTATTTTCCCTACCAAGAATTGAGAGGCATAGGGTAAAGACCTGGCCCATATTCTTCTGCACACCAGACTCATCTCCAGATTCATAATCTGCCATTCAGAATTTGCTAGATTTAAGCAAGCCTTACCTGTCTGCCTGGATTGTGGTGTTCTCCTATGTAAAATAGGGCATTGGGCTAGATCATCTTTGTCCCTTCCAGCTCACATATTCTGTGGATCTAGGTGGGAATGACTGTTCACTGCCGCATCATGAAGATTGACATTGAGAAGTTCAGTGCAGACCTGACCTGCCGCACCTCTGACCTCATGGACAGGAACAATGAGTGGAAACTACCCAAGGACACCTACTATGACTTTGATGCCGAAGCAGCAGATCATAAGCAGGAAGAAGATATGAAACGGAAGCAACAGCGGACTAGTGAGTAGACCTCTCACCACTCTTATAAGCCTGAAGATCTTGGTAGCTTTCATGCTGCAGCATTCAGGCCAGAGGATACATGGATATTGGTGTCCCAGTTAGAATAGCTACTCGGCTTCAAGATGCTGAGGCTCAAAGTTGTTACAAAAAGAAATGATGTACATATAGAACTAAAACCCAGAATCTCTTGAGTCTCATTTTGTTACTAAGTCATATGACTACTAAAGCCTTACTGTCTCAAGGATGCTAGGGACACATTATTCACATCAGACCCAAACAGCACAAAAGAGCCCTAGAAACCCATCATAGGTGAGCCAACCTGTACTGTTGCTGTTAGCTCCTAGCCTATCATCTCATCTGTCTTCTCTTGCCCTCAGCATACATTAAGCGAGTGATTGCACACCCATCCTTCCATAACATCAATTTCAAACAAGCAGAAAAAATGATGGAGACTATGGACCAGGGGGATGTCATTATCCGACCAAGCAGCAAGGGTGAGAACCACCTGACAGTGACATGGAAAGTCAGTGACGGCATCTACCAACATGTAGATGTACGAGAAGAAGGCAAGGAAAATGCCTTCAGCCTGGGAGCCACTTTGTGGATCAACAGTGAGGTAAGAGTTGTACCTGATCACCTACCCAGCCCTACTCCTGGTTCCAAAAGCCATGGGAGGTTAATTTTATTTGACATTAATATCTCAGATGTTTCATATTCATTTTAATTATGCAGTGTTAATAAAATAGGAGGTGGGTCCGGGCACTAGTGGGTCACACCCATAATCCTAGCTGTTTCGGTGGCTGAGATCTGAGGATCATGATTCAAAGCCAGCCAGGGCAGGAAAGTCCATTAGAAACATAATTCCAGGTAACCACCACAAAACCAAAAGTGGAGCTCTGGCCCAAAGCAATAATGTGCTAATCTTAAGCAAAAGAGCTTGAGGACATTGGGGCATTCATGCCCCACATCCAACAGCAACAAGTAAAGAAGGTAAGCCAGGCACCAGTGACTTGTGCCTATAATCCTAGCTACTCCAGAGGATGAGGTCTGAGGATTGTGGTTGAAGTCAACCCTGGAGACTCTTATCTCCAATTGATCACAAAAAAAGCTGGAAGTGGCTTTGTGGCTCAAATGGTAGAGTTCTAGCCTTGAGAAAAAGGAGCTCACAACAGCTTCCAGGTCCCAAGTTCAAGCCCTAGGACAGGCAACAAATAAAAATAAAAACAGAGGCTGGGAGTTTGACCTAGTGGTAGAGTACTTGCCTAGCATGCATGAAGACCTGGGTTCAATTCCTCATTACACAGAAAAAGCTGGAAGTGGTGCTGTGGCTCAAGTGGTAGAACTCTAGCTTTGAGAAAGCCCAAGGATAGTGCTCAGGTGCTGGTTCAAACTCCAGGACTGGCAAAAATAAATAAATAAATAAATAAGATCTTAAAAAATAAAAGCAGGCTGGCAAAAATAAATCAATTAAAAGTTTTTGTTTTTGTTTTTGCCAGTCCTGGGCTTGAGCTCACTGTCCTTGGACTTTCTCAAGGCTAGAGCCCTACCACTTGAGCCTCAGCACCACTTCCAGCTTTTTTTTTTTTCTATGCATGTGGTACCAAGGAATCGAACCCAGGTCTTCATGCATGCTAGGCAAGTACTCTACCACTAGGCCAAACTCCTGGCCCAAATTAAAAGTTTTAAAAAATAAAAGCAGGCGGTAGAGTTCTTCCCTAGCATGCACAAAAACCTGGGTTCGATTCCTCGGTACCACATACATAGAAAAAAAAAGCCAGAAATGGTGCCAGCCCAGGACTGGCAAAAAATAAAAGTAAAAGCAGAAGGTGGTTTGTGGGATGTCATCAGTTTTATGTATGTTGCTTCCTGTACATCAGTTTTTAAAGTAGACTATAGAGGAAGCTGAAAAGTAAATGTATACAAACACACATAGCAAGTTTTTTGCCTGTGCTCAATGAAATCTGGTAAAGTTCCCTCCTATTCCCAAATATCAGGGGAGTTAGGACTTAAGACTGGGCTTCATAAACCAGTTTTGTCTGGGTATGACTCAAGCCAATGGATAAATTGAAGGAGTGAGGCTTCACAGGGTTGGGAAAGCTTAACCTCCTGGCCCAACCCTGCCAAGGTTTCTCAGGGAGTAGATTTGAGGAAATACCAGGTGTTTTAGCTCTGGATATAACGTGGGGCTTCACCTTCTTCCTGCAGGAATTTGAAGACTTGGATGAAATTGTTGCTCGTTATGTTCAGCCCATGGCATCCTTTGCCCGGGACCTCCTAAATCACAAGTATTACCAAGACTGCAGTGGGGGGGACCGCAAGGTAAGCCAAGAGCTTATCTTCCAGGCTTCTAAAGCTGGATCTTTCCCTTCGGTGTTGGACGCTCAGGTGGTCAAGCAGGTGTACATGAGTATGTGCCAGATACTATGTATCCTACCAAGCTTGTTCTCCCAACCTCTCTCCCTCATTCTACCCCCAGAAATTAGAGGAGCTGCTCATCAAAACTAAGAAGGAGAAGCCCACCTTCATCCCTTATTTCATCTGTGCCTGCAAGGATCTGCCTGGCAAGTTCCTCCTGGGATACCAGCCCCGGGGTAAACCCAGGTGAGCATTGGTGTTGAGAGGTGGCTGCTGCTGCTAGGTCCATGGCAAGGTTGGAACATCCTGCTCTGCTTCAGCCCGCCTTTCCTCATTGACTTGTTCAGAACTGAGGTTGGAGAAGGGAAAAGGAGTGATGATTTAGAGCAAAAGGTGAAAATTCACCTAAGAAAAATAAATTTGGCCAGGTGCAGTGGCTCATGCCTGTAATCCTAGCTAGTCAGGAAGCTGAGATCTGAGGATCTAGGTTCAAAGCCTGCCTGGGCACAAAAGGACCTGAGACTCTTATTTCCAATTAGCTTCTAGAAAATGGAAGTGAGGCTTGGCTCAGGGGTAGGGCCATAGCCTTGAGCTGAAGAGCTCAGGGACAACACCCAAGCCAAGGGGTAGGGAAGGTAGACTTGAGCTAAAGAGTTCAGGGACAGCACCTAGGCCGAGTTCAAGCCCCATGACCCACAAAAAATGAAAGAAAAAAAGAAAAGTGAATTTGCATGAAAGAGTTCTAAGGGGGCATGGCCAGTAGCTCATGCTTATTAGACTAGTAAGAGTTTATTACCTAGCTGTTTTAGAGCTCAAGCAGGAAAGTCGTTGATTTATTTTTATTTTATTTTTTTATTTTTTTTGTCAGTCATGGGGCTCAAACACTGGGCCTGGGCCTTGTCCCTGACCTCTTTAGCTTAAGGCTACTGCCCTACCCTTGGAGCCATAGCCCCATTTCTTATTTTCTAGTGGTTAATTGAAGAGTCTCAAGGTCTTTAGTGCCCAGACTGGCTTTGAACCTGGATCCTTGGATCTCAGACTCCTGAGTAGCTAGGATTACAGATGAGAGTCACCTCACTCAGCAAGTTCATGATATTCTTATCTCTAATTAACCAACAGAAATCCAGCAGTGGAGCTGTGACGATAGTGATAGAGGTCTACCCTTTAGCAAAAGTCTCTGAGACAGTACCAAGCCTGAGTTCAAGAAATAAGAATTCTTACCATGTGTGCATTGGCTCATGCCTGTCATCCTAGCTGAGATCTGAGAATAATGGCTCAAAGCCAGCGTGGGCCCTAAGAAGTCTATGAGACTCTTATCTCCAATTAATCATCAGAAAACCAGAAGTGGTAGGGGGCAGGAGTTTGGCCTAGTTATAGAGTGCTTGCCTAGCATACACAAACACCCAGGTTCAATTCCTTGGTACCACGTGTATAGAAAAGCCAGAACTGGTGCTGTGGCTCAAGTGGTAGAGCAGTCACCTTAAGGAAAGCCCAAGGACAGTGTTCAAGCTCTGAGTTCAGTCCCTGGACTGGCAAGAGAGAGGGAGGGGGGGAGATCCAGAAGTAGGCCTGTGGCTCAAGGGGTAGTTTGGTAGCTTTGAGCTGAAGAGCTCAGTACCCAGGCCCTGAGTTCAAGTTCTACTATCAACAACAACAACAAAAAGAATTCTCTTCCCTCATCTCCCTTTCTGAGGCATTCCTTACTGATTGACAAGACTGGACACAGTCTCTCCTTTCTGCTACCTGCTTGGTCCTCATGGTGTTCACTGATACTGTGCTAGGTTGTGTGCCCTGTAAGGAGCATTTCTCCTATGTCCAGTGTGCAGTGTGTGTGCCTGGCAGGTTGGCTTTTCTGAGATACTCCTTTATCTGCATCCCTATAGTTTGTCCTGAAACAGAACAAGTGTCAAATTTCTTAGGCTTGCTTTCTTGTATCTTTTGTACATGCTGGTCATTCCAGCCTTCTCTGCCTTGGCCCTAGCCTATTATCCCCATAGTCCTAGGCCAAAAGCATGTACGTATTTCTGTTCTTAGGCCTGTCCACATGCATTGCACTGCCTAGATTTTTTAGCAGGCTCACAGGCCAAATAATAAGAGAGCTATATTCTAGGCCCTGCCCTATCTTGGGCACACTTAGGATGTCACTTTTTTTTTTGCCAGTCCTGGGGCTTGAACTCAGGGCCTGGGCACTGTCCCTGAGCTGCTTCGGCACAAGGCTAGCACTCTGCCTGTTGAGCCACAGCATCACTGCCAGCTCTGTTTATATGATACCGAGGAATCTGCCAGCTCTGTTTATATGATACCGAGGAATCGAATCCCAGGGCTTCATGCATGCGAGGCAAGCACTCTACTCCTAAGCCACTGTGATGCTCCTTTTTGTGAAGCCTTTCCAGACTCTCCAGTATTCTTCTAGAGGATGGAAGTCAGGATTGTATAGGGCCTGGAAACATCCATGAGGAATAGTTCAGCAAGCTGGGGGCTGCCTTCACTGTAGCCTACATGGTGGTACAGCCTCCAGCAAGCCTCCCTTTGGCAGCCTGTACATGGCAAACAGAGGCCCCTGATATGTTGGCCTTGGCTATGCAGCTGCCCTTCACATAGGTCCTGTCACCTCTTCTTTTCCTTAGCACTCAGCGTGGCTACTACACATGGTAGACATCTGTTCTGGTTGCTATCTCACAACTGGGCCCAGCAGTATCTGAGGGCTATTTCTTTCTGAAATTTCAGGATAGAATACGTAACAGTAACCCCTGAAGGATTCAGGTACCGGGGCCAGATCTTCCCAACTGTGAATGGGCTCTTCAGGTGGTTTAAAGATCACTACCAGGACCCTGTACCAGGCAAGTTATCTTCCCTGACTTCTGGGTTGTGGTGGGAGGGGCATGTGCATCCTGACGCATTGATTGCTGGCTAGAGAAGAGGCTGTCATTACAGCAGAGTGGTTCTGTGGTCTATGCAGCTTCTCCTCTTCCTTCCACCCACCCAAGTCTCTCCATTTGCCCCTGAATTAGGAAGCCAGAAATAGGTTTCTTAAGTCATATAATTAATTATGCCCATTTCCTACAGGCATCACTCCCAGTAGTAGCAGTAGGACACGGACTCCTGCCTCCATCAATGCTACTCCAGCCAACATCAACCTTGCAGGTGGGGTGCTCAGGCCTGGGACCAGGGAAGACAGAGAGGGACTTTCACCTCTGCCATGCCCATGTTGTTTCTGTGTATTTACAGATCTGACACGAGCTGTGAATGCCTTGCCCCAGAACATGACTTCGCAGATGTTCAGTGCCATTGCTGCTGTGACAGGCCAAGGACAGAACCCTAATGCCACCCCAGCCCAGTGGGCTTCCAGCCAATATGGCTATGGTGGCAGTGGAGGAGGCAGCAGTGCCTATCATGTATGTATGTGGCTTGGGAGGAATGGGGGAAACAAGCATCTTTTATCCACAGACATACATACTTACATATACCTATGCACATTGCAGAGGGCTGCCCTGGCCTTGAGAACCATCGCTAAGCTGATACTTTTCCCAGTCCATTTAACAGGGCAAATGGGCCGGGGTGGCTATCCTTTCACCATCTCCTTTGGAATCCTGGGAATTCTCAAGCCACTAGAAACCCCTCCCTCAGCTGCTTATATCGTAGGGGACATGGAAAGCCTTGTATTGAATCCACCTTCAGTGCTTGGCAAAAACTCGGCAGAGCCAAATAAGCCCAGAATCCATCCTCACTTCTCTCTCCTTCTCTCCAGGTATTCCCAACGCCAGCCCAGCAGCCAGTGGCCACACCACTAATGACTCCCAGCTACTCCTACACAACCCCAAGCCAGCCCATCACCACGCCTCAATACCACCAGCTCCAAGCCAGCACCACCCCACAGTCTGCCCAGGCTCAACCCCAGCCTTCATCCAGCACCCGACAACGGCAGCAGCAGCCAAAGTAAGTACAGGTGGTGGGTGGTACGGGCAAGCTGTTAATAGAGACATGGTTTCATGAGACCCAGTATCTCAAAGGACTGGGTATCAGGGTACTGATACTGAGAAGAACACTGGAAGAACAGTGTAAGTATAAGTTTCCTTTCTCACTGGAGTCACCAGAAAGGCATGTATTTAACCAGTGAGTGGTGGATGGGCTTTCTGCCTAGTGAGCCCCACAGAGTACTGACCTCAAAGGCCCTTTCTCCCTCCCAGGTCCAACAGCCATGCAGCCATCGATTGGGGGAAAATGGCAGAGCAGTGGCTTCAGGAAAAGGAGGCAGAACGACGGAAACAGAAGCAGCGGCTGACACCTCGACCCTCCCCCAGCCCCATGATCGAAAGCACCCCCATGTCCATTGCTGGCGATGCGACCCCACTCCTGGATGAGATGGATCGGTAGGGGCCCTGCTCCTTGGACTCTGGTCACCTCTGAGCCTGAGAGGCTTGGCCATCCACTGCCTCACTCCCTGCCCCTCCTTTTCTGTCCATAAATTGGCGTGAAGTGATGTTCTCTTTGGTGATCAGCCTGGGTAGATAGCCTTGTGAACTTAAGCTCAGTGTATACCAACAGCAGTTCTCCACTGACCACCTGTTTTGGGACCAGGCTGGGAGAGAAATGTGGCAGGGAGGAAGAGATGAAACCAGTTGTGGAGCCATGTGTATTCTAGTCCCGATAAGCCATTTTGAGCTTCTGCCCTCACCTGACTTTGGCTGTCATGGGGCATTGAGCTCAGCTCTTATGTCCCCCAGACCTTGGGGGAGAAGGGATGCTATTTATTCAGTTTGGGGCAGGAGGAAGAAGAGGGAAAGTATTTCTGGTCCTCATAGCAACACCTTGGTGGCTGTCAAAGGACTGTGGGGGACATGCGGGAGAGTGCTGATCCCCGGCCCCTGCCTGGCATCCTTCCCCACCTGCCACAGCCACGCTTCCTGCCTGTCATTTGAATAAACAGTGTTTCTACAGAGCACTCAGGGCAGCCTTTCTAGCTCTCCACCTGCACCATTACACCAGTGGCTTCAAAACAGTTTGCTTCCAGGGCTCCCAACTTCCTCTCCCAGTCTGCCAGAGGGGCAAAGATTCAGATTTCTCTATGCCCTTCATTTGAGCCCTTACAACCCTATGTCAGCATGGCTGTCCTATCATAAAGGCAGTATGAAATGCTGAGCTAGAGCCTGGCACCTCCCAAATGGCTGCTACTGTTCTGCACAGCAGCCATAGCACTTTCCCTCCCAGTGTATATTCAGGTTTCTCAGCTTGAGCCTCTGTACCCCTTCTTTCTCTTTCCCAGCTGGGCTTTGGTCCCTGACCACTTAGTAACTGGCATTTCTGCCCCAGCATAGATGTCACATTCACCTGCTTTGTCACAAACATAGGCCTAGAAACAGGAGCTAACATTTTGCAGGGAAGGCGGTTAACTAGTTGCCTACTCCTTTCCTGGCTTGGGACCTAATCTTATTATAGCTTGTTTTGTTCTAAGCTGTTGTGCCTGATTTTTTTTTTTTCCTTTTCCAGTCCTGGAGCTTGGACTCAGAGCCTGGGCACTGTTCTTGGGATTTCTCAAGGCTAGTGCTCTACCACTTGAACTACAGCTTACTTCTGTCTTTTTTATGTGTATGTAGTGCCAGAGCGCTTTGTGCATGCTAGGCAAGGTCTCTACCTACCACTAGGTCACATTTACCAGCCCCTTATATGATTCTTCACAAGAGCTTCATTTCATTTTTGTAAGTCAGTGCTGGAGAATGACCCCCTGGGCTCTACTTGGGGCTGTACAGATTTGTAGTCAGAAAAGGCTGTCAGACTTGGTAAGCTCCCCCTGCTGCTTTTCTTCTTTCAGTATTTCTGGCTGTTTGGGAAGAGGCTGGTCTGCCAGGAACGCAATTTTGCACCTTTCAGCACGAAGGTCTGCAATGATCCTAATAGGACCACACCCATACCAGGGATAGGAAGGTCATGTCCTTTGTGGTGCCACAAGGCCCCTTGGCCACTTATGAAGGGAAAATCAAGCCCAGTGGCAGTGGGTAAAAAACATAAATTGGTACTATCGCTGTGTAGTGTTGCCTATCCCAAAAGTGGATTTCTTCCCCCCCTCCCCGACCCCAGTCCTGGGGCTTGAACTCAGGGCCTTAGAATTGTTTGAGTGGCTTTTGCTCAAGTCTAGCACTCCACCTCTTGAGCCACAGCGCCACATCTAGCTTTTTCTGTTTATGTGGTAGTGAGGAATCAAACCTGGGGCTTCATTCTTGCATGCTTGGCAAGCCCTCTACTACTAAGCCACATTTCCAGCCCTTGGATTTCACATACTAAACTCCCAGATGAGAGAAAAGCCTACCCCATGCCAGATATGCTCTTCCACCCTAGGGTATTACCAAGAAACAATGCCCTATCCCTCTCCTTCCCTCCCACCTAACTTCCTGTGGACTTCTGGGAAAACTAGATTTCCCTTTAAGAAGCCCTGCACAGAGCGGGTATGGTGGCTCATGTCTGTAATCCTAGCCACTCAGGAGGCTGAAATCTGAGGATGGCGGTTCAAAGCTTACCCTGGCACTAAAGAACATGAGACTCTTACCTCCAATTACTAGAAAATGGGAAGTGGGGCTGTGGCTCCAGGGGTAGCACCCAGACCCAGAGTTCAAGCCCTATGACCCACCCAAAAAAAAAGCTCTGCAGACCCTAGCCCCTTGCTCAGCTCTGATACCCAAGGGGGTACGGCCACAGTAGCCACCCCATTGGAGGGAAAGAACAATGGGAGCAGTGAGCTACAGGCTTGATGACATTTATTCATTCTGGTTGCCCTGGCCTCAACTGAGATTGGGGTTGGACACTGGGGGAGATTTCCTTTTGGACACTTTCCTGGCTGGTGAGGTCTTTGTTCCAGTTTTCTTGGCCTGGGCGGCATTGTTCTTCTCTTTCTTCTTGGGTGATGATTCTGCAACGTCCTCACTGGAGGGTTCCTCCTGTCCCCGGTAACTCTCCTCACTCTCCTGCTCTTCCCGGCTTTCTGGACTGGACTCTGCTGACGTTCTAGTTAACTCCCTTGGACTCAAATCTGGAGGTGAAGACTCTGATTTCACTGGACTTTTCTTCTTAGTTAACTTGCCCTTCTTGGCTTTTTTCTTTAGTTTTGCTTTTTCATCCACAGTCGTCTCCGCCTCCTCCTCCTCCTCTTTCTCCTTTTCCTTTTTCTTTACCTTCTTGATTACCTTGCTGCCCTGGCCCTTCCCTGTGGGGCTTTCGGAGCGCCAGATGGTAATAGGGGCTGCTGAGTCAGGGGACCCATTTGCTGTACAGGTTTCTT
This sequence comes from Megascapheus bottae, assembly GCF_031878675.1. Classification (NCBI taxonomy): domain Eukaryota; kingdom Metazoa; phylum Chordata; class Mammalia; order Rodentia; family Geomyidae; genus Megascapheus; species Megascapheus bottae. The sequence continues at coordinate 29,918,194 of NC_143525.1, read as the reverse complement.
GGTCAGTGGTCAGTGCACTGGGTCCCACCTGAATCGGGATGGGAAGCTGGCTTGCTTCCTTCTCTTCCTCCTCTTCCTCTTCCTCTTCCTCCTCTTCCTCTTCCTCTTCTTCCTCCTGCCCTTCTTCATCTGCCCTACACTCATGGTGGATGGGATGGTGGATTACTGCCACAGAGACAGGCCTGTAACTTTTGCACCTGGGAGGAAAGGGCAGATGAGAAAGTTGACCAAAAAAATATTGGTAGTTTTCCCTATAGCTCCCTCCCCATCTGGCCAACACTCACCAGCTGTACCAGAACCTCCGCTCCACACACTCCTCGTCTGGGATAAGCTCAAAGCAAGGGGTCTGGAAGACTTTATAGCAGGTTGGGCCCCTGTCTCTGGAGCAGGTTGGACCCATGTGTTCCGAGGAGTTGCTCTTTGTCTTCTTCTCTGAGCAGTCTTTCCGCCTGCCACACACCCAACTCTCAGCCTGGCTTCCACACCTCTGTGACTCCCAGGGGCCCAGAGGGGGAAGTCAGAGGGACAGTGGGCTGCTGCTAGAATTGGCTGCCAGAAACCCTCCCCATTGTTCTTGGAGCACAGCAGTCTTTACAAGCTAGGCCTGAGCTTGCAGGGCCAGGCTGAAGCTGAAGAGGGAAACCTCAGATAAAAGATTGGACCTGTCTCTGCCATGGGTCCCCCAAGGAGAGGGAACCCTCACCTAGAGTCACAATTGCAGTGGTTGACAGCGTGGAGGTGAAGGTTGCGGTGGCCATAGTTCAGGAAGGGATGGATGATGTGCCCAGCACATGGCTTATGTTTCCAGCAGCATCTGTCAGTTTCCTTGTATTCACCTAAAGGACGAAAGACCTGGCTCACTCACAGGCAGCACAGCATAGCACAGTCTAAAGGCTCACCTGCCACCACTCTAACCTATTCTGTCAGTCGTAGTATTACCAGCTTTCATTTCATTACTGCCCTATCTCCTAACCACTGCCTGAAGCTGCCTGCACCTGTAGACCCCATAAAAAAGGGCACTGTATCTGACACACAGAAGGCCTTTTCAAATTCCCATGGCTGTTCTGTACACCCTGCCACTTGCTTTCCTTCCCTTTTGCAGGAGCCCACCAACCTAAGTCCTCCTCTAACTGCTGCTGCTCTCACAAACTCCTCAAAATTTTAACTACTGCCACAAGATGCTGGGCAGACAGGCGCCCATGGCCCACACCTGTAATCCTAGCTACTCCAGAAGCTGAGATCTGAGGAGCAAGGTTCATAGCCAGCCCAGGCACTTAAGTCTATGAGACTCTTATCTCCAATTATCCACCAGAAAACTGGCACAGGCACTGTGGCTCAAAGTGGTAGAACACTAGCCTTGAGCTGAAGAGCTCAGGGACAGTGCCCAGGCCCAAAGTCCAAGCCCCATGACCTACAAAAAAAACATTCCAGGCAAGACAAGGTGAACACCAGCAACCAAGAGTCCACAGCTCCAGCCTCAGGTCCAGTACCTGATCTGCACAGGCCTCCATCTAATTTCCCATCCTCTGGCCTCTGATGCCCTCCAGCCCCAAGGCTGTTAGTGGTTTGGAAACCTGAGTGCCGAGACTGAGACCTGGTCTCTGTGTAGCAACCTCCTTGCTGGTTTATCTGCCTCCTTTCTCCAAAACCCTTCCTTCCTCCTGATGTATTAGTGTTTCATTCTTCCCCTGACCTCTTCATTCACCTCTGATCTCTTCATTCACCTCTGCCTTACTCCCTTCGTCCTAGAAACACACATTTCTCAGCCCATCCCATTCTGTCCTTCCACCCCATTAGGCAACACACATTCCACATCCCTTTTCCCAGGGAGAAATTGCAAGTATGCATGGGGGAGGGGGAACAGGAGGTGAAAAAAGGCTCCCATTTTTACTTATCTCTGGGAATTTTCCAAGGTTGCCCCACACCTCACCTCCCGGCCTAGAGCTCCAGTCCACCACTGGCAATCCTTCAGCCATTGTGTCCACGGGGTGACCCCATGTGCCTCTCACAGACCAAGAGCCTGAGGTCTCAAATACCCAGCAGAGGACAGAACAGCAACCTCTCCCTGTCCTGGTCTCCACAGTGGGAGGAAATGAAAGTTCTACAGCAGCCCTGCAGGGTGGACTACTATAGTGACCTAAGAGGTCATGGCAATTGAGTCTTCCTCCATGGAGCTCTCAGGGATGGGACTGCAGACACCTCATGCTGGCTTCTAATGAGGCTTTAATCCATACCATCCAAGTGGCCATAAAGCGCCTGGGTGATGAGACAGAGGTGGGGATCTGAGCCTTTCCCCTCATACCTCTCCCCTCCCCACAATCCCCCTAACCCATCTGGTGACCTCCTTTTTTTTCCTCCTTGCCCTCTCTCAATCCCAAGGGAAAATAAGGGAGGTGTCTGTGGCAGGACATTGGAACATCACCCCTTCCTTGGTTTTCCTGGCTACTGATATGGGACAAAGAGCAGCAGACTAACATATGCCCAGAATTGGGATCAGCCCATGGTTCTGTCATTTTTTAGCTAGGTGACAGAGCGCATTTCTAGTCTGAGCTTCTGTCTCCTTATCCACAAAGTGGAGTGGTGACTATTCTTCGTGGTGGTCAGGAGGACTCAGTTCTGCCGTTTGCAGGGGATAAGGTGGGAATGGTCAGTAATCCCTCCCATCCTTCCTTCTCCTTTCCCAAGGGAAGGGTAAGTAAGGTCCCGGAGGCCATAGGTTCCCTTGGACCCACCTTCAGAAGAGAAGGAAGATAAGTCTGTGCTGGAATCCACACCAGCCAGCAGAGGTCCGCTCTCCCAGCTGGGTAAACTGCTTATATCTGAGGATACAGAGTAGCACAGCTACAGTCCCATCCCCATGCCATTCAGACACCAAATATTTCCCGAGACGCTCTGGGCATCAGGGCCCAGCTATATGCTGAAAGTGCATAGATTTTAAAAAGCAGTCCCATTTCCCAAGAGGCTAAGACTGGGAAGAGAAGAGGCAGGATGTAGGGAAGCTTCATGACAGTATTGTGATGCACAGAGAGGAGGAAAGCACAGAAGAAAAGCTACCTACAAGATGGGGAAGACAGAGATTAGAGATTTCTTGGAAGGAGTATTTTTGGAGCTGGGGTGATGATTAGGGAGGGGTAAACCAGAACTTGGCCCAGCAGTGTGGAGCCTAGTCAAGAGGGGACCCTGGGTGCAATTCGCCCTTTTTGTGGCGCTAGAGAAAGGACATAGGAAAAAGAAGCTTGCCAGGCCCTGGAACATGGCTATAAACCCAGCTGCTTAGAAGGCTGAGATCTCAAGATGGCAATTCAAAGCCAGCCTGAGCAGGAAAGTCCAGTTCACCACCAAAAGGCCAGAAGTGAGGTGGCTCAGGTGGTAGAGTCCTACCAGGGACAGTGCCCAGGCCCTGAGTTCAAATTCTAAGGCATGCACACATGCGCGCGCGCGCGCACACACACACACACACACACACACACAGGACACTTAAGATCCTTATCAGGTCTTGATTGGCACTTAGTTGTCCTTCTATAGATCCTAGGTCAATTCTTCCACAGCAGAATATTCAAAGGTCATTAAATGAATGACTCCAAGCATTTTCTACAACATCTTGCTACTATCCCTCTCTGCAGAGAGAGAGGGAGAGAGGGAGAGAAGGAGAGGGAGAGAGAGAGAGAAAGAGAGAGAGAGACTGTCTGTCTGCCTGTCTGCCAGTTCCTAGGCTTGAAATCAGAGACTGGGTGCTATCCCTCACCTATTTTGCTCAATGTTAGGGCTCTGCCTTTTGAGCCTCAGTACTGCTTCTAGCTTTTTGCTAGTTAACTGGCAATAAGTGTCTCAAGGAGCGAGGTGGTGGTAGCTCACACATGACCCTAGCTACTCAGGAGGATCTGAAGATCACAGTTTGAAGCCAGGCTAGACAGGAAAGTTTGTGAGAGGCTTTTTGTTGTTTGTTTTGCTTTTTGCCAGTTCTAAGGCTTGTACTCAGGGCCTGGGCATGATTCCCTCAGCTTCTTTTGCTCAAATCTAGTGCTATACATACCACTTGAGCGATAGTGCCACTTCTGGCATTTTTTTTTTTTTTTAATGTGGTACGGAGGAATCAAACCCAGGGTTTCATGCCTGCTAAGCAAGCACTCTACTACTGAACCACATTCCCAGCCTAAATCTATGATACTCATATCCAATTAAGTCAGAAAACTGAAGTGGTGCTGTGACTCAAGTGGTAGAGCACTAACCTTGACCAAAAGGAACTCAGGGACAACACTCAAGCTCTGAGTTCAAGTCCTGAAACCAGCACCAAAGAAAAACAAACCAAAATAAAACAAAAACAAAAAATGGGTGTTTGGCCTAGTGGTAGAGTGCTTGCCTAGCATGCATGAAGACCAGGGTTTGATTCCTCAGTACTACATACATAGAAAAGCCAGAAGTGGTGCTGTGGCTCAAGTAGTAGAGCACTAACCTTGAGGAAAAAACACAAAGACAGTGCTCAGGCCCTGAGTTCAAGCCCCAGGACTGGCCAAAAGAAAAAAATGAAAAAAAGTATCATGTACTTTCTGCTGGCTTTGAACTACAACTCTCAGATCTCAACCTCCTAAGTAGCTAGAATTACAGACATGAGCCACCAATATCTGGTTCTGTAGGTAATTTCACAATCACTTGTTCCCACGTCTTACATGCATCAAATCTCCAGCATAAGGAAGGCAGTTTGCCTGCCTCCCTAGGTTCTAGACAGGATGTCACCTTCTCTGTTTTTACTACTTTTTCCCCCTTTACAGACTGTGAACATCTTTATTTATTTATTTATTTACTTATTTTTGCCAGTCCTGGGCTTGAGCTCCGGGCCTGAGCACTGTCCTTGGACTTTCTCAAGGCTAGAACTCTACCACTTGAGCCTCAGCACCACTTCCGGCTTTTTTCTATATATGTGGTACCGAGCAATCGAACCCGGGTCTTCATGCATGCTAGGCAAGCACTTTAACCACTAGGCCAAACTCCTGGCCCCTGTGAACATCTTTAAAAATAAAATAGTCTATCAACTTTTTCCCTCTGCCCCTCTATTGCATAGCCCCCTTTTCTTTTTTTCTTCTTTTTCTGCCAGTCCTGAGGCTTAAACTCAGAGCCTGGGCACTGTCCCTGAGCTGTTTTTTGCTCAGGGCTAGTACTCTACCAATTGAGCTAGAGCAGTACTTCTGGCTTTTCTGTTTATGTGATACCGACGAATCAAACCCAGGGCTTTATGCATGCTAGGCAAGCACCATACCACTAAGCCACATTCCCAGCCCCCATTAGTCCCTTTTTCTACTCCAAGTTTTCATTCCTTGAACAGCTCCACTAGGTGCCAGTGAAAGAAGTTCAAAATCTGGCTTTTTTTTTTTTTGCCAGTCCTGGGGCTTGAACTCAGGGCCTGAGCACTGTCCTTTGGCTTTTCTTAACACTAGCGCTCGACCACTTGAGCACCATTTCTGACTTTCCTATGTATGTGGTGCCAAGGAATTGAACACCGGTCTTCATGCAATGCTAGGCAAGCACTCTACCACTAGGCCAAACTCCCCAAGACCTGGCTTTATTGAGTTCTAAGATTCTACTGCTTTTTTATAGTTATGCCACTCAAAATATATTAATCATCTGGACTTTTATCAAAATAACCAAAGCCACAGCCGCCTTCAATTTTACAGTAGTCAACCCTTCTCATCTCCTATGTTCCTTGGGCTTCCATGAAGATTGATCCCCCAGCACACACACTGAATTCACTGCCTATGTTGACCTGTAACTCACAAATCTTGCCTCAAACTTCTGAATCTTGGGATTGCAAGCTTATATCCCTACACCTGGCTCTGACTAACTTCTTTTTCTTTCTCTCACCACTCCAACATGCACAAAGCTGTGGGTTTGATTCCTTGGTATCACATGCACAGAAAAAGCCGGTAGTGCCTCTGTGGCCCAAGTGGCAGAGTGCTAGCATTGAGGAAAAAAAAAAGAAGTGTCCAGGGGTCCAGGAGTTTGGCCTAGTGGTAAAGTGCTTGCCTAGCATACACAAAGACCCGGGGGTTCGATTCCTCGGTACCACATACATACAAAAAAGCCGGAAGTGGTGCTGAGGCTCAAGAGGTAGAGTTCTAGCCTTGAGAAAGTCCAAGGACAGTGCTCAAGCCCTAAGCTCAAGCCTAGAACTGGCAAAAAAGAAAAGAAAAGAAATGTCCAAGGACAGTGCTCAAGCCCTGAGTTCAAACTCCAGGACTGGCAAAAAAAAAAAAAAAAAAAATGCTTCAAAACTGGAACCATGACACCCCTATCCCATTCCTGAGCTCAGATTGTTGATCCTCCTATCTCAGCCTCCTGAGAAATTTATTTATAACTTATAAATAAATAAATCTAGCAAAAAGACATTTTGGAAACACAGCTCAAGTTGTAGAGCCCCAGCAAAGCAAGCAAACTGAGCAACAAAAAGACCTGCCTTCACAACCAAAACAAAAAGAAAAAGAAAAAGGGTATATGTATATCTATATATAGAGAGAAAGAGCAAGCAAGAGAAATATACAGATATACAAGACATTTGTGGGGCCAGAAGTTTGGCCAAATGGTAGAATGCTTGCCTACCATGCATGAAGACCCAGGTTAAATTCCTCGGTACCACATACACAGAAAAAAGCTGGAAGTGGTGCTGAGGCTCAAGTGGTAGAGCTCTAGCCTTGAGAAAGTCCAAGGACAGTGCTCAGGCCCTGAGCTCAAGCCCAGGACTGGCAAAAAAAAAAAAAAGACATTTGTGTATGTGTAGATCTGTCCAAAGATATGCAAGCATAAGGCCCTGAGCTCAAATGCCAGTATCACACGTAAACATACACACACCATACTAGACAGCAGAGACTTTTCTGAGTTTCTAGCAGACCTTAGGAAATGCACAATGAATAAACACTATGTCATGAGCTCCATAGCCAAATCTGTCAGTTCTCTATCCAAAATCTGTCCTTCCAGATGTATCTTCTTTACAACACTTGCCTTTGAGCTCCAGTGCTGATTTTACTTAATCTTGACTCTCTAGCCTTCCAGAAGCCACATGGACCCTACAGTCATTCCTGAAAGGTGTGTGTGTGTGCGCGTGTGCCTGTGCGCGTCAGATTTAAAATCTGCTCTGAGTCCCCCTGGCCTGGCTTTCTGCAGTCACCATGCAAGAGACACCTCTGGCATGGTCAGAAGCTATTCATCTTCTACTGACTAACATCCCAGCAAGCCGTGATGCCCATCAGCTCTTAATGTAGGGGAGAAGGGGGAAAGGACCAAATGAAAAGCAACCTGCTCTTTAGTCCCACACAGGAGAGCTTCTACTGAAGCAGCAGTGCAGAGCTCCTGCAGTTAGGGGTGGGAATGTAGCCTAGTGGTAGAGTGCTTGCCTAGCATGCATGAAGCCCTGGATTCAATTCCTCAGCACCACATACACAGAAAAAGCCAGAAGTAGTGCTGTGGCTCAAGTGGTAGAGTGCTAGCCTTGAGCACAGAGAGGCTCAGGGACAGTGCCCAGACTCCGAGTTCAAACCCCATCACGGGCCAAAAAAAAAAAAACACTAGTAGGTTGAAGAGAAGAGAGAAGCTTGTGGTCTACTACTTGATTACTTGATGGGCCATTAATCTGTGAACAGAGGCCTAACTCGAAACTCACAGGTGGTGGTCATTTGTAGAGAATCTTTCTGGTTCTGCGGGCTAAGATGCTTGCCTTGGCGGCCCAGATAATCAGCACCAGAGCAATAACAGAAGGAAGGGGAGAGGGGAGAAGGAAGGGGGGGGAAAGAAAATAAGGGAGAAAGAAAGGGAGCTAGGAAGGGACAATGCACCTTTGTCTCCTTGGAAATGCCTCGCGGCCCCGCCCCACCTGGAGGCGATTGTGATGTCACGCGTGGAACGCCCAGACTCCTTCCCACCCTGGCAATGGGACCCGCCATTCCATCCCCCCGGCCCGAGGTGGGCCATGGGCCACAGGAAGCTAGACCAGTCCTGCAGCCAGGAGTTGCAACTCTGGCTCTAGCCTGTTCTCCCTACCGCTTCTCCAGTTCTCCAGAGCACTAATAAGATCTTTAGTCCCCCCGGCCCCGGCCCCCCAAGAACCCACTCCCAGCTCCAGCCAGGCAGCCCGGCCCCAGTCCCGCCTGGCGCGCACAAGGTCCCGCCTGTGGTTCCACGGGGCCCTAAGGCCCTCTAGCCCGCCGCCAGCCAGGCCCCCGTCTTCAGCCCGCCCCACCTTACCTCTGGCTCTGTCCTCCCAAGAGACAGTCAGTTTTTCCTCAGTCCACCTCTTAACCGTTACGGTCGTCCTGACCCACATTGTCTTACCACAGTTCTTTCGCGGGACTCTATGGTGTGGAGTCCGACCCTAAACCTCAGCCTGATGGAGCTCTGGGCCAAGTGTCAAGTCCAGCCTCAGCTTCGCCCCAGTCCGGCCCCTAACTCCGCCTCATGTTCATGGTTCCCCGACTTCCCCGCCCGCCACCCCCCCCCCGCCCGCCCTGGTCTCCGCGGTCTTCCAGGCCCGGGTCTGGAAGCGTCAGCCGCGTTCTTCATCCGGGGCCTGGAGTTCCTCCCAGGCACACACCCGGTCACACCTTTTACGCCTTACCTCAGGCCTGTACCTTACAGGCCCGGTCCTCGGCCCCCTCCCTCGCCTCTTTTCTGACCCAGCTCAGAGTTCAACTTCCAGGCTTTCGCTCCGCCCCTGGGCCTTGGACCCACGGTCCGGCCCGCGCAGGCCCCGCCTCCCAGCGCGTGGCCCCGCCCCGCCCCTCCGCGGTGCGAGCCTCACGCGGCGGCGCCCTCCTGGCGGCGCCCTCCTGCCGGCGCCCCGCCCTTCCGATCCCGGCCGCCGCCGCCGCCGCCGCCGCCGGGTAACCAGCCCCTGCCTGACTCGCTAGTAGTTGCCTCCACGCAGCCGCATCGCGCCCTCTGCATCCTGGCTCCTCCCCGGTGGATCAGGCTCTGGCTGGAGGACCAGCTCTCCCTCCCTCTACCCACAGGCCTCTCCGCGAGTGCGGGTGGCCGAACCCTGGGGTGGGCTGGCTCCCAGCCGCCCTGTGACGGCCGATCCCCAGGGCCAACCGACGCGACCCTCAGCGTTCTCTCGGCGCCCGTGGGACAGCCCGACCCACGCGACCCAATAGCCGGGGCCCGTTCCCACCCGGGAGCCGGGCGGGCTGCGCGCAACCCAGACACACACTCAGCACACACTGCGGCCGGGTGTATCGTAGACATGCCCCGATGCAAGCATGTCCTCATGGCCCCACACATGGAACATGGAACTCCCTCACACCCGAGCAGCAGACACGCCATATTGTGGTGTAACACACCCACTGCACAAAGCCAGGGCAAGGCGTGAGGTGGGGACAGGGACGGAAAACAAGACTGCGAGAGAGAGCTGCCTCGCAGACCTGCCACACACCACACCATGTGTATGTCCAAAGAGCTGAAGGCAGGAAACGACAGTATTTAAGCCTTGTTTTTGCCCAGGGTCAAGCTGTTCTGCTAGATGCCTCACCCCAATCTTGCCTCCATACCCAAACGTGCCTATCAATTCTTCTGACACTTGAAAATAGGGCCCCAGTCTAAGGCAGAGCCCTTCCACTCCCAGTCCTACAGAACTAGTTTGAAAGGGAATGGCAGGAAAAGGTAACAACAAAGAAAGAAAGAAAGAAAGAAAGAAAGAAAGAAAGAAAGAAAGAAAGAAAGAAAGAAAGAAAGAAAGAAAGAAAGAAAGAAAGAAAGAAAGAAAGAAAGAAAGAAAGAAAAGAAAGGAAAGAAAGGAAAGTAAGAAAGAAAGAAAGTAAGAAAGAAAGAAAAAAAAGACGGAAGAAAGGAAAGAAAAAGAAAGGAAGGAAGGAAAGGAAGGAAGGAAGAAAGGAAGGAAGGAAGGAAGGAAGGAAGGGAAAGAAAAAATGAGCCGGGCATGGTGGCTCTTGCCTGTAATGCTAGCTTCTCAGGAGGCTGAGATCTGAGGATCACTGTCTGAAGCCAGCCCGGGCACTAAAAAGTCCATAAGATTCATCTCCAATTAACCACTAGGAAACCGGAAGTGGCGGTGTGGCTGAAGGGGTAGGACAGAGCTGAAGAGCTCAAGCAGGGCACCCAGACCCAGAGTCAAAGCCGCACCAAGCCTCCCCCACAAAAAAAAGGTAGAACAAGTGTATAAGTACCAAGCAGAAAGGGGAACTAGACAAAGGGACCATAAGTAAGAGATCCAATATGGGTATAGCCAGCCCCACCCAAAACCTGGCTTCTGAGGTTCCAGCCTGTCTGAGCCCTACCTAGGTCAGACAGGGAGGGTCAGAATCCATACAGTGGAATCCATTCTATATTGTCTATTCCCAGCAAAAGGATTCAATCCTACAAAATACTAATAATATGCTACAATAAAAGTAATACAATGCTGCCAGGCAATGGTGGCTCGCACCTGTAATCCTAGCTACTCAGGAGGCTGAAATCTCAGGATGGAGGTTCAAAGCCAGCCCAGGCACCAAAGTCCTGTGAGCCTCTTATCTCCAATTAACCACCAGAAAACCAGAAGTGGTGCTGTGGCCCAAATGGTAGAGTGCTAACCTTGAGCTGAAGAGCTCAAGGACAGTGCCCAGGCCCAGAGCTCAAGCTCCATGACTGATCAAAAAATAAAAAAAACATAGTAATAATAAAATGTTAATAAAAGAGGTTTAATGCATAAGGCACAGAATCAGGCTGAAATCATTAGGCACTCTTACACAAAGGGCAGGGGCAGGCTGAGCACAAGCAGCAGGAATACTGCCCTTCCCCTCCCTATCGCTCCCGAGCACCCTGGAGAGCCTCTATAGGAGTAAGAGGGTCATCCAGTCTTTGGCATGGTGCCTGGGGGCAGGAAGTGACTATATGGTCCCTGTACCCCTCTGGGGGTATTCCCACTAAGGGGCAGCTCTTTGGTCTAAAATAAGTCAGTGCAAATGTTTAGAAGTTGAGCTCTGGAGCAGGCAGGTGGCGCAGTGCTCCAGGGATGGGCAGTCTCTGGATGGTCTTAGGGACAACATGCGGCCTTTTTCTTGCTGGCAGTTAAGTAGAGGTTGCTGTCATCACTGCTGATGCCTGAAGAAATATGGCAAGCATGTTAAGTAGGGATTGGAGGGTGCCCTTGCTCTCTGCCACCCTCAACGAGCTGGATACTTACGGACAACATCCCCAATGCGTCGGGCCCCTGTTTTCTCCAGCTCAGCCAGCACGTTGGCCTCAAAGGTCAGTGCTGCCACACGGAAGAAGAATTCCCGGACATTCTCTCCTGACATGAGGAGCAGATGGAAGGGAAGCAGCAGATCTGAGGCCCTGAACACAGCTAGAAGTGTGGGAGGGAGAGCAGGGTAAAGGTTCCCAACTCACCAGTGAGAGATGAGACTGCCCAGAACTCAGCCTTCATCTCTTGGGCCACTTTGAGGGCATCTTTTTCCATTAGTGCGTACTGAGCAGGAGTCTGTGGGAAGGTCAGAGTCAGATAGGAAATCCTCTCACCAAGCTGGGAAGTCCTCCCATTGGCATACTCACGCTCAAGTCCTTCTTGGAACCCACAAGGAAGAGAAGCACACTGGAAGGGTCATTCTCCTTGAGAGCATCAGAGAGCCACTGCCTGCCACAGATAGTAAGACAGTAGTAAGGAATGAATGAACCAGGCAGGGCCCTCCTGCTAACTCCTAAACCCAATTACCACTTTAGTGTTAGGTGCGTTCTTTGTGCTGTTATTTTTCAGGGATTTGTTCATGCTAGACAACTCCTCTTCAACCACTGAGCTATCCCTCCAATCCCAGGTAGATGATGCACTCTTCCACTTCAGCCACAGTTCCAGCATTTTCCTAAACAGTCCCAAGAGTCAAATTGCCTTTCCTGCCTGGGCTCACTTCCAACCACAATCCTCAGATCTCAGTTTCCTGAGTAGCTAGGATTATAGACATGAGCTACCAGCACCTGGCTACTCACTACCCTTCTTTTCAAAACGCTCCCTTCCTGGATCCTTCATTATGATAGTGGATCCCCACGTACTTGGTGTGCTCCAAGGATGCCACGTCATTCAGGTTGAAGACTATGATGATGGCTGAAAGAGTGACAGAAATAGCCCCACGTTAATGGAAAGGCACCTTTCCCTCATTTCCCCAGTCCCTCCCGCTAAAGATGAGTGGCCAGGTATTCTAGGACCATCTGCCCCTCTAGGCTCAGCCCTTACCTTGAGCCCCACGGTAGTAGGTAGATGCGATACATTTGAACCTCTCCTGCCCAGCAGTGTCCCAACTGAAGAGAGAGAAAGAGAGAGAGAGAGAGAGAACAGGGCCTAGTTATGTGGGGGATGGGTGGTAGAGGGAGACAACAAGCTGGAAGGGGTAGAAAAAACACTCACAGTTGGAGACTGAAGGGGATGCCCAACACCTCAAATCTTTCCATCTCAAAGTCTACTCCAATGGTGGCTTTGTAATTCTTATCAAAGGTGTCTTTGCAGAACCTGAAGAGGCACCAGGTAGTCTAGCCTGTAGGCAAGCCTACCTTGGTTAGGCCTGATGCCATCCCACCCAACCCCACCAAGCTCGAGTGGTTTCCCTCTTACCTATTAATGAGACAAGTCTTTCCCACTGACAGGTCTCCCACCACAATGACCTTGGAGATCTTAAATCTGCTGGACACAGAAGTTGACATGAGAGTGAACACCCTCGGAAGTTCTATCGTGCCCACTGGCTCCAGAAAGGCAGCTGGACTTAGGCACTGGTTACCACAGACACTAGGCCTCCCATGCGGCTGCCTGGCAGATGTGCTGGGGAGCACTGTTTAGAATCAGAGAGACATAAACTTGAATCCCAGCTTTCACACTTACTAGCTGTGTGATTGTTTTTGCTCCTCCACCTCTGGGGGAAGGGAATGGAACTTGGGCAATTATGTGGAGCCACGTGCTAACTGAGCGCTCTATCACTGAGCCCTGACATTTTTTTGGACTAGTCCTGGAGTTTGAACTCGAGTCTTACACTCTCTCTCCCTGAGCTTTTTCCTTCCTTCCTTTCTTTTTTTTTTTTGTACCAGTCCTGGAGCCTGAACTCTGGGCCTGGGCACTGTCCTTGGACACTTTTTGCTCAAGGCTAGCACTCTGTCACTTAAGCCACAACGCTACTTCCAGCTTTTTTTTTTTTTTTTTTTTTTTTTTTGCCAGTCCTGGGCTTGAGCTCAGGGCCTGAGCACTGTTCTTGGACTTTCTCAAGGCTAGAGCTCTACCACTTGAGCCTCAGCACCACTTCTGGCTTTTTGCTATGTATGTGGTACCAAGGAATCAAACCCGGGTCTTCGTGCATGCTAGGCAAGCACTCTACCACTAGGCCAAACTCCTGGCCTACTTCCAGCTTTTTGTGTGTATGTGGTTCTAGGAAATTGAACTCAGGGCTTTGTGCATGCTAGGCAGCATTCTACCACTAGGCCAAGCTCCCGGCCCTGGGCTTTTTCACTCTACTACTTGAGCCATATCTCTAGCCCAACATTTTTTTGCTGGTTAATTGAAGACAGGATCTCCTGGACTTTTGTGTCTAGGCTAGTTTGGAACTTAGATTCTAAGATCTCAGCCTTCTCAGTAGATAGGATTTACAGATATGAGCCACTCACTGGTACCCAGCTGTGGTGTGACTCTGACAAGTCACTTAGCTTCTCTGAAGTTAAGGTTCAACACTAGTTAAGAAAGGTTAAAATGAGATAAAAGTCCAATACTCAAGACTCTTGCACTTGTGGAATATCTTTAAAATTAGATTGCATATTTGCATGTGTGCATGTGCGTGCGTGCGTGCGTGTGTGTGTGTGTGTGTGTGTGTGTGTGTGTACGTTGTTGGCACTGGACCTTAAACTCAGGGCCTTGTGTACTCACTTTGTTGTTTTCGATTAAGGGTGGTGCTTTACTACTTGAGCCACAACTCTACTTTTGGCTTTTTGGTGGCCAACTGGAGACAAACCACAATCATCAGGCAGGGTGCTGGTGGCTCACACTTGTAATCCTAGCTACTCAGGAGGTTGAAATCTGAAGATTATGATGCAAAACTAGCCTGAGCAGGGGGGTGCAGTGGCTCACACCTGTAAACTCACGCCTGTAATCCTAGCTACTCAAGAAGCTGAGATCTGAGGATCTTGGTTCTAAGCTAGCCAGGGCACTAAAGACCTTGAGACTCTTATCTCCAATTAACCCCTAGAAAACCAGAAATAGAGCTGTAGGGCATGGTGTTTGGCCTAATGGTAGAGTGCTTGCCTAGCATGCACGAAGATCTGGGTTCGATTCCTCGGTACCACATACATAGAAAAAAGCTGGAAGTGGTGCTGAGGCTCAAGTGGTAGAGTGCTCGCCTTGAGAAAGTCCAAGGACAGTGCTCAGGCCCTGAGCCCAAGCCCAGGACTGGCAAAAAAAAAAAAAAAAAAAAAAAAAAAAAAAGCTGTAGCTCAAGGAGTAGAGCAGTAACCTTGAGCTGAAGAGCTCAGGGACAGTGCCCAGGCCCAGAGTTCAAGCCCCAGGAATGACCAAAATTAAAAAAAAAAGCTAACCTGAACAGAAAAAGTCCTTGAGACTTTTATCTACAATTAACCACCAAAAAGCTAATGTGTAGCCCAAATGGTAGAATGCTCACCTGTAAGTGAACACACTAAGAGACAGCTTCAAGCTCTGAGAGTTTTAGCCCCAATACAGGTGCAGCACGTGTGCACAGACACACACACACACTAACAAATTGGAACTAGAAACACTGTTGCTGCTATTGCCATATCATATATGTATAATTTTTTTTTCTGTTAGTGCTGGAGCTTGAACTCAGAGCCTGGTCATTGACCTTGAGCTTTCTCAAGACAAGCACTCTACCATTTGAGTCACAGCACCACTTCTGGCTTTTTCTGTGTATGCTGTATTGAGGAATCAAACCCAGGGCTTCATGTATGCTAGGCATTCTACCATTAGGTCATACTCTCAACTTAATTTGAATTTGGTGGGGGGGAATTAGCCTAGTTCACATTGTTGAGCTGGTGTTGTCTGGAAATTAACAGTCATATTGATCAAGAAATGATATATTTCTTAAAATTTTATATCTGTACAGGGGTAAGACACTGTATTAAATAGGTTAAGTCTTTGTTGTTTTTTTTTTTTGCCAGTCCTGGCTTGAGCTCAGGGCCTGAGCACTGTCCCTGGACTTTCTCAAGGCTAGAGCTCTACCACTTGAGCCTCAGCACCACTTCCGGCTTTTTTCTATGTATGTGGAACCGAGGAATCGAACCCGGGTCTTCATGCATGCTAGGCAAGCACTTTAACCACTAGGCCAAACTCCCGGCCTAGGTTAAGTCTTTGTATATGTGACTTTGTGTGTGTGTATGTGTGTGTGTGTGTGTGTGTGTGTGTGTGTGTGTGTGTGTGTGTGTGTGATGTGCACAGGTACTGGGGATTGAACTTAGGGCCTGAGTAGTGTCCTCCCCCCCCCTTTTATTTTTACTTTATTATCAAGGTGATGTACAGAGAGTTACAGTTATATACATTAGGTGGTGAGTACATTTCTTGTCAAACACTGTTACCCCTCCTCCAAATAACTGTTCCTTTGCTTTTTTGTTTTGTTTTGTTTTTGGTGGGTCATGGGGCTTGAATTCTGGAGCTGGGTGCAGTCCTTGAGCTCTTCAGCTTAAGGCTAGGGCCCTACCTCTGGGTCTGGGTGCGGTCCCTGAGCTCTTCAGCTCAAGGCTACTGCTCTACCCCTTGAGCCAAGCCCCACTTCCCATTTTCTAGAGGTTGATTGGAAATAGTCTTATGTTCTTTAGTGCCTAGGCTGGCTTTGAACCACCATCCTCAGATCTCAGCCTCCTGAGTAAATAGAATTAGAGGCATGAGCCATTGTACCTGGCTAGCTTTTTTTTTTTTTCTTTTCCCTTTTTTTTGTTTTTTCTTTTTTGGTTGATTGTGGGCCTTGAACTCAGGGCCTGGAGACTGTCCTTGAGTCTCTTTGTGCTCAAAGCCAGGGCTTTACTACCACTTGAGCCACAGTATGACTTCTGGTTTTTAAGTGGTTAATTCGAGATTCGAGTCTCATGGGGACTTTTCTGCCTGGACTAACTTTGAACCAGAATCCTCAAATCTCAGCTTTCTGAGTAGATAGCATTACAGATGCACGCCACACCGCCCAGCATCTCTATGTGGATTTCTCCTGGTGCGGGTCTCAGGCCTGCCAGACTAGCTATTTAGGAGGCTGAGATCTGAGGATCAAGGTTCATAGGCACAAAAGGACCTGAGATTCTTATATCCAGCCAACTTCTGGAAAAAGGGAAGTGGGGCTTGGCTCAAGGGTTAGAGCAGTAGCCTTGAGATGAAGAGCTCAGGGACAGCACCCAAGCCAAGTTCAAGCCCCATGACCCACAAAAAAAAAAAAAAAAAAAAAAGAGAGAAACTAATATTCACACACATACACGTTTATGTGTGTGTGTATGTGTGTGTGTTGCTGGGCATGATGGCTCACACCTGTAATCCTCCCTACCCAGTGGTCTGAGATCTGAGAATGGCAGTTCAAAGCCAGCCTATGCAGGAAAGTTGGAGGGATTCCAATCAACCACCAGAAAACGGGACTGCGCAGCTGTGGCTCAAAGTGCTAGAATGCTAGTCTTTAACACAAAAGTTGACCGTGACCGTGACCAGGCTCTCTTGAGTCCAAGCTCTACAAGCGGCAAAAAAAAAAAAAAAAAAAGCCTGGGACTTTTTTTCTTTTTTTGCCAGTCCTGGGGCTCAGGGCCTGAGCACTGTCCTTGGACTTTCTCAGGGCTAGAGCTCTACCACTTGAGCCTCAGCACCACTTCCAGCTTTTTTCTATGTATGTGGTACCGTGGAATCAAACCGGGGTCTTCCTGCATGCTAGGCAAGCACTTTAACCACTCGGCCAAACTCCCAGGCCCTGGGACTTTTTCTTTAATGGGCGTCCCTAACTCACCCCACGGTGCCGGTCCGGTGCTCCTGGCAGGCACAGGTGACGTGGGGATGAAAGTCTCTGCGCAGGTGCAAAGCGGCCTCCTTCTTCAGGCACTGGGAGGGAAGAGGGAGAATGGGGCTCTCCGGTCCAAGGATCCTGTCCCGCAGCCGCGCAGCCCCCCGAGCTGGGGCAGGATGGGGGAGGGGGACCACCCACGAGGGGCGCCCCCTGCTGGGTGGCAGAGCCGCCGCCCGCCCTGCCAGGTCCCCGACGTGGCCCCGGGCGCCTACCTGCGGTAGCTCTGCCAGGACGCGGTCCCTCCGCACCGGCGCCAGGATGTTCATGGTGCCCGAGGCGTGGCGGGGCGCGGGGAGCAGTCGCCGAGGCCTGAGCCGCCTGGGCAGCCCGGGCGCGCGGAGACCCGACGACCACCCGCGGTTGGGGAGTCCCGACGATCACTCGGGGCCACGGGGAGCCGACGGGAGCCCGCGGCCTCGGAGACGGCACGACCACTGCGGGCCACCGGGAGGAGACAATCACTCGAGGCCGGGGCGAGCCCACGATCACCCGGGCCCGGGGCGTCCCGCAGCTCCCTCGGCCACCAACTGAGGACGAGGGGTCGCATCCGGGGGAGCCCGGGCCTGGGCTGACCCCACGTGAACGCGGGGCCGCGGAGACCCGACGACAACTCGAGTCTGGGGCGGCCCTACCATAACAGAGCGTCCCGGGGGAGGGGCGGCGCTGCCCGGCCCCGGGCCGCTGGAGGAGGGGGCGAGGGCCCGGGCCGAGGCCAGGCCTCCCGCCCCACTCGGCTCCCGCTCGGCTCCGACTGCGGTAACTTGATCCCCGGAAATTCCTGGGGAAAGGCCGCCCCTGCCCCTCTCCCCGGGCGCTCCAGGCCCCAAAGCCGCTCTCCCAGCCGCCTTTCTTTCCCCTTTCTCTCCTCTCCTCCCTCCCCTCCACCCCCCTGGCTGTCTGGGATCGGGCTCCTGAGTCACACGCCTCACTCCGCATCAGGACCCCCCCCCCCCAGGCTGTCACCTGTCCGGGTTTGGAAGCCCCAGGCCTCCCTCCGTTAGCCCTTGAGGCGCGGTGCCACCTCTCTGGAGACACTTACCCAAGCTTGAATCGGTGATGGGGAGTCGGTGATTGCTGCGCAGCATCTGGCGTGGCCAGGAACCAGCGGGTGGGGGAAAGGGGGAGAGCAGGGGGCCCAAGGAGAGGCGGCGCTTCCCTCCACGACTCCAGGCTTGGAACATGACTCATGGAGTCTGCCCCTGCTCCTCCTTATGTCCTGGATGGTGGGAGCAAGCACAAAGAAGGGGGTGCCAAAACAGAACGAGGTGATCACAGATATCCACAATCCGATGTCTTTTCCTTCAGGGCCACCAAAGGACAAGAGGATAAAGAGACCCAGGTGGATCGAAAAACACCACTCAGAGATATGAGAGAGACATAAGGACTCTTCTCTGGTATGGGCGTGCATTTTTTTTTTTTGTCCCCGTTAGAACAAGTCCAGCTCCAAAAAGCAAAACAAAACAGAGCAACTCTTTCCTTTTGCAGTTGTTTCAGGATAGAAGAATAAACAATGTTCTTGGCTGCAGAAGGGGAGGAAGAAACAAAGGCCTGAGTGAGGTGGGTTAGAGGAACAGACCTGCAGAGAAACAAAGTTGAGCATTATGACATTTTGCTTTGAAGATACAACGATGACTGGGACAGGTCGGAAAGATTAGTTTAGGGAGAGGGTGTGAAAATGAAATCATAGGAAGAACTAGGGTGCCATGGAGAAATCCGTGCACTAGGTGTATGAAACACTGCATGAAATACTTCAAGAATATTGTCAGTCTGGTGCCGGTTGTCTCATGCCTGTAATCCTAGCCATTCAGGAGGCTGAGATCTGAGGATCTCAGACTGGGCAGGAAAATCCAAGAACCTTTTTTTTTTTTTTTGCCAGTCTCGGGGCTTGAACTCAGGGCCTAAGCACTGTCCTTGAGCTTTCTCAAGACTAGAGCTCTACCACTTGAGCCAGAACACCACTTCTGTTTTTTTGTTTCGTTTTGTTTTTGTTTTTTGTAGGCCATGGAGCTTGAACTCAGCCTGAGCACTGTCCCTTAGCTCTTCAGCTCCAGGTTACTCCCCTACCCTTGAGCCAAGCCCCACTTCTGGTTTTCTAGATGTTAATTAGAGATAAGAAGGCTGACTTTGAACCTTGATCCTCAGATCTCAGCCTCCTGAGTAGCTAGGATTACCGTCGTGAACCACGGCGCCTGGCATGTGTTTTTCTATGTACCTATTACCAAGGAATTGAACCAGGATCTTCGTGCATGCTAGGCAAGCACTCGACGAATAGGCCAAACTCACAGCCCCCCTGTGAGACTCTTATCTCTAATAAACTACTCAGAAAAAGCCGGAGGTAGTGCTGTGAATCAAGTGGTTAGAGCACTAGCACGCCAGTGGATCAGGGACAGAGTCCAAACCGTGAATCCAAGCCCTCAGGACGGGCAGAAAGAAAGAAGAAAGAAGGCAGGCAGGGAAGGAGGGAGAAGAAAGAAAGGAAGGGGGGGCAGGTAGAGAAGTGAGGAAGGAAGGAAAAAGAGAGAATATTGTCAGAAGACCAGTGCTGGTGGCTCAGCCCTGTCATTCTAGCTACTCAGAAGGCTGAGATGGAAGGATTCAAATATGAGCATAATATGAAGCCAAGCCAGGAAAGAAAGTCTAGGAGACTCTTCTCCAATAGGTCAGCAAAAAGCCTGCAGTGGAGGTGTGCCTCAAATGGTACAGCGCCAGCCTCGAGTGAAGAAAAACTAGGAAAGTGCAAGGTCCCTGGGTTCAAGGCCCACGACGGGCCACCTCCCCGCACACCACGCACCCACAAACCATCAGGAGAACTTGACAGTGTGGTAAAGGAAGACAAAGGCGGCTACTGGGGGCCTTCTCAGAAACTCTCCTCAAGTCCCCGCGCCAACCACCAACACGGCTGGTTCGCGGTGATCGCTAAACCACAACTCTTCGGACCTGTTGTCCATTTCTTCTTGTTTACAGGAGATGAATCGTACTCTGACATTACTCAACGTTGTTTCTTACCTACGCAGTCTAACTGTAGTCTTCAATACCAGTCTCCTGGTATTGTCAACCTGACACTGGAAGTTGCTTACGACGGGAAACACCCAAGCCCAGACTCCAGAGGAAACCACTTACCCGATCCGGGTAAATAAACGGTTATGGGACGGGCAAAAAAAAAAAAAAAAAACTACAACTCCCAAGAAGCCTCAGGCTCTAACGAGGGGAGGGGTAAGGCGTGCTGACAGTGGCTAAAGGAAGAACTACAGTTCCCAGAAGGAGCCACGCTAGACATTATCCAATAAGCGCTAACGAAAAAGTATCGCGAGGCTCCGTGAGACTTGATTCTATAAGCCCTGGGAAGTCGGCCCTGGAAACCCTTTTCACCAAGATGGCGCCGAAAGCTAAGAAGGGAGGTGTGTGTTAGGGCTGGCGGGCCACGGCTGGCTTCCTTAGGTTGCTCACAGACAGCTTACTGGGAGGACAGCGGCTGGGCTGAGTACCTGGGGACCTGTCCCGGAACGGTATCCGGCGGCTCTTCCACACTGCGGCGCGATGTGGGCGGCGCGGGCCCAGCCACATGGGCTGCGGCCGGTGAAGAGGGGTGGAGGCCCCCGGCCGGCGTTCTCGCCGGAGAAAGCCCAATAACTATCTTGGGGGAGCTGGACAACATTCTAGCTTGCTTCTAAACCTACGAGGGGTTAGGGTTTCCAGCATTAGTCATTTTCCTCCTTTTTTCACGCTCAGTGGGGCCATGTGCTAGTTTCGTGTCTCCGCCATGTACTTGGAGTTAGAACGAGTGGATTACCTTCGCCTCCGACATCGTGCATATGATGGGAGAAAAATCTCTAACTTTTCTGAGACGTGTGATGTTCTCAAAGGAACCTCTGATGCACATGTGGGCCTGGCGCGCTGAGACCGGTCGCCAGGGCGGAAGTAACATTTCTGGACTTGGGGTGCACCCTGCCTGATTTTCTTCCCTTTTCCCTCAGCTCCTGCCCCTCCTAAATCCGAAGCCAAGGAAAAGGCTTTGAAAGCCAAGAAAGCAGTGCTGAAAGGCATCCACAGCCACAAAAAGAAGAAGATACGCACTTCACCCACCTTCCGGCGGCCCAAGACCCTGCGGCTGCGGAGACAGCCCAAATATCCCCGCAAGAGCGCTCCGAGGAGAAACAAGTAAGGACTCGTTAATGCTGCCCGTGAGCAGTTGCTTGGGTGTTCTCTGGAGTTAATTGCTGCTTCACATGTGTTCAGTATTTGAGAGTCTGCTTATTGAGTAAAAAGAGTTAAAGCATGCTTATTTTGGAGTTAATTTTATTTCTTCATCGTATTTATTGCTGGAGAAAACAGACCTTGTGGGAAAGCATACAGGTTGATTTGATAGTGAGGATGGCCTGTTAATTATGTCTAGAGGGTACACTTGTCAAATTTTCAGTGTAAGGAAAGTGCAAAGTGTAGAACCTTAATTGGGAGAAAGGCACGAATAAGTTGAGGAAAGCTTTCTTTTTTTTTTTTTTTTGTCGTGGGACAAACTCGGGGGCCTGGGCATTGTTATTCCTTCGTTTTTTTTTTTAAGGATAGCACTCTTACCAGTCTGAGCCACAGCTCCACTTCCGGTTTTATGGTAATTATGGTCTCAGACTACTGCCCCGGGAGGCTTTAAACCAAGATCCTCAAATATTAGCCTCCTGAGTAGCTAGGATTTCAAGTGTGAGCCACCAGTGACAGGCTTGAGTCATCTTATAGTAACCAACAAAGAAGAAATGAGTGAAAGTGTTTGAAATCAACCTCTTCTTAAAATTTTTGACCAATTCTGTGGCTTAAACTCAGCCTGAGTGCTGTCTTTGGGCTTTCTCAAGGCTAGAGGAGTCACAGCACCATTTCGTGTGTGTACCACTAGGCCAAACTCTCAGTCCAAAGATGGTTAAGTAAAACCCCTTCAGGTCAAAGAAAATGCATAAAGGGTCTTCCTTCAGGCTGAGGCTTCAGAGTTCTAGAATTCAAGGTGCAGATGATGACACTGTTAAGCGACCAAAGTCTGATGGAAATGATTTGCAACCTTACTGTCTGATGCACCTCCTCTCCTGGCCTTGGACTATCTATGCTCCTAAAGGGAATGCCCATCCAACCTGAGTCCCTGTATCCATTTGGCTTCTCTTTCAGGCTTGACCACTATGCGATTATCAAGTTCCCCCTGACCACTGAGTCAGCCATGAAGAAGATAGAAGACAACAACACGCTTGTGTTCATTGTGGATGTCAAAGCCAACAAGCATCAAATCAAACAGGCTGTGAAGAAGCTCTATGACATTGATGTGGCTAAGGTCAATACCCTGATCAGGTGAGTGGGCCACAGTGCTGCTTTACGATTTTGTACATGCTCCCTGTATGGTGTATCCGTTTGGGGGAACCATCCACCTAGTATAGGATTTAAGGGATTGGCGCTCATTTTCTGGATTGATAGACAGGTACCTATGGTAAGTTGTAGTTTTTTTCCAAGAAAATATTGTGACTTCTCTGGCCCCCTCTGTGCAAATGATGGAAAATTCACTATTCGGAAAGGAATGACCCGAACAAAGGAACCACTGATGCACTGAGAGGACTGGAGGGATTGTGTGGGGACAGAACTGTAGTGACTAAGCTGTTTCTATGCAGGCCTGATGGAGAGAAGAAGGCATATGTTCGACTGGCTCCTGACTATGATGCTCTAGATGTTGCCAACAAAGTAAGCTTCCAACAAACTTCTTTGGCTGGTTCCAGGGCTTGAACCTATAAGGGCTTTGTGCTTCTATATAGCTGGCTTTTTTTTTTTCCCCTTTGCCTTTTGCAGCTTGAGCTCTTGGCCTGTGTACTGTCTCTGAGTTTCTCAAGGCTAGCACTCTACCACTTGAGCCACAATGCCACTTCTGGCTTTTTTTGTTGATCTGGCAATACTGAGGAATCAAACCCAGGGCTTCATGCATGCTAGATTCTAACCTTGATCCTTTAGGCATTAATCTTGGGCTTTAACAAACCTTAATACCTGACTTAATCTTAAAGAACTCTTAACAAGTTTTCATTTTTGTTTTACAGATTGGAATCATCTAAACTGCATCCAGCTGGCTAATTATAAATATACATGTTTTCCCACTATTTACGTGCTTCTTGTCTTTGTCAGTTTCTGGTTTGGGCCCGGGGTAGGCTAGATTATCATAACTTGAAAAGGGTTTTAGCAGAAGTTTTTGTTCTTGGGATTAAATCCATGGCCTTGAACCTGGTAGGAAACAGTTTTAACTCCAAACCTCACCCCCATCTCTTAGCAAGACTTCTATTCAGGCCCAGATGCTTAATTGCCCTGACACAATTTGGACATATTTCCATTTCCATCAGAGATGAGAGACCGAGCCTCAGAAGATACTACTCTATCCCTGGAAAGCACTTTGTGTGAAATGGCATGTGATGGAGCAGAGGTATTATTTTAAGAGTTGTCATTAGCCTCCGTTTCTTGGCAGTGAGGGTTGGCTGGTTTTTGGGTCATCGCACCCATCTACCATGTCCAACCGGTCTGTCTGCTTCCCTCACCCCTTGCCCAACAAAAGACTTCAGAGGAGTGCTTTCATTAGTGTTTCAATGGTGTAGGTGCAAGCTCAAGGTGGCCCCAGAGGACGCCCACGCTTGAGGCAGAGTCCCAGTTTAAGGGAGGCTGTTCCTGTTCTTGGCTGTGCTTTTTGTCCTTTGCCACATGTCCCAGGCCTTGCACCTTTCACTCAGTCAAAAACTTGTCTTTGTGTTTTCGGTTAGAGACAGGTTCAGGGCAGAAGTCAGAGCGTAGGAGGCGGGAAAAGTAGATCAGGATCATCACATCCAACATGAGCAAGATGCTCAGCAGAAAGCCGCCCAGGTTCCTCTGGCCTGCATACTGCAGGAAGAATTTGGTAAGGTAGACCTGAGGTGCTAGACGAAAGACAAAGTACATGACTAAGTTGACATACTTGTTGACCTTGTAGAGTAGAAGGTCCTGGGCATTGTTGATTTTCATCATCATTCGGAAGGTGAGGAAGATGTTGCTGACTTCCACCAGTAGTGTCAGGACACCTGCACCAACAAAGCTTCTCCAGAAGATGCCAGAGAAGAAGGCGCCTATAGCCTAGAAAACAGGTGTCAAGGTGGAGATAATCAGACCACCAGTCGAGGGCTAGGGTGTTTGGGTTTTGTATTTTCCATTCCATAGACTTTGATCTTTGCCCAAGGGTTCTGTCTGAGTATTTTCCCAGTATGCTTGCTCAGTATGTGAGCCCGGGTTATTCCTAGCCTCAGTGAGAAAGGCGGGACACAGTAGTCATTAAGCCAGCCTTCTACCGCCTGGGTTCAAGAAAACATGACTAGTTTGCCAGCACCGATCCCGGGTCACATCACTTACCATGACATGATGCACAAGGTATTCCCAAGAGGCCCGTGTCTGCCTGCTAATCACGATGTCCACCGTGTCATGGATGAAGTACCCTAACAGAACAAAAAGCTTTATTTTTTGGCCATACGGTGTGATCTGTCATTAAGAACTCGGCCCCCACCCTCCCTCTACCATAGGCTTAATGGGCAAGACTGACCTGCTGAGAAACAGACCAGCAAATAGCCAGAAAGCGACCACGCCGTCTCCATCTCCACTAGCATCTCAGGAGTCTGCCATAAACTGGAAGGGAGGAGGAGGAGAGAGGATCTCACAGTTTCAGCATCCCCCAAGGACCCTGAACTCCCCCAGTACCCTGGCCGGTCCCGGGGTAGTTTGGCCTCCCATCATTGGTTAACTGGAGAGCGAGGAGGAGCTTGGCTGAAACCCAGGTGTCTCGGGTTTCCCAGGGTCGTCGCTGGTTGGGTAGTTTTGCAAGCAGGGAATCAGGTGAGATCCCACGGCCTGGGCTCGCCGAGAGTGATGGGAATAATAACAGGGGAGCCAGTCCCAGCACCCCGCCGCAGGCTCCCTGGGCCACCGCGCCTCCCAGTCGCTCACTCACCACAGCAGCGCCCAGATCCCTGACACAATGGAGTGGGTGAAGGAGACGAGTAGGTTGTGCCAGCGCCAGGTGCGCAGGGGGTCGGTGCGCACGTGCGCCGGCAGGGGCAGGCGACACAGCGCTCGCCGGAGCGCTCGGAAGGTCAGCGTGGCGACCAGGAGCAGGGGCCAGGCGGGATGCAGGACGGGGGTCATACTGGCCCTCCCTGCCGTCTGTCCGTCCGCCCTGTAAGCCGTCTCTTCGGGCAGAGGTGGAAACCGGGCTCCCTCTGGCCAGTGCGCCCCGACCTCCTCTCCGGTCGGCCGAAAGCCCCACGGAGTTTTCGCTGAGCCTCAAGGCCCCAGCGCCCCTCCCCGCCCTCCTGGCGGGGCCTCTGCCCCCGCCCCCAGCCGCCCGCGCCCCCGCCCCGCCCCGCCGCCCGCCTCCGCCCCTCGGGCGTCGGGGCTGCGCGGAACGGCGCGAGACCCATTTCCACCCCCCCCCCCGCCCCAGCGCCCCGGCCCCGCCCGGATCCCGTCGACTTCGGGCGGGAAGAGGCTGTCCTGGGGGCGTCGCCGCCGAGGCGCCCCAGTCTGGCTCCTCCCGACTGCCCCCAGCCGCCCTCGCTCGCACGGCCTCTTTAGCCTCATCCCTCACTTTCCCCAGGGCCAGCAAGTTCCCAGCATGGTTCCGAGAATTCCGCTCTCAACTCCTTTCTGGGCAGAGCGGGTGAGACCAGTCAAATACCCGAATCACCTAACTCCTGATCTTGGAAGGGGTCGGAGGCCCCGCCTTGGGAGAGTGGCTCCGCCCAGCTCCCGTTCCCCAGGGGCCAGTGACGGACGGTGTTTCCCTCCCTCCCCAGTGCCCCGTACGGCGGCTTAGGAACTGTTGAGTCACCTATCACCACCTCTGCTCTCAGCCACGCCGGGCTCTCGGGGCCAGGCGGCTGTCACAGTCCTCCCTCAGATCGTCCCAGCGCTCCTGGCTCCCGAGGCTGGGGCGGGGAAGACCAGATTTGCCCAGACAGCTGGGGTGACCCCCTCTCTCCAGGACAGTGGTCGGAAGCAGTTGCGGCGTCTGGCCACTAGGTGTCAGTCTGTCCCCACCGTGGCCTTGGGTCCTCTCCCGCCTTTCCAAAGAGCAAAGTACTTGCATTTTGGGGGTTGGGGGGAGAGGACAAGGCAGATCCTAATCGGGTGGGGAAGAGAAGTGTGCGTAAAAGGTGAAAGAAGGAGAAAAGAAGTCTGTAAAGAGGGGCTGCGAGAGGAAGAATGAACCTGAGAATTCAAAGCCCAGAGACCCAAGGACGGAGTCTTCTGTATGTTTGCTTTGTGTTCCATGAAGGAGCCAAGGTTACACATTAATCCCTGAGGGGAACCTGGGTCTCTCAAGGCCCAGTCCATTACTAGGTGACAGCACGATGTCCGAAGTGAGCGCCCTCCCCCCTCTTGGTTGACGGGGCAACCTGTCTACCAGCCAACACTGGTCAGGGCTAGTACTGTTGATCCATTCCAAGTAGGCAAGTTTGGGTGTTCTTCCTAGGGGTGGGGCACAAGCAGAAGACAAACATCCTTTTCCTCGAATTACTCCAGTCAGAAACAGGGACAGTAGCCCTTAGCTAATGACCATTTCCTTCTTTAATGCTGGGATTGTATGGAGTTCTCCCAGAGGAGGAGGGGCTGAGCTGGAGCTGGGCTTAAATTTAAATTCACTTCTGGTAGGGCACTGAGGGCTCATGCTTGTCGTCCTAGTTACTTTAAGTAGACTGAGATCACAGGGTCGTGGTTCAAAGCCAGCCTGAACCAGAAAGTCAGTGAGACTCTGCAAGTTAACCACCATAAAAGTGGGGGCTGGGAATGTGGCTGAGCCGTAGAGTGCTTGCCTGGCAATGTATAAGGCCCGGGGTTCGACCACTCTGTCACATAAACAGAAAAAGTCGGAAGTGGCACTGTGGCTCAAAGTGGTAGAGTGCTAGCCTTGAGCAAAAAGAAACTCGGGAACAGTGCCCTGAGTTCAAGCTTCAGGACTAGAAACAAAACAACTCAAAGTGGTAGAGCACGCAGGGACAGTGCCCAGGCGCTGAGCTCAAGCCCCACAATCGACAAAATAAATTCACTTCTGGTTACGACCTTAGTGGGTAATATGAGCAAGCTTTATTATCCTGGGCAAACGCTTTCCATCCTTTTTCCATAAGCTGTCAGGTACTAGTCTGCTTCCACCCAACCTGGAAGGCTCTGGAGGTGCCCGCCTCCTATGACAGCGGTTTGGATGTGCATTCCTGAGAGCTCTGACAGTCACGGCTGGGGTCGGTCTGGGCCAGCACGTCTTCCCCTGGTGAATCAGTCTGCACAAGTCGGGGTTTCCCCGTCCCTCCCTAGGCAAACATGAAACTCACCCTGCTCCCAGCCCCACACTCTGGGATCGCTCTTGTTTGTTTACTGCGTTTACGCGCCAACCCACGCGACCCGGAAATAGCGTCGTCGGTGGGCAGAGCAGGGTCAGTCCACCTCCCGTGCTGCGGGGCGGGCGGTGGGGTGGGGATAACTCTTGGGGTCCGGGGATGGGGTGGTGGGGGGAGGGCGCATTCCTCCTAACGCGCTTTGCGAAGGGCCAGGTCGCGCCAGGCGCGTGAGAAAGAGGCAGATGCGGCCTGTTCTTGGGCCCTACGTGGGGCATCGTGGCGAGGGAAAAGCCAACTGATGTGGAGGCCCGAGAGCAATACACAGGTTCGAAAACAAACGCGCGAGCTGGCGCCAGAGCTTCGTAATGACCACAGCTGGCTCCGCCCCGAAAAAGTTTCACCGCCGGGGGCGGGGCTCCGCGATGGGCGGGGCTCCGCCGGGGGCGTGTCTGCGCACGCGCCGCGAGTGGAGTTCCGGAGGCATAACTGAGCAATGAGATGGAGAAATACGAGCGGATCCGAGTGGTAGGGAGAGGCGCCTTCGGGTGAGCCGGGGCTCTGGGGAAGGGAACTGCTAAGGGGAGCGGGAAAATAAGTTCCAACTCTTGCCTGAAGTTTGCCGCCCGTGTAGCCCCTCCCCGAGGCGTGAGTGCCACTCTGAGAAGCCCCGCCCAGCTTCCCGTCCGGGCCTAGCGAGGGCTCCGCTCCAAAGAGGCCACGCCCCTCGTACGCCGGAGTTCCGACGGGCTTTCTCAAGTTTCGGGCTCTTGATAGGCCTTGATTGAGCCAATACGTCTAGCTGTGGGCGCTGATTATACAGAGGACCAAAACAGGCGTTGGTCCTCATTCGGAATACAGAGATGTACGCAGTAAAGTATTAAACTGGATGCTAGTGGTTTACACCTGTAATTCAAGTTACTCAGGAGGCTAAGATCCGAGGATCACGGTTCAAAGTTAGCCTGGGCAGGAAAGTCTGTGACACTCTTATCTCCAGTAAAGGACCAAAAACAAAACAGAAGTGGAGCTGTGACTAGTGGTAGAGCAGTAACTTTGAGGAACAGGCCTGGTGACAATGCCCAGGCCCTGAATGCAAGCCACAGAACCGGCACCAAAACAAACTAGAGAACCAATGTAGGGAGCCAGGAGCGTGGCCTAGTGGTAGAGTGCTTGCCTAGCATGCATGAAGCCCTGGATGCAATTCTTTTGTACCACATACACAGAAAAATCCGGAAGTGGTGCTGTGGCTCAAGTGGCACAGTGCTAGCCTTGAGCAAAAAGTGTCCAAGGACAGTGCCCAGGCCCTGAGTTCTAGCCTCATGACTGGCCAACACACACGCGCACACACACACACACACACACACACACTGTATATATATATATATATATATATATATATATATATATTTCCTTGTTTTATAGACACTGACTAGAAAATTGAAATAATATATTGAGTGAGTTCTATACATTAAGCTTAAGCTTTGCTTTTTTTTTTTTTTGAGACAGGATATCATTATGTATCCTTTATCCTAGGCAGGTCTAGAACTTACTATGTAATTCAGGCTGGTCTCAAACTCAGAATCCTGTTTTAGCTTCCCAAGAGCTGGGATTACAGATATGTACTACCACACCCACCTCCTTCCCTTCTATCTGACATGTGGCTGGAGGCTCAGTTAGTGCCCTCCCTTCTTTATGTCTCTAGGATTGTGCACCTGTGCCTGCGAAAGGCTGACCAGAAGCTGGTGATCATCAAGCAGATCCCAGTAGAGCAGATGACCAAGGAAGAGCGGCAAGCAGCCCAGAACGAGTGCCAGGTGCTCAAGTTGCTCAACCACCCCAATGTTATTGAATATTATGAGAACTTCTTGGAGGACAAGGCCCTTATGATCGCCATGGAATATGCACCAGGTGGGCCAGCCTCTTTGCATCTGCCTGGTTTCCTGTGCCTCACACTTCCAGAATGGCTGGGCAAATATGTGGTTAGGTAGCTTCCTTCATTGGAATGGGGCGTGGCCGTAGGTCACAAGTATAGAGTTCTGGCTCCTTGCCCTGACACCAGTCCTCTGTTCCATAAAAGGTGAGTTGTGGACTGCGTGGAAGAGTCCAGATCTTGATGAGCTCCTTGGCTTACAGGTGGCACCCTGGCTGAGTTCATCCAAAAGCGCTGCAACTCCTTGCTGGAGGAGGAGACCATCCTTCACTTCTTCGTGCAGATCCTGCTTGCTCTCCACCATGTACACACCCACCTCATCCTGCACCGGGACCTCAAGACCCAGAACATCCTTCTGGACAAACACCGCATGGTTGTCAAAATTGGTGATTTTGGCATCTCCAAGATCCTTAGCAGCAAGAGCAAAGCCTACACGGTGCCTAGACATGGAGGGGACATTGAGAATGCTAGAAGTATTGAGGGCAGAGGTCTATTCTATATCCCTACTTCTTCCCAACACCACCCCACCAAAAAAAAAAAATTCTCCTTGGCCCCTAGGTGTATAATCTTGTAGGAAGAAGCCTTTTGGCTTGCTTGGAAGAGAAGTTGTCCCCAAGTGCGTGTGTGGTCAAAACCCAGAGTGGGCTGTAATTCCTTCCTGCAGGTGGTGGGGACTCCATGCTACATCTCTCCTGAGCTGTGTGAGGGTAAGCCCTACAACCAGAAGAGTGACATCTGGGCCCTGGGCTGTGTCCTCTATGAACTGGCCAGCCTCAAGAGGGCCTTCGAAGCTGCAGTGAGTATAAACACCCCTAAAGCCAACTGGGAAGTCTTGCTCCCTCCCTGCTCTGCAGCCCTCAGTTCCAACCACTTGTCTTCAGGCAGAGTCATATCTCAGTCTTATCTGGATTACCCCAAGTCAGGGCTGTGGCTCTTCTGATTCGGAACCTGAGTTCCTCAGGGAAGGGCTGGAGTATGGGATTGGATTTCAGAGGCCTTGACTCTGATTTCTGAGGGCTTGACTTGAGATGCTCCCCACTGATTTGGGTGGAAGTGCTGGAATGCCCTTATCAGGCTAAGAATTCCTGCGAGGAATTTGGGTTTGATGAGGCATTGAAGTCTCCTTCTAGTAAGGCTCTGCTGATCCTATCAGGGCATCAGATAGAGATGGAACAGGGTGTTGCTCTGGCTAAGGGCCTAGGCCCAACACCCTGGCCATCCATACTCCAACTTTGGGGATTCACAGAACCTGCCAGCACTGGTGCTGAAGATCATGAGTGGCACCTTTGCCCCCATCTCTGACCGGTACAGCCCTGAGTTGCGCCAGCTTGTCCTGAGTTTGCTCAGCCTGGAGCCCTCCCAGCGTCCACCTCTCAGCCACATCATGGCTCAGCCCCTCTGCATCCGGGCCCTCCTTAACCTTCATACCGATGTGGGCAGTGTTCTCATGCGGAGGTCTGTGTAGGGGGAGGGGTAGAGTGGGGGGAGAGGGGATCCTCTGTACATTTTTTTTTTTTGGTGGGTCATGGGGTTTGAACTTGGCCTAGCTGCTGTCCCTGAGCTCTTGAGCTCAAGGCTACTGCCCTACCCTTGAGCCAAGCTCCACTTCCCCATTTTCTAGTGATTAATAGGAGATAAGAGTCTCAGGTCCTTTTGTGCCTGGGCTGGCTTTGACCCTTGATCCTCAGATCTCAGCCCTCTGAGTAACTAGGATTACAGGCATGAACCACGTGCTATCCTTTGTACTTCTGTGTAAGATTGCCTTGTGTCCTTGTCCTGAGGCTCTTTTGTGTGCCCTTCAGGGCAGAGAAGTCCCTGGTCCCAGGACCACCCGTGGCCCCAAGCAGTACAGGGAACCGGACTAGCAGTGCCCGCTGTAGAGGTGCGTGGGGGGAGGGGTGTCAGCTGTCAAAGCTTGGTTTTCCCAACCATTCCCAGCAGTGTAATTGGCTAGATGCTTTGTACCCGCAGGCCTGTCCCGGGGACCACTGAGGCCTGCCCTTCCACCACCCCTGTCTTCAGTGTATGCATGGGGTGGTGGGCTCAACACGCCCCTGCGGTTGCCCATGCTCAATACTGAAGTGGTCCAGGTGGCCACTGGGCGCACACAGAAGGCCGGGGTCACACGCTCAGGACGCCTCATCCTGTGGGAGGTGAGCAGGTTGGCTGTGGCAGGGACTGGGTGAGAGTCCCCCTCCCCAAACCCCAGGTTTGGGGATACTCAGGCGCCACCCACCTCCCCTTCCCTCCCGCAGGCCCCGCCCCTTGGAGCTGGGGAGGGCGTCCTCTTGCCTGGGGCAGTGGAGCATCCTCAACCCCAGTTCATCTCCCGTTTCCTGGAGGGCCAGTCAGGTGTGACCATCAAGCAAGTGGCCTGCGGGGACCTCTTCACCGCTTGCCTGACTGGTGAGCTCGGCAAGAATCCCGTAGGAACTTCTCCACAGACCAACTTTTCTCATTGCAGACTGCTCAACTACTGCTTGTCTCTTTCCTCCTAATTACTGCTTCTATGGACTAGCAGTTGAGACCATGTACTTACACCATTTCCATTACTCCATTTGACAGATGGAGAAACTAAGGCTTAGAAAAGTGGTCACTGGTCACTTGTCCACACACTGGAAGAGATCCGTCTCCCCCCTCTCCCCACCACCCTATCCTTCTAGCCTTAGCCCCAGTTTTATCCTGCTTCTCCAACTCACACAGGGACCAAGCTCCAGTTTCACTCCTCTTTCCTCACTGCTTTCTTTCCCAGACCGAGGCATCATCATGACTTTTGGCAGTGGCAGCAATGGGTGTTTAGGCCATGGCAGCCTTACTGACATCAGCCAGGTGGGTGTCATTTGTACCCTGGAAAGGGGAAGTGAGAGACTGCCAGGGAGCCCATATGTGAAAACTGACACCAGGTGTATGTCTGCTGGGGAGGGGGGCGGTCAGGGAATTCCCCAGCAGCCAAGTTACCACTAACTCCCAGGCTGCACCTGTTCTTGGTGGGATCCAGGCAAGTATAGAAAATAGAAAGACCATGCTTCCTTAGTGGGTACCCACCTACCACTCTGCCTGCATGTGGTGAGTGTGTGGAGAGGGGCTGCAGGGTGAGGCAGTATATTTAAAGAGATAGCCACCTTCTGAAAATTTGCAGTCTAGCTGTAATCTTAGGCTGAGATCAGAGAATTATGGTTCAAAGCCTGCCTGAGCAGGAAAGTCTATGAAATTCTTACTTTCAATTAACCATTCAAAAAAAAAAAAAGCAGGAAGTGAGTGGAGTTGTTGCCCAAGTGGTAGTAGATCAGTAGCCTTGAGCAGAAAAGTTCAGGAAGAGGGGCTGGGAGTTTGGCCTAGTGGTAGAGGGCTTGCCTAGCATGCACGAAGACCCCTGTTTCAATTCCTCTGTGATATATATATATGGTACTGTGGCTCAAGTGGTAGAGCTCTAGCCTTGAGAAAAACAAAGGACAGTGCTGGAGCCCTGGCAATATTCATCTATCCGTCCGTCCGTCCGTCCATCCGTCCATCCATCCATCCATCCATCCATCCATCTATCTAGAGAGCACGCAAGTGAGCTCAGGGAGAAATCCTAGACCATGAATTCCAGCCCCAGAACCCACACACACTCAAGAATTTATAGCCTCTACCTTCTTCTTCCCTACTCCTTAAGCTAAGATCACCTTTTTTTTTTTTTTCCCTTGTGGGTCAGGGGGCTAAAACCCTAGGTCTTGGGCATCATCCTGCGCTCTTCAGCTCAAGGCTACTGTCCTACCCCTGGAGCCACAGAGCCACTTCCAGTTTTCTGGTGGTTAATTGGAGACAAGAGTCTCATAGTTTTGTAGTCAAAGATGACTATGGCTTTGACTTTGGACTAAGATCACCAGATCTCAGCCTCTTGAGTAGCAAGGATTTTAGGCCGGAGCCACCGCGCCCTGCTTTTAGATCACCTTTGAGGACTAGTGTATTCCTTCTTGTTTCTCTTCTTTTTCTTTTCTTTTCCCTTTCCCTTTTTTTTTTCACGTTCTTTCCCTTTCTCTCTCTAGCCCACCATTGTGGAGGCTCTGCTGGGTTATGAGATGGTGCAAGTGGCCTGTGGGGCATCGCATGTACTGGCCCTGTCCACGGATGGAGAACTATTTGCTTGGGGGCGTGGAGATGGTGGTAAGTTCTCTACCTTATTTCCAGCCTCTAAGCAGCTTTCATAGCTTCCCTAGCCGTCGTTCTCCTTACCTACCTCTGTCCTCATGGGCCTTTCCTCTCAAATTCTATTTATGCATTTGACAAGCCATTGTTTCATACTTAGCACATTTCCCAGTCTCCACTAGGTGCTATAAAGATGAGAGATGTGGCTTCCTTCAGACTTGCTATAATGCAAAAAGGGATTTTTTGTGTGTGGGGGGGAACTCTGGGACTGGGCATTGTCCTTGAGCTCTTCAGCTCAAGGCTAGTGCTCTACCACTTGAGTACAGCGCCATGTCCAGTTTTCTGGTGGTTAATTGGAGATAAGAGTCTCATAGACTTTCCTGCCCAGGCTGGCTTTGAACCTTGATCCTCAGATCTCAGCCTCCTGAGTAGCTAGGATTACAGGCATGAGGCACTGGCACCGCCTAGGGAATATTTTTTTCGTTTTTGTTTTGAGTCATGGGGCTTGAACTGGGCCTGGGCGCTGTCCCTGAGCTCTTCAAGGTTACCCCCCCTACACCTTACCCTTGAGCCAAGCCTCACTTCTCTTTTCTAGAGGTTAATTGAAGATAAGAGTCTCAGGTCCTTTTGTGCCTGGGCAGCCTCTGAACCTTGATTCTCAGATCTCAGCCTCCTGAGTTACTAGGATTATAGGTGTGAGCCACTGTGCCTGGCTTGGAATTTTTTTTTTAATCCAAGAACATTTACTTATTAGTTTTTACAGTGCTGGAGATCAAACCAAAGGTCCTGGACATGCTAGGCATATCTGTCCACCCAATACTAGTTATTGAGATCCTTTCTGGATTAGGCATTACACTGGTCACTGAAACTACAGATGACATAGACGGCTTCTGGGAGGGAGGGGTAGAGATGACCCATCTCCATCATGCTCAGGACAGCCAGGATCAGGCCTACATCCAAAGTTCAGAGATAGTTCAAGAAACAGCAGTGTCTCCTGGGGGCATCAGAACAAAAAAGCTAGAGTGGGGCACTGGTGGCTCATTTCCATAATCCTAGATACCAGCCCAAAAGCGGAGCCCGGTGGCTCATACCTGTAATTCTAGCTACTCAGGGTTCAAGTCCCACCACCGACAAAAAAAAAAAAAAAAAAAAAAAAAGCCCAGAAAAGTGCACGTGGAAAAGTTCATGAAACTCAGCGTCAGCTTTTTCTGAGTCTCAAGAAAGAAGTAGCTCTGTGGTTCAAGGGGTAGAGTGGTAGCCTTTAACAAAAGAAACTCTGGGACAATGCCCAGGCCCTGGGTTCAAGCCCCAGGACCAGCATGCGCGCGCGCGCGCACCCACACCCACACCCACACCCACACACACACGCAGGAGCTTTCTTAAACTTTTTTTTTTTTGCCAGTCCTAGGGCTTGAACTGAGGGCCTGAGCACTGTCCTTTCTCAAGGCTAGAGCTCTACTATTTGAGCCACCATACCACTTCTGGCTGTTTCTATGTATATGGTACCAAAGAATCAAACCCGGGTCTTCCTGAATGCTGGGCAAGCACTAGGCCAAACTCCCAGCTCAGGAGCTTTCTTTTTTTTTTTTTTTTTTTGCCAGTCCTGGGCTTGAGCTCAGGGCCTGAGCACTGTCCTTGGACTTTCTCAAGGCTAGAGCTCTACCCCTTGAGCCTCAGCACCACTTCCAGCTTTTTTCTATGTATGTGGTACCGAGGAATTGAACCCGGGTCTTCGTGCATGCTGGGCAAGCACTTTAACCACTAGGCCAAACTCCCGGCCCTCAGGAGCTTTCTTTTAATTTCTTTTTGGTTGGTCGTGGGGCTTGAACTCCGGGCCTGGGCGTTGTCCCTGAGCTCTTCAGCTCAAGGCTACTGCCCTACCTACCCGTTAAGCCACAGTGCCCCTTCCGGTTTTCCATTGGTTAATTGGCTTTGTTTTGTTTTTGTTGAGACAGGATCTTGCAGTGTTACCCACAGATTGTTCTACAACTTGAAAATCCTCCTAGCCAGCCTCCTGAATAAATTGATCATGAACAACAGAAGGCCCTCAAAAAGGCATTTCAGGCTGATCACAGCCTTCATTCACGCTTGTTTCCTTTCCCTAACAGGCCCCATTCCTTATAGCAACGACATGATGTTCCTAAAGCTCAGACTAACCTCATCTTATTTTTTCTTGCAGGTAGGTTGGGACTAGGTACCACTGAGTCCCATAGCTGCCCCCAGCAGGTTCCTTTACCTCCAGGACAGGAAGCTCAGCGAGTTGTATGTGGCATTGATTCTTCCATGATCCTTACAGTGTCTGGCCGAGCCCTGGCATGTGGAAGCAACAGGTAAATAGGTGCATCAGGGTGATTATCTTGCCCTTGACATCCTTGGCTGTAAATGTTCCTTTTTCATTGCCTCCGTCTCTCCCCAAGAACCAGAACTGAAGGGGGCTGAGAGGGATGTTTGTTTCAACTCCGGGTAGGATCTGTCTTCCTGACTACCTCCACAGGTGGGGGCAAGGCAGCAATAGAAAGTGTCTATTGGATTTGGCTTCTGGCTTTGTCCTTAGGTTTAACAAGCTGGGCCTGGACCACCTTTCTCAGGGGGAGGAGCCTGTCTCCCCTCAGCAAGTGGAGGAGGCCCTGAGCTTCACACCACTAGGCTCTGCACCCCTAGACCAAGAGCCCCTTCTGGGTGTGGACCTAGGCACTGCACATTCAGCTGCTGTGACTGGTGAGTAGGCCCTGGGGACCAGGGTTTTGAGCTGAAGCTTACTTGGCCTCCTTGGGACACCTGTTAAAGCACCTTCCTTTTTTTCTCTTCTCCCCTTCCCTACAGTCTCAGGCAACTGCTACACTTTTGGCAGCAATCAGCATGGGCAGTTGGGCACCAATCCTGCCCGCCGGGGCAGCCGGGCACCCTGTCAGGTCCAAGGCCTGGAGGGCATCAAGATGGTGATGGTGGCCTGTGGGGATGCCTTCACTGTAGCCATTGGGGCTGGTGAGTGGGGGCTTGGTGGGGGCTGGCCTAGGCATGCAGAGTGTGGAGTAATCGCAGGGCTTCTGTTGAAACCAATTTAGCCATCTGGTTGTATGGCTGCTTACTTGGGGTCTGCGCTATCTGGCCAAATCCCCCTACCACTGTCACCACCACCACCACCAAAAAAAAAAAAAATCATCTCTCTTCTTGGATTCTCTGTCAGAGGGAGAAGTGTATTCCTGGGGCAAAGGAGCCCGAGGTCGGCTTGGAAGGAGAGATGAGGATGCTGGGCTCCCTCGGCCAGTGCTGCTGGAAGAGACACACCCTTACACAGTGACTTC
Source organism: Megascapheus bottae (assembly GCF_031878675.1). Classification (NCBI taxonomy): domain Eukaryota; kingdom Metazoa; phylum Chordata; class Mammalia; order Rodentia; family Geomyidae; genus Megascapheus; species Megascapheus bottae. The sequence continues at coordinate 29,881,479 of NC_143525.1, read as the reverse complement.
TGTGTCCTGTTGCCATGGAAACACTCTCCTGGCTGTGCGCCGTGAGTTATCTTTTCTTCATTCACACAAGAATTAACCAGACTGTCCTCTGCACCACACTCCACCCTAGGTGATTACAACTCCAACCACACAAAGCATCTGAAAACAGAGGCAACAGGGTAAAATCCTGAGCTTCCTGCCTGAGTGAGGAAGGGCTGCCACCACTCTTCCCTAGTGCTCGCATGCATTCTGTCTCCTCCCAGGCCTGCCTGGGTCTAGTTCACTGAAATTGTGTCTATTTGTATCTTGGAAGGGGCCACACTCCAGGGCCCAGTGGGAGTGGCAGAAGTTGATGCTTGCTAGAGGTAGCACCCTCTAGCTCTTTGGTATTCTCCAGCCTTCACAGATGAGCCAGTCCCCCCATGAGGCACCAGGATACATCTCTGGACCACCCTGACATGGCTCCTGCCTGAGATCTGATGGTGCCCACCAGCCAGCTCCTGGAATTGCATCATCAGCAGGATGGAAGGACCCTGCTCTGCTTCCAGCCTGCCCTACACTAAAAGCCCTCCTTAGGCACAGTCCACTCTTCTCTCCACAATCATTTCCTTATTTGTTGTCCCTAAGGCTCCAGTCTGGTGTGAGTGGACAGCCAAACCTAGTTCTTAAAGCAAGGATGATCATCCAGAGCCTAAGAAAGCACCTTCACCCTTAGCTCAGTTGGAAAATTAGGCCTTTAGTGGGGTGCCGGTCATTCATGCCTGTAATGCTAGCTACTCAAGAGGCTGAGATCTGTGGATCTCCTGCTAAGGCAGTTAGAGCAGGAAAGTCCACTAGACCCTTCAGTTAACTACCAGAAAAGCCAGAAGTGGAGCTCTGGCTCAAGTGGTAGAGTGCTACTCTTGGGCACAAATGCTCAAGGACAGTACCCAGTCCCTGAGTTTGAGCCCCAGGACCAGCACAGAAAGACAGAGGAAGTGGTAAGGGTTGGGGCCAGGGAGGATTAGGCCCTGGAGTCCACTGGGAGACCAGCTCCAGACTTCAGAGCAGGACAAGCTGAGGCTTGTCTGGACTGGTCATTAGGCCTGCTTAAGCAATGCATGGCCTGAGGCTGGGTCTTCCAAGGAAGCCACTCCCCCTCTTATCCAGAAGCCGGGATCTGCATTTCCTTGGAAAGCCTCCACTGGAAGCTGGAGTGGAAAAGCCTGGAAGTGGCAATACAAAGGATCCACCTGAATGTTGCAAGCCTTTCCCCACACTGCAGGTTGGGAGAAAAAAAATACCTGGCCAGGCTATACCAGTTTCCCAAAGGACTACCAGTAGCACCAATAAAAATATCACTGCCTGCCGGAAGTATGGTCTCTTCCGTGGTGCCGGTGGCCGCCTCGAGCAACCCAAGGACTGGGCAAGGCCTGACTGTGGTTGCCGGGCTGTGGCCAAGGGAGGAATGTGGGCGCGGCTGGAGACTTGGGGCTGAGGATCCTTGGCCCAGTGCCCGGCCTGGCCTCCTTGTCCCAGCTAGGCCCCTAGGATCTGGTTGCCAGGCTTCGGCTACCTAGCACCTGGAAGCCAGAGCCACGGGTTCCTGGGCGGTGCTGTGGCCTCCAGAGAAGAAGCAAATCTTTCGCGGTGCGGCAGAGGTGGGCGCGCCCCCTCATCCCTGAGCCCATTCCAGCGAGAAAAGAGGACGCGCCCCCCCCCCCCCGCCCCCAGTCCCTTTCCAGGGTGGATCCCCTGGACTATTCCCGCGGCCCGGGGCCCGGGCCAGGCAGAGGCGCCCCTGCCACAGAGCGGAGGGCTCGGCGGGGAGGGCGGGGCGCCGGGCCGGGCGGGCGCTAGGACCGCGCGGGCGCGGCTCCGCCCCTTCTTCCGGCGGGCGGACTCCCGGGTCGATCCCCGGCGGCGGCCGCTGCGAGTCGGCGCCGCCCGGAGCCGGGGAGCGCGGGCCCGAGCGAGGCGCGGGGCTGAGGGGCCGCCGCGTGCTCCGGCCCCGCTCGCCCGTGCCCGCTGCCGAGCCCGCCATGCCCGGTTTCGACTATAAGTTCCTGGAGAAGCCCAAGCGGCGGCTGCTGTGCCCGCTGTGCGGGAAGCCCATGCGGGAGCCCGTGCAGGTCTCCACCTGCGGCCACCGCTTCTGCGACACCTGCCTGCAGGAGTTCCTCAGGTGCGGCGGGTGCGGGCCGCGAGGCGGGGGGCGGCGGGGGCGGGGAGGGGGTCCGGCCGCCAGCACGTCGGGCCTTTGTCTGAGCCCCGGCCAGGTGACCCCAGGGGCGCCCGCCCTGACGTCACGGGGCGGCGATGACGTCAGGCCCGGGATGCCCCCCCGCGGCCGTCCTGGGGCTCCCCGGCTCCCACCTGCCCAGCCCAGGTGTGGTGAGCGCCGGGCGGCCCGAGGCCGGCCCTTCCCCTGCCCCCTCCGCTGCCGAGGGCCGGGCCGCCCCGGCCGTGAACTTTGGATCCCGCGGGGAGGAGGCCGCCCCGCCCCGCCCGCGCGCCGCACGGGGGCCCCCGGAGTTACTTATTTGTCTTTTACTCGCCTCACCTCTTCTCGCCTCGGCACGGCGGCTATTGTTCTCCCAGTTCAGGGATTCAAAGCTGAGACGTGCCCAGGGCCACCCCGGAGAAGGCTTAGCCGGGATCCCACCGGGTCCCGGGAGCAGGGTCCCGGCCTCCACCCCTCTCCCGGGGCATCTCACACACCCGGCTCAGAGCGGCCGGCCCGCGGGCCCCTGGGACGTCCGTGGAGTTTGTGGGTGCTGTGTGAGGCCTTGGGGGTCGCCAGTGCGCTCCGGGACCTGCTCAGGGCCGGGCGAGGCGAGGGGAGGGGAGCCCGCCCCGCGGAGGTCGCGGCCCAGCGCGCCGGGGGCCGTTCGGTGGCACTGAGGGGCCCCGGCGGGGGCGGCGCCGCCGGGGCGCGGGAGCGCTGGGGCGCGGGCACCGGGGCTCCCCCCGCCGGCCGTGGGCTGCCCCTAGCTGGTGGAAATCTCAGCAGGTCCTTTGTTTTCCGTTCCCCGCAGCCTCCCGGCCCCTGCCCTCACAGATGCTCCCGCACTAGCTGCCGTGAGCCCCCTCCTCCCTGCAGAGTACACACTTAACTCCGCTGCAGACACACGGGCCCATTGTCTTCCCTGCGCTTTCTGCTCTCCAGATGAGGCCAGCTGAGCCGGCCCCCTCCGGCTGACCCAGCCTTACCGCCTCGGGGGGGGGGAGGGGGAGGGGACTGTCAGGCCTGGCTCCCTCTGCAGTCCCCTATCGAAAGCTTCTGCCCCTCCTCCTCCCGGAAATCCCCTCTTCCTCTCCTACAGCCCCCTCCCCCCATCCTGTCTTCTCCCCTGGGCCTGGGCCTCCACTGCTCTGCCAGGAACTGTCTCTGCTTCTCCCCCTCCCCCAGTGCCTGAGCTCGGTAGCTGAGGCCTCTGGAGGGAAGAGGTTGGATAGGCCTCCGTCCCTCACCATCACCTCTACCCTACAAGCTAGGTAGTGTGTAGTCTTGGCTAAACCTTTGTCCTGGATGGGTCCCAAACTGCAGGGAAGCCTGAGGACTCGCCTTAGTCCCCTCCCTGTCTCCAAAACGACTAGGTCAGCACATTTCTGAAGCAGCCAAGTGGACCCCCCCTCCCCCTTGGCCCACTACTCTTTCCCCACTCCTGCCAGGGTTATTACTCTGGTTGGGCCAGGAAATCTGGTTATACTGTTGGTACAGGCACACCTTCAGTGCCTGGGCATGTACTGGTTCTTGGCATTGGTGGCATGGCCAGTGATGGTGGGGTCAGGAGGAGGGGGTACTAGAAACTTTCTGCACATGGGGAATGAACTGCCCTGGCTCTAAAAGTGTCTTCAGAACAGGACTGCTATGCGGCCTCTGCTTCCACCTTGAAACCTGACTCAGACCTAACAGGAATGTCATGCCTGGGGGGCTGTTGAGCCTGCTCAATGAGCCTTTGCCCTTCCTGGGCCATGCCAGGCATGTGTGACTGATCCTGGCAGGGTCAGCAGGCAGGAGGAAGCCTAGCATTGAGTTGTATGGGTGTTAACAGCCAGGTAGGGACTGGAGAGAACTAAAGGCAGTTGGCAGGGGGTGAGGTTCCTAAGCTCTTGAAGCCAGAGGAGCAATGACCAGCCAGGCTTGTGTGAGGGTGAGACAGTAGACAGTAGAACCTGACTGAGCTGTGGACTTACAGACCGGGTTCTTGTTTCACCTGTGACCCTTCCTTCCTTCCTTCCTTCCTTCCTTCCTTCCTTCCTTCCTTCCTTCCTTCCTTCCTTCCTTCCTTCCTTCTTTCCTTGCACTTCTGAGTAAAGAGGCTAGCCATTCTCAGAGGCAAGTGATGAGGATGTAAACCTGGTAGGATTGTGAATGAGTGTCAGGCCCCTTGTCTTTGCTTGGGGAAACACCTTCAAAGGAGGGGGGTGGTTGGCATGGGGTGGGACGGGGGCTAACCTTTGCCCTGGTTCTTAAGCTGGCAGCTTTGTGGAGGTTGGGCAGCCCTGGCCCATCTCAGTTCACCCTCTCCATAAGCGTTCATCTTAGCCAATGAAAACCACTATGGGGGGAAGGGGCAGCTGGGCAGCCTGTTTTGAGTCCAGCTGCTATCCTGGGGGGGGGTGCCAGCTGCCACCTGTTGGCCAAGTGCTATCCCAGCAGCTGGCTCTGCCTCCACTGGTCCCAGGACTATCACTCTCAGAACAAGGGCAGCAGTCCTAGAGAATTGGCTCCCCTCTGGCCTCTGCTTGCCCCCTTTGTCTCTGCTGTGGCTGGTTGGGAACCGGTCTGGTGAGGGGGTGGGGCTGTGCTCTCCCTTCCCATAAGGAGAGCTTTGACCCTACCCTCTCCCCATTTTAGCGAAGGAGTCTTCAAATGCCCTGAGGACCAGCTTCCTCTGGACTATGCCAAGGTGAGTCCACACTGCCAAATAACTCAGACACAGGGTACAAGGCTGTTGTCCTTGATGGGGGCTGTGGCTGTTAGCAGCCAGCAGGCTCAGTGCCAGTGTCAACCCAGAGCCTCAAGATCGCGTGCCCCCACAAAGGTAGCCTGTTCTCGCCCCACCAGCCCAGTTTGCAAACGGAGCCTATGTTTGCCCTGCAGGGCAGGCACAGTGCCCAGGCTGTGGGGGTGCACAGAGCTGCTCTGTGTCCTTAAGAAGGACTCCTTCCCCTTTCTGTGGCAAGTTAGACGTGTGGCTGAGGGCCAGGAGCCCTCCACCAGGGGATAGGAAACAGGACAGAGGGGTTCGGAACCACATAGGCTGAACTGAATACTCTCTCCAGGGGAAGCATAGGCATGTTGGAGACCCTGAGATCCAACAGCAAGGAAGTGCCTTTGTCCTTGGGCACAGAGTGGCAAACAGTCCAAGAGAGACCTTAGCTTGAGAGGCTTTTTAAGAGTTCTAGGGTAGAGCCACATTAAATAGAGGTGGGGAGGGGTGGGAATTGGGAACTGAAGCAAGCTCTGATCGTGGCTGGTTCCTCATCCCTGTTTCCAGATCTACCCAGACCCAGAGCTGGAGGTCCAGGTGTTGGGTCTGTCCATCCGCTGCATCCACAGTGAAGAGGGCTGCCGCTGGAGTGGGCCACTGCGCCATCTGCAGGTGAGGCTCTGATGGGGAGAGCTAGGACTACTCCTCCCCTGGCAGACACTGACTGCAGCCTTCCCCCCCCCCCCACCAGGGCCACCTGAGTACTTGCAGCTTCAATGTTGTCCCTTGCCCCAATCGCTGCCCTTCCAAGCTCAGCCGCCGTGATCTGCCTGCACACTTGCAGCATGATTGCCCAAAGCGGCGCCTCAAATGCGAGTTCTGTGGCTGTGACTTCAGTGGGGAGGCCTATGAGGTAAGTGGGCCCAGCTCAGAGTGGAGAGGGCATTAGACACCTGGTGACGCAGGTATCCCTTAACTTACCTCTTTAACATTTCCAGAGCCATGAGGGCATGTGCCCCCAAGAGAGTGTGTACTGTGAGAACAAGTGTGGTGCGCGCATGATGCGACGACTGCTGGCCCAGCATGCTGCCTCTGAGTGCCCCAAGCGCACCCAGCCTTGTGCCTACTGCAGCAAGGAGTTTGTCTTTGATACCATCCAGGTGAGAGGCCCTCCCTGAGCTCTGGGTTGTAGGGGTGGTTATAAGGAGGCAGCCTACTGATTATATAGGCCTCTGGTCACAGAGTCACCAGTACCAGTGCCCACGGTTGCCTGTGTCCTGCCCCAACCAGTGTGGTGTGGGCACCGTGGCTCGGGAGGACTTGGCGGGCCATCTGAAAGACAGCTGCAGCACCGCCTTGGTACTCTGCCCATTCAAAGATTCTGGCTGCAAACATAGGGTAAGAGTTCTTCTCCTTCCTGTCTGCCCCTCTTTAGCCCTTCAAGCTCCAGAAAAGCTAGGTTTCCTAGCACAGTGAAACCCTGGTCAGTTCTGCTGTATAGCCCTCATTCCTCCCCTGCTGGTCAGTTACGTCCAGCACCCTATCTTCTTCCTGTAGAGTTAGATACTTACTAGTTCTCCATCTTCTCTCCCCTGCACCTTCCACTTTTTGGTAACTCTTCCATTCCCCTCATGGCTTGGGGCTTTGCCAACAGTGCCCTAAGCTGGCAATGGCACGACACGTGGAAGAGAGTGTGAAGCCTCATCTGGCTATGATGTGTGCCCTGGTGAGCCGGCAGCGGCAAGAGCTGCAGGACCTTCGCAGAGAGCTGGAGGAGCTGTCGGTGGGCAGTGATGGCGTGCTCATCTGGAAAATTGGCAGCTATGGACGGCGACTACAGGAGGCTAAGGCCAAGCCCAATCTCGAGTGCTTCAGCCCAGCTTTCTACACACATAAATATGGCTACAAGCTGCAGGTGTCTGCATTCCTCAATGGCAACGGCAGTGGCGAGGGCACACATCTCTCGCTGTACATACGTGTGCTGCCAGGTGCCTTTGACAATCTCCTTGAGTGGCCCTTTGCCCGTCGTGTCACCTTCTCCCTGCTGGATCAGAGCGACCCTGGGCTGGCCAAGCCACAGCATGTCACTGAAACCTTTCACCCTGACCCAAACTGGAAGAATTTCCAAAAACCTGGCACTTGGAGAGGCTCCCTGGATGAGAGTTCTCTGGGTTTTGGATACCCCAAGTTCATCTCCCACCAGGACATCCGAAAGCGAAACTACGTGCGAGATGACGCTGTCTTCATCCGTGCCTCTGTTGAACTGCCCCGGAAGATCCTCAGCTGAGTGCAGAGCTGGGGGGGAGGGGGGGCACAAGAGATGTAAGGGAAGGGACATGGCCTCAGTCAGGCACTGGCTGAAACTCGGGGCTGGCCCCCCTTTCAGCTACTTCTGCCTAGGTTCTGTTACCCAGTTCTTCCCCCACCACCACCCTCAGGTGCCTCCAATTGGTGCTTCATCCCTGATCCCTGGGGGGAGCAGGTCTCGGGATTATCAAGGGCTGGAAACAAGTGATTCCCAGGGCCTGTCTCCCCTCCTGGGCAGGGCAGACATGCCTTGGTGCCAGCCACATTCTACCTGGACTGAGGCACCTGCTCAGGTGCTATGTCCCAAGAGCCATAGGGGGGGGAGTTGGAAAATGGAAGGGTAGAAAACAATCTGCCTTGAGATTAATTTTTCTTCCCTTTTCTCCAGCTGTGGCCCTTCTGGTTATTTATTTCTTTAGTGCTAGGAGGTCACAGCAGGGGAGCTCTGATTTTTAATAAACCCTGACTTGTATTTATTAACTTGGTTCCAGCCTGTCTCCTGGATTGGTTTGGGACCTGGGAGGCTGGGCCCAAGTGAAGGCTAAGGAGCCTTAGAAGAACCCTGTTCCAAGATCTGATGTACTCTAGTCCAAAGAGCCAGCTACCCTCCGGTGTTACCCTCAAGTGGCCGTCAGGGGAACTGCAGCAGGCTTTGTGTGGGAGTTACTGGCTGCTGCCCTCTGGTGCTTTAATAGAACAGTTGCAGAGCTTGGGTGTCCCTGGTCCATTCTTCAAAGGATAGTGTCCTGCTCTAGCCAGGTCATTCTTGGTCAGTAACTACCATTCATCAAATGCCTTATTGTGGCAGATATTGCTAAAAATTTAAGGCTCTAAAGGCCTTAAATAAATGTTCCTGACACCAAATAAGCTCACATGGATATTAAGCTAATCCAGAACGCAGTCTACCCAGGCACTAAGTTTAGTAAAAGAGGCCTTTGCTTTCAGGGTATCTAAAATATTTGAAGTTTTTTCCCCATTCTATCTCAATTGCCTTCCACAGGCTTAAATGAGTGCCTGTGACTGCCTACATTTTGTCAGCAAACTAAGAAAAGAAGTGAATTGACTTATCAGTGCCCCCCCCAATTAGATATATGCAACAATGTTGTACACATGGTTGTGAATTATAGCCTCAGCCTTAGGATTTTTTTTTTCTTTTGTGCCTTGAACTGGATCTGGCACTATCCCCGAGTTTTTTGTTCATGACCAGCATGAATTCCCATCTTCCCTATCCCGGTTACTCAGCTAAACTAGCCCTCATGCCAGTATGTCAGTAATTACTTTGTAGAACTCGGGCCGGCCTCTGATCTAAGAATGAGCTGGTATTACTATGAACCTACCTGAGCTCAGCAATCACTGGAGTTGGGCACACTTGTCTACTGCTTGTTCCTGTGATGTTGGATGGGCTGTAGGTCTTTTGTCCTAGTACTAGGGCTTGAGTTCAGGGCTTTATGTGCCCTTTTTTCTCCTGTTGGTCGTTGGGTTTGAACTCTGGGCACTGTCACTTAGGCTTTTCCGCTCAAGGCTAGTACTCTACTACTTAAACCACAATGCCACTTCCAATTTTCTGGTGGTTAACTGGAGATAAATGTCTTACAGACTTTTGTGCCCTGCTAGCTTTGAACCACAATCCTCAGATCTCAGCCTGAGTAGCTAGGAGCCCTGTCCTTAAGCTTTCTCTGGATGTGGTACCAATGAATGGAATCCAGGGCTTCTCACATGCTAGGTAAGCACTTAGCCGGTAGGCCACACGCCCAGCTTGATCCAATTCATTGCTGATTAATGGGATATGGAATCTTACTTTGCTGCCTGGAATGGCTTTGAACTTCACAAGGGTTACAGGTATAAGCCACCAGTGCCCAACCTTGTCTTACCTGAAAGCTTAGATAGCAGGAGGCAAAACACCTCTAGAAAAGGACAAACTGAGGGCAGGGAGTTTGGGCTAGTGGTAGAGTGCTTGCCTCGCATGCATAAAGACCCGGGTTCGATTCTTCGGTACCATATACATAGCCAAAAAAAAAGCCAGAAGTAGTGCTGAGGCTCAAGTGGCAGAACTTGCACATCTTATAGGATTACTCTTTCCCTCCATATCTTAGCAGAAATACATCAGAAAAGAAAAAAAAAAGGTAATTGAAATAGTTCTTTTGGGGTTTCTTCTACCCTTGCAGATAAGACATGCGAGAAAATCCCAATCACCAAGGTGGGTAAGTGAGGGTACAGCTTCCAGATGATGAACACAGTACCTCCGGTATTACGGGTCCCCAAAATGCCAGTGTTAGAGGCACAAAAGAAAGTTTCAGTTTTGGTTGACTCATTTGCAAATCAATCTTTATCTCCCAGTGGCTGATGGCCCCTGGGGCCAAAGTGTAAAATAATGTTTACTCATAAACTTCCATACTAAGCCATGGCAGTCCAGCCTCTGGCCTGGGCAGAAACCACAAGCTGGGCCCCACTCTAGGTTTACTGAAATACCCACGTGCACGCTCTATAGTCGGTTGGTTGACACAGCATGGTCTGGGATAATGGATCAGGGAGGATTTTTACTATAGGACCCCCATCAGCCCCTCCACCTCTTAAGTCATTCCCATTCTAATGAGACTTAGAAAAAAAAAATCACCTCAAGCACTCATCACATTACACGAATAGGACAAAATCAAAGGTGAGTTTTTTCTTTTTACTGGTTTATAATAATCTTAAAAACCCCATCACACCCATAAACCACCACAGGTGAGTAGATGAGAGCTGGAGAATGAATGCTACAGTATGTGGATAGAGTGGATAATCCAAGGTAATCCCTAGGGGTGGCATGGGATGGAGGCAGGGAGTATGTGGACAGGAGGCCCGAGCTTGGACCCTTATTGCTGGTTGGGGGTTGGCTGGCAGAGGGGCTCAGGTTTAATTAGGAAACATTTCACACTGAAGGAGGGCAGTTAATTGTAGGGTGGGGAAATCACAGTACATTTTCCATGCAGACTAGAGATGGGAGCGAGAGCTTCAGAGACTTTGCACCTCTACATAGGAAGAGGTGGGTTTTGAGGTTGTTTGACTGAAAGCCCCTAAGTTGGTGTCTGGTCCAGTTTCCTATAGTGGCAGCTCCCCTTACGGCATTGGGGAAATTACAGTAAGAATATTTGATTATAGAGATCAAGCAAGAAGTAAAGAACGTAGTGATGCTCTTTAAATTTGACTAAGGTTAGGTGGGAGCTGGAAAGGGCAGGTAAGAGGAAAGCCAACACCAAAAGTTGTAGGGACTCAGGGACAGGGAGGTACCAGTGTTCACAGACGGCAGGAAAACAATCAGGAACAATAAATTAGGACTTCATGTTGCTATCATTTGGCATAACAAAATCAGGCATTTTTTTTCCTTTTTAAATATAAGGCAACTTGCCCACACATAATTTAAAAACTGGTCTTCAGTCACATTGCTTTAGATTACTAGAGAATTTCTGGCTAAGGAACAGTGGATAGTAAATAGAACCCAGAATCTTAAATAAGAATATCAACTCACATTCCCCAGAGACAAGGGGAAGGGTTTGAGAACTTATTTGGTTCATGAAAAAAAAGGGGAGAAGGGGGGGTGTGTGGTGGGAACCAGAGCCCAACTAGGTATCTTTAACAGAATACAGGCACAAAAAAATGTACAAAATATAATCTCAAGTTACACAAAAGTGGATTTCTAGCCAACTGTCACTTGGGAATGAGTGGGTGGAGGGTGGTTTTAAAAGTGAGCGGAAGGGAAGGAGGGGCTAGTTCCAATGTAGACCCCTCTCCGGTGGTCAGAATTATACTCATTTGGTAGAGGAAGAATTCAAAGAGCTTAAGGCTTTGTGTCTTTTTGTTTTTCTCTCCTTTCTTCGTTAATTTAGGGGCTGCAAAAGGAGGTGAGCAAGGGTGAATGAAGAATGTACCTGTGGGGCCACTCATACACAATGCTACTCAAACCCACACTACGTTCATACAGAAACATGACATTTAAAACTTACAGTGTACAGCAATATTCTTAGCCAGTGTAGAGCGAATGCATTTTAACTCCCCCCCCCCTTTTTTTTTGGTGTTTTTAGTTTCGAACTCCAATGTGATCATCCCTTACCTACCCAATTCCTTCAGTAAGGTAGGTTTTGTGGTCTTTTTTTTTGTCTGTTTTGCCTTTTTCTTCTTTTTTTTTTTTTTTTTTTTTTTTCTTTTGAGGGGGGCAGGAGGTAGGGTTGAGGACAGCAGTTGAGCAGGGAGAGGCAACCATGAAAAGGGGGGATCCTTGTTATGTCCGGTGGCCACTACATTTCTCCCAGGTCTAGTGGGGACTCAGGAACCAAGAGGCTGATACAAGGGCAGAATTTTCTCCAGGGCAGGGCCAAATATCTGAGATGCCTTGCAGGTAAGACTGGCAAGGATTAAGTTCTGCCCAGGAAGCAGAATAGATGCAAAACAAAGCTTTGAGAAATGGGAAAGAACTGGGAGATGAACATTGGGTAAGTTTCAATTTGTCTTTGGGTGAATAAGGAATGAGCCTCTAGAGTACTTGGAAACTCTGATTTCTTGAGAGATAGGAAGAGGCCTACTTCAGGGGCCTTCATCACACAGTCCTAAGAGAAACAGGCAGAGGTTCAGGAAAAGATAAGAGAAGACTGGAAAAAAATGGCCAAGGTAGAAAAAAAAATCATGGCCAAGGCAGCTGCCTGCCTGCCTAATAGGCAGGCAGCTGAGAGAAAAACCCGGGGGTTAGGGTAAGGTCCTAACATAAAAGTTTCTGGAGGGGATAAGAGGATCCCTTCTGCTCCCTGCCAAGTGCCCTTCCTTAGACATCTAAGAATGATCACATCAGAGAAGCAAAACTTTTACACTACCCAGTTACTTAAAAGTCTAAACCTTGGAGGGCGATGTATGAAGTGTAGCCTGAGGAGGGCACCATGGCTCCCTATCTATACCCTGGGTGCTGAATATGAAGACTTCGACTATCTGTGGGATCGGGAGCACGGGTGCCAGGGGCTCGGTGGGCCTTGCTCAGCATAGCCAGGCTCTGTTCTCGGAAGCAGGCCTGTTGGAAATCTCCACTCAGGTAATCCACCGTTTGCATCAAGCTGTTCTGGCTTGCAACTGGACCACCCCCAGTCCCTGAACGGTAGTGTGCCCCAGGAGCTGCTGCACAGTCGAGGGGTGCACCTGTGGGCTGCCCACCATGGAATGGCATGGCGAGGTCCTGAGACCCCGAGCTGTCGCTATTGGGAGTGGGAAGAATGTTGTTCCACAGGGGTTGGAAGTAGTGACCATTGGGGTAGGCCAGAGGAGCTGCCAGGCCATTGACTGGTGGAGATGGAGTCGGCTTCTCCAGGGTTGGCTTCAGATGGAAGGATTGTGCCAGGCAGAGTTCCTGCGGGTAGGTAGGGGCCTTGCCCACAAAGCCAGGCCCTGCCAACTCACGTCCTGCTGCATGCTTGCCTGTCAGGCCAGGGGCTGGTGTCCCACCAGCCTCGATGCACATATGCTGCAGGTGGGCCAGCTGGTGCTGGTTCCAGGCGACTGACTTGAGGTCGCTAGGGTAGCCAGTGGGGGCTCGAGAGATGCCTGTAGGCAGGTTGACAGGACCTGTGGCAGGCAACGCGGCTGTGGCTGCATGGGCGTGCTCCATGGGATTGACCACACATGAAGGCATTGGTGTGGGGATGCTGTGGGTTGACACCCGGGTGCTTGCATTGATGAGCAGACTGCGACTAATAGGGCTGGGGTTGGCGATCTGGCCCTCACACACTGAGGTAGTGCTGATGCCTGCCCTCGTCTGGCAAAATTGGTTGATCTGGTGCACAATGCTGCTCAGGTCCGGGGGCTGGCTGTGCTGCAGGGTGGCCGCCATTGAAAGGGGAATAGTTGAGGTAGACACGGTCACATTCGGGGGAGCATCTGAGTCTGGCATCTTCCGGCCTCCATGCAGCAAGGGATTGGAGGGGTGCTGGAGACCCTGGTGAGTCAGGGCCTGTGGGTGGACCAAGCCCTGGGTTTGAGCCATGGGCTGAGGGTGGCCCAGGCCCTGAGGCTGCTGGAGGCTCTGAGGGTGAGACAGTGCCTGTGGTGGCGGGATACCCTGAGGGTGCTGCAGCGTCTGGGGAGGGGCATGGGCCAGGGTCTGTGCATGCTGTAGGGCCTGCTGGCGGGCCAGAGCCTGGGCCTGGGGGTGGGCTAAAGTGCTGGGTGCCACAGTAGCATAGGGTGCCACTGGTGGGTTCATGATGGCCTCAGGGAGTAACCGGGCTCGGGTGCCGTCAAAGTCCTTGAGTATACTTTTGGCTGGCACTTTGACAATGGCAAGCAGGCCTGCCTTGGTGGCAGCCTGAGTCGGGTAGGGGCTGTAGCGCTGGGCTGATGTGTCGAGGCCGTTCACAGTACGACGAACGTGTTTCCTCTGGGGAACCTTCACACTGTTGGGGAAGATTTTTATAGTCAGTGGGTTGTTTGCGACCTTCTTAGCATACGCGTCCAATTCGGCTGGGGTAGGATAGTGAGCAGTTCTCATTTTCTGTGTAGTGTCCCCTAGAGAGAGAAAGAGAGGGAGGGAGAGAGAGAGGGGGGAAGGAGAGTAGAGAGGGAGAGGGAGCTCATCAGTGCCAAGCCAACCAGGCCTTCTAGAGTCCTCTGTTGAGGCCTGGGGAGTGGGGGTAGGGGAACAGCTTGTCATCTGTGGCCTCAGCCCCCACAGTCACATGCACTGCTGACCATTAAGTATGTCTAGTGGGCCAGGCTCTCCTCATGACTCTCATGAGCCCCATTTGATAAATGAGGTTACTAAGGATCAAAATGGCAAAGCAACTTTGCAAGTCCTGTATCTGTGTCCTGGCCATTTCTCAAAGGTAACCAAGACTTCTTTTGCTACATGGAACCCTAGGCTCCTACTAGTCCACCCTGGCATGGGGGCGGAAAGTTCTGCATAGAGCTGCATGTCAAGGCCCTTGATGTACACACAATCCTTTTCCTTGATGCGCTGGTAAAGAGGGTACCAGTTACTACTCTCCAGTCTGCAGAGGCCAGCAAGGCAGCAGCATTTCTAGTGCTTTGGCAGCTGCAATGTCATGCCCATGGGTATACAGGCCCAGCTGGCAAGTGACTGGGACATTCTTTCTCAGGAGAGGAGGAAGGAGCTGCCAACATCTCTCCCCCATTCCCCGCTTTACTTTTGTTTACAGTTTACTCAGTGCCTGACAGGGTGAAGATCAAAAGGCTTTTATTTATTTTCTTCTGTGGAGGGAGGGTGATAATAAGTAACAGGACAGAAGGGAGAGAATTGAGGAGGATTCAGAATGTCTTTAAGGCCTGGGAGCCAAAAATAATCTGTATTTGGTCATGTCAGCTGTCATTTTCAAAGACCTGCCTTCCTTTGGAGACTGCGGAAATGCCCACTCCCTGGCCTCATTAATGTTAACAGTCTCTTTGTTCTCATCTCCCGGTGCCTCTCTTCAGGGGGCTCAAGCGGATGTTGGGCTTCCAGTCAAAATGGAAAAGATTCCCAGAACAAGAGTTCTTTAAAGAGGAGGGGCTCTTGCAAGGGGTTGCTTCTCTCTCACAGGAGGGGTCTACCCTGCATACACACAAAAGGTGTTTAATAAATGATTGCTGAATGAGGAAATATACAGACTACCCAAAGCACAAGTGGCTTGGCTGAACGCCTGGACTCAGCTAGCTGACTTCCTCCCCTTGCAAAATGCAGCCAGGATAGACAGACCAAGGACTAATCTGCTGAATGCCCAGCTGGTAGTCTCAGCTGGCAGTGGCCCAAAGGAGACCCCATTCAAAGTCATAGCACTGAGGATCAACTGGAACAGCAGACTAGTGAGTGTGTTGGAAGGCAACAGGACACAGCTGCCTATATTTGGTGACATTGCTGGCTAGCTGGCAGCAACTGCTTAGAGACTGCTGCTGCTCTCTGAAGCAGGAAAAAAAAAAGCTCAAGTCTAGCAAGGGTAGAGAGATTTGGTCCCATGCTAAAAAAGACAGACCTGAGCAAAAAGGGAACATAATCGAAAGGAAAAAGGCAGTGCTTCTAAATGGTAGAACAATGCCTGTTTTTAGTAGTTACTCCAACAGGGCCTACTTTATTTGCTGATTACAGAATAGATGTTCATATATAAATGAAATGTTTGTGAAACATGTGATTTAGGGAAGGTATTTAAAAAATGAATATAGCCAGGCACAGTGGCTCACACCTGTAATCCTAGTTTCTCAGGAGGCTGAGATCTAAGGAACATGGTTCAAAACCAGCCCTGGCACTCAAGACCTTGAGATTCTTATCTGCAATTACCCACCCACAAACCAGAAGTGGTGCTGTGGGGCTCAAGAGGTAGAGTAATAACCTTGAGAGTTCAGGGTGAGCACCCAGGCCCAGAGTTCAAGTCCCACAACAGACCAAAAAAAATTTTTTATACATATATATAAACATGAGGGCTGGGAATGTGGCTTAGTGATAAAGTACTTGCCTAGCAATCACAAAACCCTGGGTTCCATTCCTCAGTTGCAGCAGAAAAAGCCAGACGTGGTACTGTGGCTCAAGTAGTAGAGCACTGACCTTGAGCAAAAGAAGCTTAGGAACAGTGCTCAAGCCCTCAGTTCAAGCCTCAGGATTGGCAAAAAAAAAAAAAAAAAAAAAAGATGATTATGATGGTGAGAACTGAGGGCATGAAGAAGGGAAAAGCAGAAGACCAGAAATCTTCCCATCACTAGGTAGAGTTATCTGATAAGAATCAAAGTGCAAGCAGGGCTCGCAACTCTAATCCTAGCTATTCAAGAGGCTGAGATCTGAGAATCAAGGCTCAAAGCCAGTCCCGGCACAAAAGGACCAGGGACTCATCTCCAATTAGCCTCTAGAAAATGTGGAAGTGGGGCTGTGGCTCAAGGATAGGGTGGGAGCTTTGAGCTGAAGAGCTCAAGGACAATGTCCAGGCCCAGGGGTATGGTGATATCCTTGAGCTGAAGAGCTCAGGGACAGTACCCTGGCTGAGTTCAAGCCCCATGACCCACCTCCCCCCAAAAAATCACAGTGCAGCTTGAATTCTACTATTTCTTATAACCCAAAGATCCTTAATGGGTTTTAGCTATCACAAAGTGAACCTATTTCCTGGTCTTTCTTACATTCTCCCGAGTAAGATTAAAAACAGGGTGCTAGTGCAATCATACCTGTAATTCAAGTTACTCAGGAGGCTAAAATCTGAGGCTCATGGTTTGAAGCCAGCTGGGCAGGAAAAGTCCTTAAGACTCCAATCAACCACCAAAATGTCTTAAGTGGATCTGCGGCTCAAGTGGTAGAGTGCTAGCCTTGTGAGCTCAAGGACAGTACACCCAGGCCCTGAGTTCTAGTACCAGGACTGGCCAAAAAAAAAAAAATCCAAGCAGGACATTGTGGTACAGTAAGTGGCTTACTGAATACAAGAGTTTCTTTGGAAGCTGGGCGCGGTGGCTTATTCCTATAACCCTGGCTACTCCAGGAGCCTGAGCTCTGAGGATCAAGGTTCAGAGCCACCCAGGGCACAAAAGGACCTGAGACTCTTATCTCCAATTAACCTCAAGAAAACAGGAAATGAGGCTTGGCTCAAGAGTAGGATGGAAGCCTTAAGCTGAAGAGCTAAGGGATAGCGCCCTGGCCTAGATCAAGCCTCAGGACAGCCCCCCCACCCCCCCAAAAAAAAAGTTTCTTTGGAGCTGGGAATGTGGCTTAGTCTTGGAGTGTTTGGCTAACATGCATGAAGCCCTGGGTTCCATTCCTCAGTACCAAATAATCAAAACAAAACAAAAAAGCCAGAAGTAATGCTGTGGGTCAGGTGGTAGTGCTAGCCTTGAGCACAGAGAAGCTCGGGGACATGAGAGGAGCAGAGTTCATCAAGCCCTAGGGCTGGCAAAAGAAGTTTTTTTGTTCTACATCAGTACTAACTCTCAAGTTGTTTTCCTAGCAAAGGCAAAATAGAACAGGTACTGTCCCTTAACTTTTTTGCTTACTAGAGACAGGAGCCTCATAAACTTGCATGCGTGGGCTGGATTCGAACAGATCCTCAAATCTCAGGCTCCTGAGTAGCTAGGATTACAGGTGTAAGCCCATTGGAACCTGGCTTATTTGTGACTTTTCATGTTTTTACTACTAGATACACTTTATCAATGACAAAAAAAAAAAAAACCCTACTTACATATCTGGTACACAGAGTCAACTGAGGCAAGGCACAATATGGAGAGCACAGTTATGAAAAATTGGATCTAGAGTAAAGGCACGGCTTTATCATCTCCTAGTGAGAGTCTGGGTTATGCTTCATTTATCTGCAGAAATGGTATCTGCTTTCTTACTACCAAGATCATGAGATTCAGAACTACCAAGATTTCAGAGACCCAGGAAATTACTTTGTGAACATAAGACTATGACTCTGATAGGCATTTAACAAGAGCAGTATTGACTACGTCTGCTTATAGGTAAGACAAATAAATCAGATTTTAAAAAGCTTTAACTCAGGGCCAGGAGTTTGGCCTAGTGGTAGAGTTCTTGACTAGCATGCACGAAGATCCAGTTTTGATTCCTCAGTACCACATACATAGAAAAAGCTGGAAGTGCTGTGGCTCAAGTGGTCAAGTGCTAGCCATGAGGAAACACCCTAGGACTGGCAGAAAAGAGAGGGGGGGGGGAAAAAGGGGAGGAGGGAAAGAAGGAGGGGAGGGAAGAAGGAAGAAAATCAGAGAGGTAACAGAAAGCACTATTGCCAGTGTGTGGACTAAGAGGAAAAAAAAAATTCTAGAATCTTGTTTTCCCCAGACTTGCCTGCTTATTCTTTTATTTTGAAAGTCAGAATACATAGGTAGCGTATGCAATGTGATACAAATATAGATTTCAGAGTTTGATCTGAATGTGAGTCCCAGCTCAGCTACTGGATAATTCTGTGACAAACTCTCTATGCCTCATCCACACAATGACACTCACCAGTAGTCCCAGTTACTCTGGAAGCTGAAGCACAGAGGATCAACTAAGCCTAGAAGTTTGAGAACAGCCTGGCCAATGTAGTAAGATCAAAACTCAAAACAACAAAACAAACAGGAACATATGGGAGGAGATTGGTTCCAACAGGAGAGAGGAGAGCTAACAAGGAGGGGATAAAAGATGAATATGGTAGAAATTTTTTTGTGTGTGCATATGAAAATAGAATGAAATTGTTTGCAGAAGGTGAGAGGAAGAGAGTAACAGATGGGATGAGGTTGATCAGGATACACTGTATGCAGGTATGAAAATGTTACAACAGAAACTCCTTTGGGGTATGTAGTGGCTCAGGCCTGTAATCCTAGCTACTCAGGAGGCTGAGATCTAAGGATCAAGGTTCAAAGTCAGCCCAAACACAAAAAGACGTAAGAATCTTATCTCCAATTAACCTCTAGAAAACGGGAAGTGGGGCTTGGCTCAAGGGTAGGGCAGTTAGCCTTGAGCTGAAGAACTCAGGGAAAGCAGCCAGGTCAACTTCAAGCCCCATGGCCCACAAAAAAAAAAAAAAAAATAGGAAAAAAGAAAAAAGAAACGCCTGGGAGTATGGCCTAGTGATAGAGTGCTTGCCTAGCATACATGAAGACCCGGGTTCAAGTCCTGGGTACCACATACACAGAGAAAAGCTGGAAGTGGTGCTGTGGCTCAAATGGTAGAGCTCTAACCTTGATAAAGTCCAAGGACAGTGTTCAGGCCCTGAACTCAAGTCTAGGACTGGGAAAAAAAAAAACAACTCCCCTATATAGCTAATATATAAATATAACATTCAATACAGTGCCTGATACATGATATGTACCTGTTAACTAGTCTCATAATTTTATCCACTCACAGGCTCAACTCAATATTTCTATACTCTTCCACCACTAGAGGGCAGACAGGCATCCAATGAAATAATAAACAATCATTTCTGCATTTGTGCTGGACACTGAGAGTTAAAATTGTCATCTAAAAGTCAGTGTGATACTAGGGACATGGCTCAAACAATAGGGCACTTGTGTAGAAAACATAAGACTGAGTTCAAACCACTAGTACTGCCAAAATGAGAAGATAAAAATGAAAACTAAGAAATCTTAAATAAGCCATATATACAATGAATGTCTAATAAGCCTTTACTACCCCCTAAGTTTTGTTTGCTGAGATAGGGACTTGCTATGTAGCTCAGGCTGGTGTGTTCCTTATATTTCTCCAGCCTAACCTTCCTGAGTGTCAACTGCTTGTCAGATGGCTCTCCTTTTATATCACATCTCTAGAGGAAGCTATCAGAGTGTATTAAAAGATATAAAAGTAGGGCTGGAAGTTTGGCCTAGTAGTAGAGTGAGTGCTTGCCTAGCATGCATTAAGACCTGGATTTGATTCCTCAGTACCATATACACAGAAAAAGCCAGAAGTGGTGCTATGGATCAAGTGGTAGACTGCTAGCCTTGAAAAAGCCCAAGGATAGTGCTCAGGCCCTGAGTTCAAGCCCCAGGACGGGCAAAAAAAAAAAAAAAAAAAAAAAGAATAAAAGAAACCAAACTTTTTTGCAGTAATGGAGTTTGATCTCTGGGTCTATGTGCTATTCTTCAGCTCAAGGCTAGCACTCTACCACTTGAACCACAGCACTACTAGCTTTTTCTGTGTATGTGGTTCTAAGGAATTGAACCCAAGGCTTCATGCATGCCAGGCAAGCACTCTACCATTAAGCAGAACTCCCCCCTCCCCCCCGCTTTTAAATTAGTGGTGCTGGAAAATAAATGCAGGGACTAATGTATAGGCAAGAATCCTAACTACTAAGCCACACTCCTATCCAGTTTCATTTTTGTGCCAGACTTGAACTCAAAATCACTTCTCTCAGGGCTAGGAACATGGCCTAGCACACAGGAAACCCCAGGTTCGATTCCTTGGTACCACATATACACAGAAAGCCAGAAGTGGCGCTGTGGCTCAAATGGTAGAGTGCTAGACTTGAGAAAACCCAAGGACAGTATCTAGGCTTTGGCTTCAAGCTTTAGGACTGGCAAAAAAAATAACAAAAACAAAAAACTCCCCTCTCCCTGTCTCTGCTTTTTCACTCACTGCTGACACTTGACTACTAGAGCCATGCCTTCAAGTGCAGCCTTTTTTTTTGCTGCCTCACTTAAGAGTCTTTCAGATTTTTCTGACTGGCTAACTCTAAATTATGATCCTCAAATCTCGGCCTCCTGAGTGGCTAAGATTACAAGCATGAGCTACTGACTGGCACCTGGTTTTACTTTGTTTTTAGATAGGACCTTGCTAACTTTGCTCGGGTTGATCTCAAACTTGCAATCCTCCTGCCCCTGCCTCCTAAGTAGCTGGGATTAGAAGTATGGACCACCATGCTTGGCTAAGAAGCTTCCTCCCCCCACTTTTCTTGCTGCAGTACTGGGGTCTTATGTTTACTTTGAGCTATACCCCCTAGCCTGAGACTAGATCATTTTTTAATGGCTGATGATGTCACAGAGTGAGAATTGTGCCAAATTCAGCTGCTGTGTGGGATTTTTGTTGTCTTCTTTTGTTTTTGGCTGGTCCCGAGGCTTGAACTCAGGGCCTGGGTGCTGTCCTTGAACATATTTGCTCAAAGCCAGTGTTCTACCACTTGAGTCACAGCTCCACTTACAGCTTTTTGGTGATTAACGAGTCTTATAGATTTTCCTGCCTTGCCTGGCTTTGAATTGCAATCCTCAGAACTCAGCCTCCTATGCAGCTAGGGTTACAGGCATGAGCTACCAGCTCCTGGCTTGTTGTGTAGTGCTGTAAGACATTTTACTGGACTGCACTTTGCTAATTCCTGTCATGAAGGATTCAAGTAAAGTGCTGAAGCTCTTTGTCAACTAAAAGAAAAATCTCACTGCATCACTGATTTCCCCCTTTGGCTCTGATAGGGTAGTCTCTTTCAAATTTAGGGCTGTTGCTATACATAAAATATAAAATATAGGGCTGGGAGGATGGCCTAGTGGTAGAGTACCTGCCTAGCATGCATGAAGCCCTGGGCTCCATTCCTCAGTACCACATACACAGAAAAGGCTGGAAGTGATGCTGTAGCTCAAGCGGTAGAGTGCTATCCTTGACAAAGCCCAAGGACAGTGCCCTGGCCCTGAGTTCAAGCCCCAGTATTGGCAATACATAAATAGAATATTTTCCTTGCATATCATGTAGTATGGGGTTAGAACAAAGCAATCTGAGAAAAAGTGAACTACAACGTTCCAATTCTAGCCAATTAAGACAGGAATCTAAAACAGTTCTCAAAGGCTTAATCTTGAGGGAAATACATTGGCAAGCAAATGCCTAACAGAGCTAGTTCCCAACCCTTCTGAGGGCAAAAGCTCCTTTATTTTCTGTGAACTGAAGTCAGCTGGCTCAAAAGACAGACAGTAACACCAAAGGGAATTATTTCCATGGTAGAACATACAGCTCAAAACAACACAATGGTATAGTTTATTTTAGAGACACAGTAAGTACTCTGGAATATGAGTTTTCATCCAGTTCCTCAAATTGCAGTGCCTTTTTTTTTTTGTCTTTTTGTGCTGGTATTGGGACTTCAACTCAGGGTCTGGGTACTATTTCTTTCACTTAAGGCCAGTGCTCTACTTCCCATTTTTTGGTGGTTAATTGGGGATAACAGTCTCACTGACTTTTCTGCATGGGCCAGCTTGGAACCAAGTAGCCAGGAGTCACCAGTATCCAGCTATATTGCAGCACTTTTTGAAGAGAGAAAGACAGAGAGAGAGAGACAGAGAGGGAGAGAGAGAGAGCCAGAGAGACAGAGAGGGAGAGAGAGAGAATATGTGCGTGTGTGTTCTTTTATTTTCTTTCGTTTTTTTTTGGTCAGTCATGGGGCTTGGACTCTGGGCCTAGTGTTGTCCCTGAGTCTTCAGCTCAAAGCTACCACCCTACCCCTTGAGCCACAGCTCCACTTCTGGTCTTCTGGTGGTAAACTGGAGATAAGTCTCACACAGACTTTAGTGTCCAGGCTGGCTCTGAACTGTGATCCTCAGATCTCAGCCTCCTGAGTAGCTAGGATTACAGGCATGAGCCACCGCACCTGGCTATGTGTGTATATTTTTTTTATAAAGTTCCTTGTAGTTCTTTTGCTTAACAGAAAGCTACCAGTAGTAATTAAGGTGAAGATCATATACATTATGGAACTAGAGTATTAAAGAGAGTCTCTGATCACAAAAATACCTCACATTGCTGATAGGCAGGGCCTTTGCAGCTGCTTTCCTGCTGTTTCTCTTTATGTGCTTCAAAGTGTCAAAGGCAGCAAAATTCAGGATTAAGGTTCCCAAATGTGCCTACATGTAGGCGCAAACCAAAGAATCATATATCCTTTCTTGGGAATCTAGATGACTTACATTTCTGAAGTCCAGTGTTCATCTGCGTGTGAGAAAGAAGCTGAATGGACAGGTCACCTGGCCCTGGTAGACAGGCTAGCATGGCACACCAGCATCAACACAACATAGGGCTCACACTGTAAAGAACAAAAACATACACAGCATAAGGCAATTCATTCAAGGAAGGCAGGAAGATTAGATAGGTATGAGCAGTATAGGTCCACATTTAAACAGATAAAGCAACTTAATTAGTAGCATACTGGTTGACATCTTGTGAAGTATGGTAGTATATATCTGTAACACCATCACTTGGGAAGCTAAAACAGGAGGATCATGAATTCAAGGTCAGACTGGACTACATAGCAAGTTTTAGAGTAACCTGGAATATATACAAGACTTTTTCAAAGACCATTACTATAGTTAAAATGATATTCCAGTTAGCAGTTATATGCATGGGAGAAGTCAAAACTGGCAAATGACTATTCATATAAATTATTGAAAAATACAGGTACATTTGTAAAGCTTGAGCATACCTAAAGAAAACACTGGCCTTTGTAGGACCTAGCTCAGTCCATTTGTAATCGTGATTTCAAGCCGGGTAAGTCAGATTATTTCTAGCATTTCTAGAAGCATTTTAGTATATAAATTACAATGGTGCACTGACTTGTGCTGATCTGAAGTCACTCCTCCCTCCAGCCCCTACCATAGACAGGGTCTTGCTATGTAGTTCAGGCCAGCCTTAACCTCATAGTTCAGTCTTGGGAGTACAGGCAGATACACCCAAACCTGGCTCTGGCTCATTAAATATGTTGGTGTCGGTGTGTGTGTGTGTGTGTGTGTACACGTGCATATGTGTGCATACCAGTGCAAAGGCTTCACAGTTTTCTCATGTAGTTCTGGTGCTCTATCACTTGATCTATATATCTCTAGTTGCAGCTTTTCTGCTGGTTAATTGGACATTAAGATTTTCTTGGATCTGTTCTAGCTGGCTTTGAACTGTGGTCCTCAGACGGTACTCTCCTCAGTACCTAGGATTATAGGAATGAGTCAATGAAACCTAAACAGGGGTCTTATTTGACATGTCCATATATTCATACAAAATACCTTGATGAGGCTCATCCCTTCTATCATTTCCCATACTGAACTTAGTTTCAAAAGGAAGAAGGTGCAAAGCATCCTAGAAGCATTTTGAGACAGGTTCTTACTAGGTAGCTATGGCATATCTGGAACTATTAATCCCTCCCAAGTGGTGGAATTACAAGCCATTGCCACCTCACTTTGCCTACAACTAACCACTTCTGATTTTAAGGAATTAAAGAATTCATGTTTTTCAGTCTATTAAACAATTAAAGACTTCCTGGACTCTTACCTGGGCACTGGTAGTTCCTATCTGTAATCGTAAGTTACTCAAGAAGTTGAGATCTCAAGATCACAGTTCAAAGTTAGTCAGGACACCGGGCACAGTGGCTCAGGCCTGTAATCCTAACTACTCAGGAGGCTGAGGTCTGAAGATCAAGGTTCAAAGCCAACCCCGGGCACAAAAGGACCTGAGACTCTTGTCTCTAATTAACCCCTAGAAAATGGGAAGTGGGGCTTTGCTCAAGGGTAGGGTGGTAGCCTTGAGCGAAGGGATAACGCCCAGGCTGAGTTCAAGCCCACAAAAAAAAAGCTAGGTCAAGAAAGTCTATGAGACTCTTTTCTTTAACCAGGAAAGCCAGGAAGTGTGCTGTGGACTAGTAGTATAGCACTAGCCTTGGGGGAGAGGGAAGAGGAGACAGTGCTCAGGTCCTGAGTTCAAGCCCCAGGAAATACACACATACACACTTCCTGGACTCAAAAAAAAAAAATAAAGGATAACAAACAGCAGCTCTTTGGACAGATGATACTCACCAATAAGACATACATTGCTAGGACATAAACCCCTGCTGTTCCCAAGAAGTCCTACAACAATAGAAGCTCCTTTTGTAGTAAAAATGAACTCTCCAAATAAGCAGAATATAGTGAAATATATGAACTTCCTTCCCAATGCTGTAATACTTTCAAATCAAGGTTGCATATTAATACTTTAGATCACAACAAAGAGTAAAGGAAAAGTTCAAATGCTTTTATTTTGGGGGGTGGTGGGAGACAGTCCCAGGGCTTGAATTCAGGGCCTGGGCACTGTCCCTAAGCTTTTTTTGCTAGCACTCTACCACATGAAACACAGCACCACTTCTGGCTCTTTCTGTTTATGTTGTGCTGAGGAGTTGAACTTTATGCATGTTAGGCGAGCACTCTACCACTAGGCTACACTCCCCACTCCAGCTCAAATTTTAAACACCACAAAATATTTCCTTTAGAGGGCTTTCTCAGGTATGTGAAACTACCTCAAAATGATGAGCATCTCAGAGTCCAGCTTAAAGGATCCAGTAGCTGAAATGATACTTTTTAAAAGAGGCTGTGTATACTGTGTCTAAGATAGTACCTCAGAAAAGCAACAGAAGAATGAATACCTCAGTGAAAATAGAGCTGCTTTGGAGTTCTGGCACAGATTGAATCTTTTTAGGTCTCTAGTGGGTGGGACAACTGAATGAACGCAGTGTGCCGAATGCAGTGCATTAAGAAATAAAGACAAATGATCAAGGTTGTGCTTACAATCTGTTTCCTTATAAATGCTGGTCTCTATTTAATAACCTCTCTATTACCACCCTAATATAGCTCAGGGCATAACCCAGGAGTTAACAAATCCAGTGTTGTATAATAGAACTTTTTGGTTAATGACATGGGTGCTAGTGGCTCACACTGTAATCATAGCCACTTGGGATGCTGAGATCTGAGGATCACAGCCAAGGCCAACCAGGGCAGGAAAGTGTGAGATTCTTATCTCCAATTAACCACCAAAAAACTGGAATTGGGGGGGGGGTGGCGGGAGTTTGGCCTAGTGGTAGAATGCTTGCATGCATGAAGACCTGGGTTCCATTCCCTCACTACCACATACATTGAAAAAGCTGGAAGTGGTGCTGTGGTTCATGTGGTAGAGTGTTAGCCTTGAAAAAAGCCCAAGGATAGTGTTCAGGCCCTGAATTCAAGCCTCAGGACTGGCAAAAACAAAAACATTGGAAGTGGTACTATGATTTAGAAAAACTCAGGGACAGTGCTCAGGCTCTGAGCTGAGCTCAAGCCCTATAACTAATAAACAATAAAAAAGTCTATAATGGAGGGGCTGGGAGTTTGGCCTAGTGGTAGAGTGGTTACCTAGCATGCACAAAGACCGGGGTTCGATTCCTCAGTAACACATACATGTGTTCCCATTATCCTTTGATAGTACAGGATGCTTGTGAAGCATGTGGTCTACCCCTTGAGACACACCCTCAGACATTTTGTGCTTTTTATTATTTTGGGGGTAGACTTTCACATTTTGCCCTAGATCAGCCTCAGACAGAATCTTCTTACCTATGTCTCCTGAGTAGCTGTGATTACAGCTTGCTTGTTGGCTGGGATGGAAAGGGAATCTTTTCTTTCTTTTTGCCTGGGCTGGCCTAAAACTTCAATCCTCCCAATCTCTGCTTCTCAAGTAGCTGGGACTACAGATGTGTGTTATCTTGCCCAAAACTTTACTGGACCTCTTCTGTGTTTTTGTTTTGCTGTGCTGGTCCTAGGGCTCAATTGAATTGAGTGTTGTCCCTGAACTTTTTTGCTCAAAGCTAGGATTCCACCACTTGAGCCAAACCTCCACCTTTTTTTTCTGGTGGTTAATTGGAGATGAGTCTCAGAGACTTTTCTTCCCAAGCTGGCTTGGAACTGCTACCCTCAGATCAGCATCCTGAATAGCTAGGATTAGAAGAATGAGTCCCTGGTGCCTGGCTAAGAAGAGGCTCTTAAAACATACAGCCGAAGCCAGTGCGGTAGCTCTCACCTGTAAATCTAGCTACTCAAGAGGCTGAGAACTGAGGATTAAGGTTCAAAGCCAAAGCCAGCCCGGGCACAAAAGGACCTAAGACTCTTATCTCCAATTAACCTCTAGAAAATGGGAAGTAGAGTTTGGCTCAAGGGTAGGGCAGTAGCCTTGAGCTGAAGAGCTCAGGGACAGGGCTCAGGCCCAGTTCAAGCCCCATGACCCCCACACACAGACACACACACAGAGCCAACCAGAGTAGAGTGATGGCTCAAGTAGTAGAGCACTAATCTCGAGCAAAAAATTTCAGGGAGACAGTGTGAAGGACTGACTCTAACTTTATTCCCCAAAGTCATACAATACAACAGGTGTACACAAACAAGCTTGACCACATACACACCTGTCCACAGGCAGGTTATTCCAGCCTAGGCCTTGTAAAAAGTTCCGGTCACCCCAGGTGATGCATTCCATTCCCAATCTAACCTAAAGTACCTATCCCTAGCCCCCTAGTAATTACGGCCCGATTTTTTTACTCCTTTCCTTCCTTGTTAAGCTCTATCTAAGCCTACCCCCAAATCCAGTCCCTCATACAACCTCCAAACCTATGGGAAGATCTGTGCTGCACTGGCAATGAACAATCTTGGCCTGTTAATGATTGAGTTCAGCCTATTCCTTTTCCCTTCTCTTCAATTTTCTTAACAGGGTGAATGAGATAAATAAGGTGGAATGGGGTAAATGAGATGGATGGAACGGTGAGATGTGATACATGGGGTAGACGAGATGGGCTAGATGAGATGATAGGACCGGATGTGACAGGAAGAATAAGGTGGGATGAGTGAAGTGAGATGGGATGCATGGAATGTAGGGGGCAAGATGGGTGGGATGGGTGAGATGGATGGAGTAATGAGATGGATGGAGTAGGATAGTCTGGATGGGATAAGATGGATAGTTGAGATAGGACGGACAGGATGTGTGAACATGGGACAGGATGGTAGAGTGGGTTAAAGTTCTAAGTGGGAAGTCAGCACAAAATAATTAAATACATATACAGACAGACAGACAGATACAGATACACACACACACACACACACACACACACACACACACACTAGGACAAAGAGCCTAGGCCTTGAGTTTAAACCACAGGATCCGCAAAACAAACAAACAAAAAACACTACCAACCAGGTGCTGGTGTCTCACAAATGTAATCTTAGCTACAGGGAAGGAAGGGGAGGGGAAAGAAAAAGGAAGAAGCACATTTAGTTTGCAGAATAACCATTAAATAATACTGAAGTGGGGGCCAGGAGAGTGGCCTAGTGGTAGAGTGCTTGTCTAGCATGCATAAAGCCCTTGGTTAGATACCTTGATACCACATGCACAAAAAACCAAAGTCGTGCTGTGGCTCAAGTGTAGAGCACTAGCCTTGAGAAAACCCAAGAATAGTGCCCAGGCAAGCACCAGGCCTGGAAAAACTAGAGAAATGAATAAGTAGATTAATAAATAATGCTGAAGTGAACGCGTGAAATAGCAAAGGGAAGGATCATTTTTTTGGGGGAGTGGGGGGAAGGAGTCAGTCATGGGGCTTGAACTCTGACACTGAGCTCTTTAGCTCAAGTCTAGTGCTCTACCACAGGGTCTTTTTTTGTTGTTGTTTTTTGGTGGGTCATGGGGCTTGAATTCAGACTGGGTGCTGTCCCTGAGCTCTTCAGCTCAAGGCTACCACCCTACCCTTGAGCCAAGCCCCACTTCCCGTTTTCTAGAAGTTAACTGGAGGTAAGAGTCTGGGGTCCTTTTGTGACAGGGATGGCTTTGAGAACCTTGATCCTCAGATCTCAACCTGAGTAGCTAGGATTACAGGCATGAGTCATGGAGCCCGCTCCACAGGGTCATTTTTATTTAAAAAACAAAACAAAACTATTTCCCTCCTTCTTTCCTTATTTAGAAATGGTTATTTCAAATATATTTGCAAGCTGGGCACGGCGGCTCAGGCCTATAATCCTACCTACTCAGGAGGCTGAGATCTGAGGATCAAGATTCAAAGCCAGCCTGGGCACAAAAGGACCTGAGACTCTTATTTCCAATTAATCTCTAAAAAATGGGAAGTGGGGCTTTGCTCAAAGATAGGGTGGTAGCCTTGAGCTGAAGAGCTCAGGGACAACACCCAAGCCGAGTTCAAGCCCCATGACCCACAAAAAAAAAAAAAAATTGCAGCTTTCCATTAAAAGAACATTCTAATATTCTTATAAACTTAATAAATACATCTTTAACATCTTATCCAAGCCTACAGTTTTCCATTTCTTTCTGTCTTTTTTGGTGGTATAAGGGTTTTGAACTCAAGGCTTCATAGTTACTAGGCCAAGTATCTACAACTGAACCATTCCTCCTTTGCATTTAGAAAATTTAAAGTACACTCTTCTATACATTATCTGACAAAAAAAAAAAATCAAAGTAACAAAAGAGAATTTAAAGTACAGTTGGAGGCTAGTGGTGGTACATACACCTGTTTTATGGTGCTACTGGGGCCTTAATTCAGGGTCTCACATCCTTGCTTAGCTTTTTTGCTTAAAGCTGGCACTCTACAACTTGAGCCATACCTATACTTCCCCCCCCCCTTTTTTGGGGGGGGGGGAGGAGGCTGGTTGTGGGACTTGAAGTCACAGAGCCTGGGCTCTGTCCCTGAGCATCTCTATGCTCAAGGCTTAGAGTTCTACCACTTGGTCCACAGTGCCACTTACAGCTTTTTCTGTTGAGGAATCAAACCCAGGGCTTCGTGCATGCTAGGCAAGCACTCTACCACTAAAGCACATTTCCACCTTAATTGGAGATAATGTTGCACACATTTTTTTTTTTTTTTTTTTTTTTTGCCCAGGCTGGCTTTAAACTGAGATCCTTAGCTCTAAGCCTCAAGAGTTGATAGAATTAGAGGTATGAGCCACAGACACATGGCTCTTGGAATACTTGTAATCCTAGCACTCAGGAGGCAGAGGTAGGAGGATCATGAATTCAAGGCCAGCCTACACTACAGAGCAAGTTCAAGACAGCCTCAGCTACATAGTGGAAGCCTGATTTCAAAAAATAAAATACAATCAAAAGATCAGTCTGTACCTTGCTGATTAGTGTAATGTTACAACTAATAGGGGGTACAATGAATGGCATTTTTCTATCTTAGTCTACTCTCTTGTAGAGAGAATGAACTCAAGGGCATAATTTCAGAACATAAAAAGCCATTATGGCTATTCCTAATAGATTCTTTTAAAATATGATCCTATGCTCCTCTTCAAAAAGAAGGACAATATGTGAGATGGATTTTTACAATGCTTTGACCTCATGTCTAAAAGAGGTCTGCAAAAAGAAATAACTGCAATGGAGTGAGTGCAATATGTCATAGTGGTTAATAAAATCCATCAAGTTCATACTTCAGCCTTGGGTAACTGCAGCCAAAAACTAACTTGCAAGTAATTATCACCACTATCTGCAATAAAAGTTAATTGGACATAATTGAACTAATGCCCTAATCACAGGGAAGCTGAAACTGGCAAACAGCCCATTCCTTCTGCTACTTCTATCTGATAGCAAATGAAACTGCTGATAATTTGTGGACAAACACAAAATTACTGTTTCCCCACTGCAAATCAGTCAGCAATTCCAACAAATGCCCAGAATGGCTAGGCCAGGAGAAAAATCATTAACTGGTGCTTCCTCAGATAAAGATGAATTTTAGCAATAACCATGCCCATTAGGGCTAATGGTTGCTGAGAACTGTTAGGTTCCCTTAGACCTAGACCCTAGGTGAGGTACTGTAGTCTTATCTCCATGATCCATGTTCAGGAGGACCTTGTGCCACTAGCATGTACTAGTGAGAAGGGAAATAAGAGGTAGCTGAGTGGTGGTGGTTCATGCCTGTAAATCCTACTCAGGAGGCTCAGATCTAAGGATCACAGTTTGAAATGAGCCCAGGCAGGAAAGTCTATGAGACTCTATTTCCAACTAACCACTAAACAGCAGGGAGTAGAAACCAGGGGCAGGAGCCGTGGCTCAGGCCGGTAATCTTAGCTGCTCAGGAGGCTGAGATCTGAGATCAAGGTTCAGAGCCAGCCCAGGCACAAAAGGACCTGAGACTCTTATCTCCAATGAACCCCAGGAAAACGGAAGTGGGGCTTGGCTCAAGGGTAGGGACATAGCCTTTAGCTGAAGAGCTCAGGGACAGGGCTCAGGCCTAGTTCAAGCCATATGACCCACTTAAAAAAAAAAAAAAAAAGCTGGGAGTAGAGTTGTGGCTCAAGTGGAAGAGCACTAGCCTTGAACAAAAGAAGCTCAGGGACAATGCCCAGGACCTGAGTTCAAGCCATGTGACTGTCACCAAATAAATTAATTAATTAACACAAGGCTAGTACTATTACACTAATGATTTTTTTATTGGTCTTTTTTTTTTAACTGTATTTTTTTGTCTTTTCTTTTTTGGCACTGGTGATTGAACCCAGGACATTGCACTTGCTAGGAAGTGCTTTGCCACTGAGCTACATCCCATCCCTAATGACTTTTTTTCCTCCTTCCTCTTCTTCCTCTCCTCCTCCTCCCCCTGCCCCCACTTCTCCCCCCTCCTTCCTCTTCTTCCTCTGTGGTTAATGGGGCTTGAACTAGGCCTGGGCTCTTCCCTGAGCTCTTCAACTCAAGCCCCTGGGCCCCTTCAGTAGCTAGAATTACAGGTGTGAGCCACCTCGCCCCGCTTCTTTTTTTCTTTGTGTTTTTTTATATTGTTATTATAAATGTGATAGTTACATAAGTCAGGTAATGCGTACATTCCCTCCCTCTTTTTTTTCTGTTGGTCATAGGGCTTAAAATCAGGGTCTGGGCACTGTCCCTGAGCTTTGTTCAAGGCTAGCATTCTTCTACAAATACCATTTCTGGTTTTCTGGTGTTTAACTGGACATAAGAATCTCACATTTTCCTGCCCAGGTGAGCTATGAACTGCCATTCTCAGATCTCAGCCTCCTGAGCATGTAGGATTATAGGCATAAGCTACTAGCATCCAATATATGAGTACATTTCTATTTGGACAATGTCACCCATTCTCTCTCTCTCCCCCTCAGTCTTCCCCTCCCATCTCCACACACAAGTTATACAGCTCATTTTAAACATAGCACTAGTGAGTACCACTGCTTTTGTTCACCTTTTGTTCCTCCATTAACGATTTGTCTTTTAAGAGAATCTTAGGTAACCTAAGTTTCAGACAGGAAAAATATCATTATTGATCTGCTTCAATAGCAAAAACTAAATCACTTCTGAATGGGCTTTGTACTTGACAGATTCTGTATAGCCTGACTTATTTACCTCTACTTCTTCTCAAGCAAGATGTGTGCCCGCCCGTTCTTCTGGAATGTAACATTAAACTCTTCCTTTTTCAATTGTGTCCACAGTCCTAGGGATTTAAGACTTCTAAGGGTATCATATATCTCAGGAAGTCACTCTATATTACAAAAGGTAAAAACTGGTCTGCAAAATGATTAGGCAACTAGTATCCTACTGAAAAGGGTAAAAAGAGAAAAGCTAGGGCCAGGACTTTGGCATAGTGGTAGACTGCTTGCCTAGCATGCACGAAGACCTGGGTTCTATTCCTCATTACCACATACATAGAAAAAGCCGGAAGTAATGCTGTGGTTCAAGCATTAGCCTTGAGAAAGCTCAAGTGGTGGTGCCCTAGCTTTGGGAAAGCCCAAGACAGTGCTCAGGCCCTGAGTTCAAGCCCCAGGACTGGCAAAAAAAAAAAAAGAAAGAAAGAAAAAAGAATCAGGGGCCGGGACTGTGCCTAGTGGTAGAGTGCTTGCCTAGCTTGCATGAAGCCCTATAGGTTCAATTCATCAGTATCACATACACAGAAAAAGCCAGAAGTGGTCCTGTGGTTCAAGCACTAGCCTTGAGAAAGCTCAAGGACAGTGCCCAGGCCCTGGCTCAAATAGTTAAGTGCCTCTTTACAAGTATAATACCAAGAATTCAATCTTGTACTAATTTCTCTCTTTCTCTCCCTCTCTTTCCCTCTCCTTCTCTCTCTCTCTCTCTGAAAGAAAGCATTAGATCTAAGCTCTAAGTCTGACCTTATTACCAAATCACTAAGTTATGGGGACACTGGTGGGATATTAGTTTTCCCTACCTCAAAGAAATGCTAAATACAATGAAAGTACACTTGAATACTTACCTAATTCATTGGACAAAAAAAATCTAAAAGCAAAATATTTCTTTTAATGTGGAAAATGATTTTTGAACTTAAGAAACTCTTGTCTGAACCTTTTTTGAGACATTGTATAATTATACCCTAAACTATAATTTATATTCAAGATACCCGGTGGATCCCTTGGAATAAGACTAATATTTGTTTCTTCTACCATACAAATTTACAGATAATGAAATCACTAAGTGAAAATTAAGATCTGGCCAAACAAAAGACTCCAGTATTTAAAGCACACATATAGAACTAGGTTTGGGGAAAGAAGCAAAACCTAGTACTCTCAAAAAGCAAATTAACTTGAGAGTCTGGTTGGGAGTAATAATGGTTAAAAGTTTTCATCAGAAAGATAATTTTATTTTGAATGGTTTATAACACAGGCCGTATCAAACATAGTGTGGGTAATTAATTCTGTGGGCTCTTCTTTCACTGCCAGATTGAACAGCTTTTGAGGATAATCTCCCTTACTCTCTTAGGGCTCAGTTGGAAGATTCATTATTTATGCTCTCAACTGTTTATTCTGTCCTATTTTCCATCCATCCAGGCCCAAGGGCAGTGTTATCACTGGCCTGTTTCCAAAATGTGCTACCTCATTGCTGTATTAGTTACAAAACCAAAGATAATCAAACCACTGTGGTATATTAATACTGGACAGCAATCTCACCCACCACCTGATCCAGAAGAGAAGTTAATGACAATGCTGGCCCAGGTTAAAAGCTAAATTACCTCAATAGAAGTGAAATCCACACATCACTTTAATTATTCTATTGGTAAGATCTCTCTTTGTAGTCCAAACTGGCCTAAAAATCCCAATCCTGTCTCTCAAGAGCTAGGACTACAGGTGGCCAGGTTGGCTATTCTGCGACACTGAACACATGCATGTACATCCAACAAAGAAGGTTAACTCTGGTTCTCACCAAATCAGAAAAGCCCATTATTGAGGTTTCAATGCACTTTGACTAGCAAACTCTTTACTGAGAGTTCAGTAACTCACCAACAATCAATTCCATGTCCTGAGTAGTAAACAGATTACAGATTCTATCAAGTCCTCTTCCCTCAGAATTCAGACACAGCAAACAACTTTTTCAAAAGATGCAGCTTCTAAGTATCAAGCCCAGTGGAAGAAGTTTATGCTTAAGCACACACAAAATATTGCTTTTGACACTTGACTGACAAAGCTGAAAGCTAAACACTATCAGGCACATCTCCATATGAATGCACCCATTGTCTCTAAATAAATCTCATTTGGGGATCAGCATTCCCTTTTATTCTTCTAATATTTTCTTACCTTGAGTAAGCTTTTTTCAATTCCAAACTTTACAACATTCAAGCTGATTACTAAGAACTAAGTAATACCAAGGGTCCAATGTTTTCCTTCACCTTCTCAAGGGGATCATTTTATACTTCTGGTGTAAATGAGGGATTAGGCTGAAGTCTCCCTTTAGAGAGAACAGGGGACCATTTTTCTGTTGTTTTTTATTTGTATTTATTTATGCCAATCCTGTGGCTTAAGCTCGGGGCCTGGGCACTGTCTTTGTGCTTTCTCAAGGCTAGAGCTCTACCATTTGAGCCACAGCATCACTTTCTGTGTATGTGGTAGCAAGAAATCCAACCCAGGGCTCCATGCATGGCTCCATGCATGCTAGACAAGCACTTTACCACTAGGCCACCACGCTCACAGCCCCACAGGACCATTTTTCTTAACTATTTTTTTGCCAGTTCTGGGGCTTGACGTCAGGACCTGACCACTGTCCCTAGGCTTTCCTCAAGGCTAGTGCTCTACCACTTGAGCCACAGCACCACTTCTGGCTTTTTACTATGTATGTGGTACTGAGGA
Source organism: Megascapheus bottae (assembly GCF_031878675.1). Lineage (NCBI taxonomy): Eukaryota > Metazoa > Chordata > Mammalia > Rodentia > Geomyidae > Megascapheus > Megascapheus bottae. Next base: position 29,847,028 of record NC_143525.1, on the reverse strand, counting down.
ATCAAACCCCGGTCTTTGTGCATGCTAAGCAACCACTAGGCCAAACTCCCAGCCCCCTCCCGGCCCTTCTTAACATTTTTTAGCTGTGACAGAAATAACAAGATGAATAAAAACAGATTATTAAATCAGTTACTTTTACTTCAGTAGTACTGTCCACTTAGCCTAAATAAATTATAAGAAGTCATGGGTTCATGTAATTGTTTTCTTGCAGAAGACAAAACTTGAGTTTTTCCAAGCCAGGTATCATTTATATCTGGAGAACAATGTAGACATGCCTATGAACAGTTCTATAGATAGCTTGTTATATCCTGGGAAAAATTCTTCAGGGGGGGGCAGTTGTGGGGATTTAACTCAGGGCCTGAGCACTGTCCTTGGACTTTTCTCAAGGCTAGAGCTCTACCACTTGAACCACTGCACCACTTCCAGCTTTTTTTCTAGGTATATGGTACAGAGGAATAGAACCCGGGTCTTCGTGCATGCTAGGAAAGCACTCTACCAGTACGCCAAACTCTTGGCCGAGACTTGTTTTTTTAATAGTTAAGGTATAAAAATTTTATAAAGCTTTAGTAACTGCTGGTACATAGGGAGAGAAAGGAAAAAATAAAAACACCAAAGATATCAAATAGGAGAGCAATTTGCCTTTTTTTTTTTTTTTTTTCTCTTGGGTGGGTCATGGGGCTTGAACTCTGGGCCTTAGCGCTGTCCCTGAGCTCTTCACTTCAAGGCTACCACCCAACCCTTTGAACCACAGCCTCACTTCTCCTTTTCTAGTGATTAATTGGAGGTAAGAGTCCCTCAGACTTTAGTGCCTCAGCTGGCTTTGAGCCTCGACCCTCAAATCTCAGCCTCCTGAGTAGCTATGATTACAGGTGTGAGCTACCATGCCTGGCTGGCAATTTGCTTTTAGGGAGAAAAAGGTTAGGTGCTATACATTCTCCTATATGATGTTTTTCGTGTTTGTTTCGGTCACTTCCCTTCCATAGCTTGCTACATCTTAGTTAAGTGCACTTCATTTTAGTTACTAGCTAGTTCTCAAAAGCTTTAGTGATATGTGTGTGTGAGCGCACGCGTGTACATGCATGTGTGTATGCACATGTGCACACACATGCCAATGCATGGGAATGTGGTGAGGTGCTAGGGCTATCTCAATCTAGTGCTCTACCACTTGAGCCACAGCACCACTTCTGGCTTTTTCTGTGTATGCAGTACTGAGGAATCAGACCCAGGGCTTCATGCATGTTAGGCAAGCACTCTACCCTCTACCACAAGGCCACACTCCCATCCCAGGCAATGGCTATTTATCTCCAATTAAGCAGCAAAATCCTGTAAGTGGAGGTGTGGCTCAAGTGGTACACCACCAGCCATGAGCAGAAAAAGCTAGCCAAGAGCTTGATGCTCTAAGTTCAGGCCCCAATACCAGCCAACTACTCAGTTAAGGGTTGGGACTGGTAGAGTGTTTGCCTAACAACTGTAAGGCCTTGGGTTCAATCACCAATACTGCAAAACAAAATTTTTAACATGAAACTACATAGAGAGGGATCTAATTTGTGCTGGAGAAAAGACACATATCCTTCAGAAAAATAGGGATAAGTAACAGAAGCAAAGGAAATGAAGAAATAATTTCACATTATAATGTTATAGCCATCCAAATTCATAAAATTTGAGAACCTTTTTAAAAAATAAATTAAGCTAGCTGGGCTCAGTGGCTCACGCCAGTAATCTTAGCTACTCAGGAGGCTGAGATCTGAGGATCGAGGTTCAAAGCCATCCCAGGGAATACAAAGAAGAGATTCTTATCGCTGATTAATCTCTAGAAAATGAGATGTAGGGCTGTGACTCCAGGGTAGGGTGGTAGCCTTGAGCTGAAGAGCTCAGGGACAGCACCCAGGCCCAGAGTTCAAGCCCCATGACACCCCTGCACTCCCCAAAATGAATTAAGTTGGGCGGGCCACAGTGGCTCACACCTGTAATCCTAGCTACTCAGGAGGCTGAGATCTGAGCATCATGATTCAAAGCCAACCCCCAGGCCAGGCACTACAAGGTCATAAGACTCTTATCTCCAATTAATCTCTAGAAAGTGGGGCTGTGACTCATGGAAGGGCGGTGGTAGCCTTGAGCTGAAGAGCTCAGGGGCAGCACCCAGATCCAGAGTTCAAGCCCCATGACCCCATCCCCCCTCAAAAAAAAATTTTTAAGCTGGATGAAGTGGCTCATGCCTGTAAATCTTAGTTACTCAGGAAGCTGAAATCTGAGGATCACAGATCAAAGCTGGGCTGGGCACTAAAGTCTATGAGACTCTTATCTCCAATTAACCACCAGAAAACCAGAAGTGGTGCTGTGGCTGAAGGGGTATGGCGGTAACCTTGAGCTAAGAGCTCAGGGACAGCACCCAGGCCCAGAGTTCAAATCCCACAACCACCACCACCACCACCATCACCACCACCAAGAAGAAGAAGAATTAATATACATTTGGATTCAAGGCTTTTTTGTTGTTGTTGTTGCTGCCAGTCCTAAGGTTTGAACTCAGGGCCTGAGCACTGTTCTTGGACTTTCTCAAGGCTAGAGCTCTACCACTTGAGCCACAGGACAGGACCACTTCTGGCTTTTTCTATGTATGTGGAATTGAAACCAGGTCCTCATGCATGCTCTGCAAGCACTCTACCACTAGACCAAGCTCCTGACCCAGCCCCAAGGCTTTGCTTTTTTTTTTTTTTTTTTAAAGTGTCACAGGGACTTTTCAGCTAGGGCAGCACCTGGCCTTAAGACTTTTGATGGCAGAATTCTGGTGCCTATGAATATAAGAAATAGGCAGCCAGGCAGCAGTGGCTCACGCCTGTAATCCTTCTTACTTAGGAGGCTGAGATCTGAGGATGACAGTTCCAAGGCAGCCTGGGCACAAAAGTCCATGAGACTGTTATCTCCAATTAAACACCAGTAAAAGGTAAGTTGTGCTTTGGCTCAAAGTGACAAAGTGCTAGTCTTGAGCTGAAGAGCTCAGAGACAGCACCCAGGCCCAGAATTCAAGCCCCACAACTGACAAAAAAAAAACAACACCAATTAAGACACTGACAAGATTTTCAAGTTTCAGTAACAGCAAGGTAAGTTTGCCCTCTGGAGTAGGCTTCACCACCAGAGCTGTGCTACTACACAAAGCCAATGACAATATAATTGGGGAAAGAGACATTAGCAGAGTTAATTGCTAAAAACTATCAGGATTTCCTTTAACCACCATTGACCCAGGCTGCTCTCTCTTCCCATAGCCTCATACTCTTTTCAGATTGCTGTTGCTAATTAAGGCAGACTCAGAGGAAAAAGATGATATTCTTAAAGGACAGATGTTGTACAGCTCCCCCAAACTCACTTTCAGTTTACGACATCAGATGCCATATAAAAAAGGGCTCCTCTTTTCTTCTCCGAGCATTTTACAACGCGGCTGACGACATATGGATAGAGATGATAAGAGTACTAAATCTCCTCACTCAGCTACAAGGGTGAAATGAAGAGGAAAGAACTGGAAAATCAAGATAAACTGATAGGACGTGGAGCTCTTACTTCCAGATCCATTTCTCCTTTTCTTACAAGGTTAAGTCGGCTGAAGTCGGGGTCGCATCAGAAAAGCGCACGCACGCGCGCGCACACACACACACACACACACCTGCCGCCCTGGAGAGGTGGTGAGGTCCGCTCTGCAGCGCTCCGCGGCGCTCCGGGAATCCACCCCGCCCGCCTGGGACCGCTCAGCCCCGTTCGTCCCAGCCAGGAAGGAAGGATGAGAAGGGGCTTCCAGAGGCCAAGGCAGGGGGAGGGGGAGGCGGCTACTCCGGGTGCCAGGCTCACGGAGCGCAGCACTCGGCGGGGCGCCGACACCCCCTCCCCCAGGCGGCTACCACCGCCGGAAGCCAGCCCCGCCCCCCAGCTCCATCCTTCTTTGCAAGTCCCCTCCCACTACACAGCCAATCCTCAGCCAGGGAACCAGCAGAGCGACTTGCCACGCAGCCAACTGACGAGAGCCACTGGGAGTTCGGCCGCTAGGGATAGGCCAGCTACGCGACGCCCCTTACCCGGCGCGGCTCCTCTTTGTTAGTCTGCCCCTAACTCTCCGGTCTCCACCTCAAACCTGGGAGCCTAGTATCCAGGAGCTGGGCAACGTTATGAGGAACCAGTTATCCCGTTGACTGTGTACTAAGAATGAGCCCTTCAGGCAGTACATCCAGGAATGCCTACTAGGAAATGGCCAGACAGTATTTAAAGAAAAAAAGAATGCCTCTCCCTCCTCAGATTAATCAGTTGCACTCCCTCAAAACAGTGGGAACTGCACACCTCAATCTTTCCTGTCAGAAACTTTCACTTCCTGTGGTAACGGGGAAATTAAGGGGGAAAGTATGTTTCTGGAAATCAATAAAGGAAGGTAAGAACTACATCAAATCATCTGTTACATATATATTTTTGCATATATATATATATAAACTATACATACAAACAGCTGGCCCTAACCTAGGTCAGATCCAAGACATATACTCCCTTTCAGTATAATTTGAATGCAAACACTTAAGCCTTGTTCAGAACATATGCCTAGTGTTAGCAAAAACTCCCAGCAACTGCCAAGTGAGAACAGTACTGGAAGCTAGCATCCAGACTTCAGTCACTAAATTAGTGCTAGGGTCATAATTATTGCTGAGATGGGATATGACAAAGTATATTTTCTTGGGTGGAGCAGTATATGGAGTTTTTTTTTTTTGCCAGTCCTGGGCTTGAGCTCAGGGCCTGAGCATTGTCCTTGGACTTTCTCAAGGCTAGAGCTCTACCAGTTGAGCCTCAGCACCATTTCTGACTTTTTTCTATGTATGTGGTACGGAGGAATCGAACCCGGGTCTTCATGCATGCTAGGCAAGCACTCTACCACTAGGCCAAACTCCCGGCCCCTGGAGTTCATTTTTTAAAAGCAAGGATTTTGGAGTCTTCTTTTCCTCCCCTCCCCCCAATCATGGGGCTTAAACTCAGTCAGGACCTGGGTACTGTCCCTGAGCTTTAGCCACTCAAGGCTACCACTCTTATCACTTTGAGCCACAATATCACTTTCCAGTTTTCTGGTGGTTAATTGTAAGATAAGAGTCTCACAGACTTTCCTGCCTGGCTGACATCAAATTGTAATCCTCAGATCTCAGTCTCCTGAGTAGCTAGGACTACAATGATGAGCCATTAGCATCTGGCTTCTTTGCATTTTCTTTTCTTTCTTTCTCAGCCTGTCCTGGGGCTTGATCTCAGGTCCTAAGCATTGTCCCTGAACTTTCAGTAAAAGAACATTCTAACCCATTTCCTGCATGGACATCAGGAACTGTTTTCCTTTTTTTCGATCTAGTCCTACTTTAACCCTGTTACAATAAAATAAATCCTTGCTAAAACTTTCCTTAAGAAGGAGGAGCACAGGACCAGGAGCTTGGCCTGTAGGATGCTTGCCTAGCATGCAGGAAGACCTGGGTTCGATTCATTAGAACCACATACACAGAAAAAGCTGCAAGTGGTGCTGTGGGTCAAGTGGTATGGCTCTACCCTTAATCAAGGCAAGTGGTAAATCACGCCTGTAATCCTAGCTATACAGGAGGCTAAAGTCTGAGGATCACAGTTAAAAGCAATCGCGGGCCCTAAAGAGACTCTTATCTCCAATTAACCACTAGAAAACTGGAAGTGGCGCTGTGGTTCAAGGGTAGGGAGGTATCCTTGAGCGGAAGAGCTCAGGGACAGTGTCCAGGCCCAGAGTCCAGCCTAATGGTAGAGTGCTTGCCTAGCATACACAAAGACTCAGGTTTGATTCCACAACACCACATACATAGAAAAAGCCAGAAGTGGTGCTGTGGCTCAAATTGTAGAGTTCTAGCCTTGAGGAAAATGTATCCAAAGACTGTGCCCAGGCCCTGAGTTCAAGCCCTAGAACTGGCCAAAAATAAACAAACAACAACAAAAACCAGCCAATAACAAGGTGGGGAGAGTGAATGAGGATGAAGTAGTTTGCATGAATTAAAACTCCCCCCCCCACACACACACGCAAAGTCAAGGGCTGGGAATATAGCCAAGTGGAAGAGTGCTTGCCAAAAAGTACAAGGCCCTGGGCCCTGGGTCAATCACCTTGGGCAACATGTTGAGAAGTAGTCTTCCAAAAAAACAATGATAAAAGGTTAATACATGCTCTGTAATTCCAGCAGTGCTGTAAGAGGATGGAGAGTTCAGGTTCAGCAGCATTTGAAAGACTATGGGTGTTAAGCAGTCTTAGAAAAAACAAACAAGGCCAGGAGTTTGGCCTAGTGGTTAAAGTGCTTGCCTAGCATGCATGAAAGCCCAGGTTTGATTCCTCGCTACCACATACATAGAAAAAAGCCGGAAGTGGTGCTGAGGCTCAAGTGGTAGAGCTCTAACCTTGAGAAAGTCCAAGGACAGTGCTCAGGCCCTGAGCTCAAGCCCAGGACTGGCAAAAAAAAGAAAAAAACAAACAAACAAACAAGTAGCCAGGGCCCCCCCGGCTCATACTATAATCATGCTACTCAGAAGGGTGAGATCTGAGGATCAAGGTTCAAAGCCAGCCTGGGCACAAAAGGACCTGAGACTCTTACTCTAATCAACCTCTAGAAAACGGGAAGTGGGGCTTAGCTCAAGAGTAGGTAGTAGCCTTGAGCTGAAGAGCTCAGGGCCAGCGACCAGCCCCAGTTCAAGCCCCCATGACCCACAAAAATAAATAGATAAATAAATAAATAATAAAATGTCTATTACACCAAGCATGGTGGCTCACACCTGTAATCCTAGCTACTCAGGAGGCTGAGATCTGAGGATTCAAGTGCAAAGCCAGCCCGGGCACTAAAGCCCTTGAGACTTTTATCTCCAGAAAACCGGAAGTGGCACTGTGGCTCCTGGGTAAGGTGGTGGCCTTGGCCTTGAGCTGAAGAGCTCAGAGACAGGGCCTGGGCCCTGTTCAAGCCACATAACCAACAAAAGGAAGAAAGGAAGGAAGGAAGAAAGCAAGCAAGCAAGCAAGCAAGCGTCTGCTCATTTCTGGCTGTAGTTTAGAATATGTGTACAGAGTTGGAGAGAAAGAAAAATTACTAACTTTTCAAACTGATCGGGTAGCACATGGTAGAAAGAGTAAAAAGCCAGTATCCTGAAAAAGTTTCACATAAACAAAAATGAGACAGCAACTTGTGAATCAAGTATGATTTGGCATCTTTAAATGCGGAGCCAATTTTCCTCTATCTAATGCCAAAACCAGTGGCTTCTCCTGTAGATAAAATGGCACCGTTCCTGAAAAAGCCCTGGACGCTGTTTCCCCACAATCTTATAATCTGTCAGAAGACAGAAAACAAAAAGGAAGCTATGCTAGCCAGAAAAAGCAAATTATAACCAACACCGAGCCAACACTTTACTTTGGACAGAAGGAGCTTTTCTATGTATCTTTGGAAGGGACAAAGAAGCTTACCATTGCTCAAATAACCAAAGCAAGCAATTAATTTAGCTAAACACCATGTTGGATTAGCATTTGATGCAATAGGTTGCCTGTTCACTTCGTATTCATAGCCTTAAAAAGTGTTTGCTGCTGATGCTGTGGCTGATGATGCCTGTAGTACTAGCTACTCAGAAGGCTGAGATCTGAGGATCGTTGTTTTAAGTCAGCAAGAGCAGAAAAGTCTGTGAGACTCTTTATCTACAATTAACTACCAGTAACCTGGAAGTGGTGCTGTGGCTCAAGTGGTAGAGTACTAGCCTTGAAGAAAGCCCAAGGACAATGCTTAGGCGCTAAGTTCAGTCCCCAGGACTGGCCAAAAAAAAGGTAGAGTGCTAGGCCTCAATGAAAAAGCTCAGAGACAGTGTCTTTGCCTTGAATTCAAGCCCCACGACCAGCTTAAAAAAAAAGGGGGGGAGGGGATGCTGGGAGTTTGGCCTAGTAGTAGAGTGCCTGCCTAGCATCCATGAAGACCCGGGTTCAATTCCTCCACACCACACACATACAAAAAGCCAGAAGTGGGGGCCGGGAGTTTGGCCTAGTGGTTAAAGTGCTTGCCTAGCATGCATGAAGACCCGGGTTTGATTCCTCGCTACCACATACATAGAAAAAAAAAAAAAAGCCGGAAGTGGTGCTGAGGCTCAAGTGGTAGAGCTCTAGCCTTGAGAAGGTCCAAGGACAGGGCTCAGGCCCTGAGCTCAAGCCCAGGACTGGCAAAAAAAAAAAAAAAAAAAAAAAAATATGGGGCCAGGAACTTGGCCTAGTGGTTAAAGTGCTTGCCTAGCATGCACGAAGACCCGGGTTCGATTCCTTGGTACCACATATATAGAAAAAGCTGGAAGTGGTGCTGAGGCTCAAGTGGTAGAGCTCTAGCCTTGAGAAAGTCCAAGGACAGTGCTCAGGCCCTGAGCTCAAGCCCAGGACTGGCAAAAAAAAAAAAAAAAAAAAAGCCAGAAGTGGTGCTGTGGGTCAAATGGTAGAGCTCTAGCCTTGAGAAAACCCAAGGATAGTACTGAGTTCAAGCCCCAGGACTGGCGAAAAAAAAGAAAGCAAGGAAGGAAGCAAGGGAGGGAGGGAGGGAGGAAGAGAGGGAGGGAGGGAGGGAAGGAGGGAAGGAGGGAAGGGAGGGAGGGAGGGAGGAAGTAGAGCTGTGGCTCACTCAGCCTTGAGTGAAAAAGCTAAGTGAAAATGCTATGCCCTGAATTAAAGTCCCTGAACTGGAACACACTCAAAAAAGAATATAGAGCAGGGTACAGTGGCTCACACCTATAATCCTAGCTACTTAGGAGGCTGAGATCTGAGGGTTGTGGTTCAAAGCCAGGCTGGGAACTAAAGTCCATGAGGCTCATCTCCAATTAATCACCAGAAAATTGGAAATGGAGCTGTGGCTCAAGAGGTAGGACAGTAGCCTTGAGCTGAAGAGCTCAGGGACAGCGCCTAGGCCCAGAGTTCAAGTCCCACAACTGACAAAACCAAAAAAGAATATAGATGAACCTTTACATATGAACAACCCTTGAGCAACACAAAGTTTTAATAAGCTTATTCAACTGTTTGCTATGCAAGCAGGCCATTCAGGGACTCCGTTTTTGGTTACCATGCCTATGTGCTACAAAAGCTAACTTCCCATCAATTGGGGAAGAAAGAAATCTTAACCTTTTATTGCTCCTTGACACAGAGAAACATAAGTAAAGAGAACTCAAATTCCAAAGAAAACGATGCAGTTTCAACCTATGTAAAACTAGTCTCTTTAGTCATTTTATTCTAAAATTGGCAACACACAAGTCCCTGTACTGAATGTTTTCAATACAGGCCTCAACTGAGGTATCAGCAGGGTAAAGTACTGAACAATCTATCACTTAACCATTTCAATTTCCCCTCACTGTTTTTAGAACACATCCTGATTTTCTTCTATTATTAATGTCACTATAAAAGCTAAGAAAAATTTAGATGGGCTGGGAGTTTGGCCTAGCGGTAGAGTGCCTACCATGCACTAAGACCCAGGTTCGATTCCTTGGTACCACATACATAGAAGAAGCTGGAAGTGGTGCTGTGGCTCAAGTGGTAGAGTGCTAGCCCTGAGAAAGCCAAAGAACAGTGCTCAGGCCCTGAGTTGAAGGCCCATGGCCTGGCAAAAAAAAAAAAGAAAAATTTAGTTCCCCAGATTCAAATTCTCAGTATTTTCCAAGTTCATTATAGGTAATGATAATTCTATATTCAATGTCTCAGATATAAAGATAGCTAGTTTTATTTAAAATGGTACCTAACTAAAAATATCACCAAATTTTGCATTAAAATATCTCTATGGTATCGCCTACAATGAATTAAAATGATTTTAATATATTTGTATAAGTGTTCCATTGATTGGTTGTGATGCTTTAAATATAGACAATGAATCACCTCTAGTAGTCCCTTAAATTTAGCACTAGAGCTTTTATAAGGTGTTATTTGTATCCTACTTGACCCCAAAAACCAAGAGGAGCCAGGTTCTAGTTAGTGACTCACACCTATATTCCTAACTATTCAGGAGGCTGAGATCTGAGAATCAAGGTTCACGCTGGCCACAGCAAACAAATCTGAAAGACTCATCCCCAATTCCAAACAAAAACTAGAAGTAGAGATGTAGCTCAAATGGTATTATATCAGTTTTAAGCAGAAAATCCTAAGCAAGAGATGCCTTGAGTTCAAGCCCTAGTACTGGTTTAAAAAAAAAAAAAAAGCCAAGGGAATAAAACTCTTGTAAGAGGAGTCTATAGGGAATAAATCTATAAGGAAATATGTCTTTACTAAAAAGTCGCTTCATTATGGTTCCATGATTATTATATTCCAGAAATTAGGGTAACAGTATCTTTTCCCAAATTCTAAGCTGTTTTTCCACAAATAGTATTTATAAAAATATATCACCTTTTTCAAAAAGAACTTAAGCCTCTAACTGACATCATGTTGCTAATTTTCACAACATCCCAATAAAGAACTATTATTTAGCATTTATATCACACTTTAACTTGCAAAACTGTTTTACAATTATTTTCATTAGTAGTCATGCCTCACAACCACCCACCTGAGCTAAACTGGTCCTGTTATCCTCATTTTGACAGTTGAGAAATCTGATATATCCTAAGACCAAGGTCAAAGTTGTCAGCTTTTCCTAGACCAGGGACTAAACCTTAAGTCTCAACCACTCATCCATTGTCTGTATTGCTCATAACACTAGTGAAATATTTTGTTTGTTTTAGTGCCATTCCAGGGACTTGAACTCAGGGCCTAGTCAATGTTCAACTTTTTGTGTTCAAGGCTAATACTCTACCACTTGAGCCATAGCTCCACTTCTGGTTTTCTTTTTTATACTTTATTGATGATAAGAATCCCACAAACAGGCCCTCGAGTTTGGCCTAGTGGTAGAGTGCTTGCCAGCATTCACAAAGACCCAGGTTCAATTCCTCGGTACCACATACATGAAAAGCCAGAAGTGGTGCTATAGCTCAAGTGGAAGAGTACTAGCCTTGAGAAAGCCTAAGAGGAGTGCTCAGGCCCTAAGTTCAAGCCTCAGGACTGACCAAAAAAAAAAAAAAAAGAAAAGAAAAAGAGTCCCACAAACTTTCCTGCCAGGGCTGGCTTCCAAGCATGATCCTCAGATCTTAGCCTTTTGAGTTGCTAGAATTACAGACATGAGCCACTATCACTGACTGAAAAGCAAGTTTTTAAGTGATCATAACTCACTTAAAATAACAGCACAAAAATATTAAGTTCAAGCTCTAGGACCATCACATATACACACACACACACTCTCTCCCCCTCCCTCTCTCTCTCTCTCTCTCTCTCTCTCTCTCTCTCTCTCTCTCTCTCTCTCTCTCTCTCACACACACACACACAAATTATCCAATGATTTTCCATCTTATCTTCCCCCAACTCATTTCCCAGAAACTTCCATTTCATTACTCCAGTGAATAGGGTTTTAGGTTTTGTTTTGTTTTGTTTTGTGGTAGTCTCTAGGATACCAAATCCTACAGGACATTTTTCTGTTTTTATCTGACTTTTCAATAGCATTTATTACAACTGACCACTCCTTCCTAAGACATTTTTTTTTCTAATCCTGAAACAAGATCTCACTAATAGTCAAATTTCTAACTCCAGATAAATTTGCCCCCACCTCCTCAGTGCTAGGGTTACAGGTATAGGCCATTATACTCTAGCTTCTAAAACATTTCTTCACTTGTATAGTTTCCCACTTTTCTTATTCAAACCTTTGCCCCAGCCACACACCATCCTTTGGTGACATTTGATTTAATTTGGTAACTTCAAATTCTATCTAGATATTCATGACTTCCAGTCTTTAATTCTAGCCCAGACTTTTAGGAAATGCTGGATTTTCTTTTTTTGCTACTCCTAGAGCTTGAACTCAGGGTCTGGGCACTGTCAGTGAACATCTTTTGCTCTTTATCACCTGAGTCACAGTGCCACTTCTGGCTTGTCTGTATATGTGGTACCAAAAGATTGGACTCAGGGCTTCATGCATGCTAGACAAGTACTCTACCACTATGTCATGCTCCTGGCTGGGGAAATGGCAGATTTTTCTAACCAGCTATCTGTCTTATATCTCTATTTCAAGCATCTTAAGTGTGACTTAACTAAAACCAAACCCTTGACAAATATGCTCTGCCTGACACATCTCAATAAAGAGCAATACCATTTACTTATCTACTATTTCCCATCAATAATTTTTCTTTGTCTCATATCCCAACCATGCCCATGTCCAAAGTAGGCTTTAGGGACTTCACTCTCAAAATATATCCACGCTGGGCTCCTGATGAGCACACCTATAACTAACTACTCAGAAGTTGAGATCTGAGGATCACAATTAGAAGCCAACCTGAGCAAGAGTTTGTGAGACACTTACCTTGAAGAAGAACAGGAGGAGGAGGAGCAGGAGGAGGAGGAGGAGGAAGAAGAAGAAGAGAAGAGGAGGAAGAGGAGCAGCAGCAGCAGCAGCTGTGGCTCAAGTTGTAGAGCACTAGTCTTGGGCAGAGAATCTGCGGGGGGGACTAGGAGTTTGGCCTAGCAGGCACGAAGACCTGGGTTCGATTCCTCAATACCACATACATGGGGGAGGGGGAGTCAGAAGTGGTGTTGTGGCTCAAGTGGTAGAGCTCTAGCCTTGGGGAAAGCCCAAGCCCAGGACTGGCAAAAAAAAAGAAAAAGAAAGAAAAGAAGATATGAGGGACAATGCCCAGGCCCTGAGTTCAAGTCCCAAAATGGGCACAAAAGGGAAAAAAAAAATCTGTTTACATTTTTACAGCTATTCTACCAACCACACATGCCCAAAGGCCATCAAATGGATCTTAGTAACACCCTTATAAAGACTAACTATACTATTTTGTTTTTGTTTTTCTTTTTCTTTTGGCCTGTCCAGGGCTTCGTGCATGCTAGGCAGCATTCTACCACTGGGCCACATTATCGGCCCTTCCCCCACCCCCCCCCTCCCCCGGTCCTGGCACTTGAACTCTGGGCCTAAACACTGTTACTGAGCTCCTTTTGCTCAAAGTTAGCACTCTACTACCACTTGACACATATGTCACTACTGGCTTTTTCTATGAATAACTGGAGATAGTCTCATAGTTTTCTAGCCCAAGCTGGTTTTAACTGCAATCCTCCGATTTCTGCCTCCTGAAAGCTAAAATTACAGTCATGAGCCACCAGTACCAGAAGAGCTTTTTGCCACTTACATTTGGAGAGAAAGTCTCAAAGACTTTTCCGCTTAGGCTAGCTTCCAAATAAAATTTTCTGATCTTAGACTCCTGAGTAGCTAGGATTATAGACATGAACCAAGGTTACCTAGCTAGCTCATTTTTTCTAGAAATCATATTTTCCCATGAAACCCATTAAATATTAGACTAGCATTTTATAACAGAGCTATCAAATCTGATTTCCTTATTTCCTTCCTTGTATTAATTTTTTTATTTTTCAGATAAAATCTCATGCTTTTTTGCCTAGTGCCAATCTTAAACCACAATCCTCTTATCTATGCTCTATAACCTCCTAAGCAGCTAGGCTCACAAGTATGTGCCAACACAACTAACTAGTTTGGACTAGTTTGCTAAAACAAGGTCTTGCTTGAACTTTTACCTAGACTGGCTTCAAATATCAAATATCAATCTTCCCAGTCTTTTTTTTTTTTTGTATGGGGGGGTGGTCATAGGGCTTGAACTTGGCATGGGCGTTGACCCTGAGCTCTTCAGCTCAAGGCAACTGCCCTACCCTTGAGTCACAAGCCCTACTTCCCATTTTCTAGAGATTAATTGGAGATAAGAGTCTCAGGTCCATTTGTGCTGGCCTGGCTTTGAACCTTGATCCTCAGATCTCAACCTCTTGAGTAGCTAGGATTACGAGTGTGAGCCACCAGCCCAGCCTTATCATTAATTTTAAAACAATAGTTACTGAAATGTTGTAGTTCACACCCATAATTCTAGCTACTCAGTAGACTGAGATCTGAGGATCAAAGCCATCTCAGCACTAAAGTCACCCTAAAGTCCTGAGACTCTTATCTCCAAATAACCACTAGAAAACCAGAAGTGGTGCTGTGGCTCTAGGGATAGGGCAGTAGCCTTGAGCTGAAGACCTCAGGGACAGTGCTCAAACCCAGAGTTCAAGCCCCATGACAAAACAAAAAAAAAAAAGTGGTATTTTTCCCGTTATATTTCTTTTTACCCTAAATCACAGAACTCTGACAGGTACATAATCAGATCTTTAGAGGCAGTGAAAAGACAAGAATAGATATTAAACACTTCTATAAGAAAGCATTCACCTCACACCAAGAGTGCAATGACTTTACACTTATCCCCACTCTGGTCAGCTGTAAGGCTTCATCCCTTTGCCTGGCTACTTTGCTTCTCACATTTATTCTCAACTCTCCATTTATTTTATTAGATTTTTTTTTCTTTTGGTACTTAAGTTCAAATGCAGTGTCTCACACTTAGTGGACAAGCACTCTATCACTTGGGCCATGCTCCCTCAATTCTCGTGTGTGTGTGTGTGTGTGTGTGTGTGTGTGTGTGTGTGTGTGTGTGTGTGTGTGTGTGTGTGTGTGTGTGTGTGTGTGTGTGTGACCTAGGGCTTGAACTCAGAGCCTGGGACACTGAGCTTTTTTTGCTCAAAGCTTGCATTCTACCACTAGAACAACAGCTCTATTTCCAGTTTCTTTTGGGTAGTTAATTGAAGATAACAAGTCACACAAACTTTCTTGCCTTCACTGGCTTCAAACCAAGCTCTCCTAACTTGGCCTCTTTACTCTTGAGTAGCTAGGATTACAGGCATGAGCCACCAGTGCCCTGCTTTTTCTTTTCTTTTTGGTTATTCCTGAGCTTGAACTCAGGGCCTGGGCACTGTCCTTGGACACTTTTTGCTCAAGGTTAGTACTCTCCTAACTTGAGCTACAATACCACTTTTGGCTTTTTCTGTGTATGTGGTGGTACTGAGGAACTGAACCCAGGGCTTGATGCATGCTAGGCAAGCACTCTACCCTTGGCCACACTCCTGGCCTGGGCCCAGGCTACTTTGAACTGTGTACTTGAGATCTCAGCCTCCTGAGTACCTAGAATTACAGGTATGAGCCACCAATGCTCAGTAGAGGTACAGTTTTGAGTAGAAAAAGACAAATGATTGGTGCAAGGTCCTAAGTTCAAGCCCCAGATACTGGCACAAAAAAAAAAAAAAAAAAAAAAAGGAAAAAATTGAAACTAATACTCCGGGCTTCGTGCATGATAGGTGAACACTCTACCACCAGACTACGCTCTAAGCCCAAAGTCACTTTGGTCATTTTTTTTCAGATAGGATCTCGACTTTTTGGTTAAGCTGGACTTGAACTGTGATTCTCAAATCTCTACCCCCTAAACAGATGACCTTACAGTTGTAAGCTATTGTTCTCAGTAATTTTTTTTCGGGGGGGGGCGGGGGGAAGAATGTGGTCCTGATGATTGAGCTTTAGACCTCATTCTTGCTAGGAAGACATTCTAACACTTGATGAACCATGCCTCTGTCCTCTGGCCACTTTATGCCTGAGCTGTGATCCTCCTACTTATACTTCTCTGGGTCATTAGAGATGACAGATGTAATACCACACTAAGCATTGCACTTCCTTGTACTTGGACAACAGGCTTGAACCACCAGGCGCAGCCAACTGGCTAATGTTCAGTTGTGTGTGCGTGTGTGCATGTGCGTATTGAGCTATCTTTCTGCTATCCCTCTGCTTTTTTGCTCAAACAGTCTTGCTATATAGTACAGACGAGCCTCACACTAAGACCTCCTGCTTCAGCCTACCAAATGCTGGGGTTATAGGTATGTATAATTCCTGGCTTAAAATCACCTACCTACCTTCTTCCTTCCTTCCTTCTTCTTCCCCCTCCTCTTCCTCCACCTTCTCTTCTTCTGGTCAGTCATGGGGTTGAACTTAGGGCCTGGGTGCTGTCCCGAAGCTCTTTTTTTTTTTTTGCCAGTCCTGGGCTTGAGCTCAGGGCCTGAGCACTGTCCTTGGGCTTTCTCAAGGCTAGAGCTCTACCACTTGAGCCTCAGCACCACTTCTGGCTTTTTTCTATGTATGTGGTACCAAGGAATCGAACCGGGTATTTGTGCATGCTAGGCAAGCACTCTACCACTGGCCCCCCGAAGCTCTTTTTTTTTCTCACTCTACTATGTAGAGCTGCAGTGCCACTTCTGTTTTATTGAATAGTTCATCTAAAATAAGAGTCTCATGGGGACATTTCTGCTCAGGCTGGTCTCGAACCCTAATCCTCAAATCTTGGCCTCCTGAGTAACTAGAATTACGGGTATGAGCCACCAGCTCCTGGAATTAGAATCACCTTTTAAAAGTTGCTATATTGTCTTAGGAGATTAAAATCAAGTCCAGCCAGCACTGGGTGCTCACATTTATAATTCTAGCTACTCAGGAGACTGAGATCTGAAGATCATGGTTCTAAGCCAGCCCTGCAATTCTTTATTTTTAATTTTTAGGGTATGTGGTACTATGGAATTGAACCCAGGGCCTCATGCATGCTAGGCAAGCAAACTACCACTAAGCCACACTTCCAACCCTGTAATTCCTATCTCCAATAAATTAGCAAAAAACTGGAAGTGGAAATGTTGTCCAAGTGGTAGAGTACCAGCCTTGAGTAAAAAAAGACAAGTAAGATGCCAGGGGCTGGTGGCTCATGACTGTAATCCTAGCTATTCAAGAGGCTGAAATCTGAGGATCTGGGTTCAAAGCCAGCCTGGGCATAAAAGTCCGTGATACTCTTATCTTCAATTAACCTACCAAGTAACTGGAAGTGGCACTGTGTCTCAAGAGGTAGAATGTTAGCCTTGATCTGTAGAGCTCAGGGACAATGCCCAGACCCAGAGTTCAAGCCCTGTACCAAATAAAAGAGAGAAAGAGGGGGGGAAAAAGTGTAAGGCTCTTGTGTCTTCTGAAAAGCTTCCAAGCTTCCTGCAGTGTTTTGCATTATACAGTGTTACTCTGCCAAAGTCTTAACTAATTTCCTCCTCTCCTGATAAGGTGATTAAGGTGACATATATATATTTCAATAATGTCTTCTCCCTTTTCAGACTTTACTGTTGACTAAGAATGACCTTTCTTGTCCAACCACAAAGGCCTGTTGTCTGTCATGAAACTTCAATGAATAATGTCTTTACTGAAAATAATTGCATTGCATCTGACCTTCACAGTAGACCAAACTTATTCAACTTCAATCTTCTACAATTTCACATGTTAACATCTCTGAAAACAGGATTCATCTTACAACTGATGACATGCCAGCCTGATAAATAGCATTTCTCCATTCTTAGTGGTATGCAAAACAATTATGACCACAGTTGGAGGCTTACAATAGCACTTGCCTAGCATGTACAAACCTCTGGGTATAATTTTAGGGATTAAAAAAAAAAAAAGGGTCCAGGCCAGGAGTATGGCCTGGTGGTAGAGTGCTTGCCTAGCATGCACAAAGACCTGGGTTCCATTCCACAGTACCACATACATAGAAAAAAGCCAGAAGTGGTGCTGTGCTTCAAGTGATAGAATTCTAGCCTTGAGAAAGTCCAAGGACAGTGCTCAGGCCCTGAGATCAAGGCCCAGGACTGGCAAAAAAAAAAAAGGGTTCAAGTCCCAGGGGGATGCTGGTGGCTCATGCCTGTAATCCTAGCTACTCAGCTACTTGTGCCAGCCGCACAAAAGGACCTGAGACTTTTATCTCCAATTAATCACCAGAAAATCATAGGTGGCTCTGTGGCTCAAGAGTAGGTGGTAGCCTTGAGCTGAAGAGCTCAGAGATAGCACCCAGGTCCAGAGTTCAAGTCCCACGACCAGCCAAAAAAAAAAAAAACCTGTGGGCTGGGAGTTTGGCCTAGAGGTAGAGTGCTTGCCTAGCATGCACGAAGACCCAGGTTCAATTCCTTGGTACCACATACATAGAAAAAAAGCCAGAAATGGTGCTGAGGCTCAATTGGTAGAGGTCTAGCCTTGAGAAGTACAAGGATAGTGCTCAGACCCTGAGCTCAAAACTAGAACTGGCAAAAATAAATAAATAAATAAATCTGTAAGCTGGGTATAATGGTGTGTGTTGGTGATTCCTGCAATACTTAGGAGCCTATACATAGGAGGATCAAGGTCTGAGGCCAGCCCCCCAAAAAACAAGATACTCTAGCTGAAAAATAAGCTAAGCTAAATAAGATCAAATAGGGCTGGAGACATGGCTCAAAACATATAGCACCTGCCAAGAAAGAACAAAAACCTAAATTTGAAATTCCACTACTTGCCAGATGCTGGTGGCTCATGCCTGTAATCATAGCTACTTAGGAGGCCCATGAGTACTCAATTAAGTACCAAAAAAGCCAGAAGTGGAGCTGTTATTCAAGTGGTAGAGCAATAGCTTTGAACAAAAAAGTTAAAGGACAGAACCCAGGCCCTGATATCAAGCCCAAGTATAGGCACACAGGCACACAATCGTGCAATCAATCAATACAAGATGACCAAAACACACATACAGCTGGGTGCCTATCCCTCAGGACCAACAACAACACAAAGTACCACACACTATTTTTTATTTTGTTGGTCATAGGACTTGAACTCTGGGCCTGGGTGCTATCCCTGAGCTGTTCAGCTCAATGCTACCAAACTACCCCTTGAGCCACAGCACCACTTATAGTTTTCTGGTGTTTAATTGAAGATAAGAGTCTTATTTAGTGCCTGGGCTGGCTTTGAACCATGATCCTCAGATCTCAGCCTCCTGAGTAGCTAGGATTACAGGAATGAGACACCATACCCGGCACACTTTTTATTTTATTTTATTTTTTGAACTCAGGGCCTGGGCACTGTCCTCTAGCTATTTCAAGGCTAGGGCTGTACCACTTGCTGCTCCAAACACTTTATAAGCATTAACACATTTAATCTTCATAATAATCTCCATTTAATTGTTCACCTAATATGATTCTTTGTTTTAAAGATGAGGAAACTAAGGCACAGACATTTCATACAAATATATTCAAAGATAGCAAAGACACAGAAGATTTGAGACCCATGTTATTAGTCATGATTATGACTCATAATTGGTTGTCACTTTTTCATTCAGAAAGTATTAATGAGAAACTAATTTAGCATAACATTGTACCAAATACTAGCTACAAACCATGCTTTAAGGGAGGTTTCTACTCTGAATTATTGCTCCATTTCTGACTTCTTTGTCCTCCAAACATTAACTCTTAATTTCAGTAATTAAATCCATTCATTTATTCATTTTGTTTAAATGAAACAAAGGCTTTATTTATGCAAAGGTTAAACCTGGAATGTACTATTACTAAACTAATAACTCCAACATCTACTTTTTCTCTTTGCTATCTTCCCATACAATTTTTCTTTTAAAGCTGTTAGCACTATATAAGGAATAAAAAAAAACAAACAGCTGGACACAGATGGCTCAAGCCTATAATCCTAGCTACTCAGGAGGCTAAGATCTGAGGATCAAGTTTCAATGCCAGCCTCAGCAGGAAAGTCCTTTAGACTCTATCTCCAATTAACCACCAAAAATCAAGAAGTGGAGCTGTGGCTCAAGTAATAGAGCACTAGACCCAAACAAAAAAACCTTAGAGCCGGGCATGGTGGGGCACGATGGCTCACGCTGTAATCCTAGCTACTCAGGAGGCTAAGATCTGAGGATCATGGTTCAAAGCCAGCCCAGGCACTAAAGTCTGTGAGATTCTTATCTCTAATTAACCACTAGAAAACAAGAAGTGGGGCTAAGGCTCCATGGGTATGGTGGTAGCCTTGAGCTAAAGAGCTCAGGGACAAGGGGCTGGGAGTTTGGCCTAGTGGTTAAAGTGCTTGCCTAGCATGCAGGAAGACCCGGGTTCAATTCCTTGGTACCACATACATACAAAGAAGCCGGAAGTGGTGCTGAGGCTCAAGTGGTAGAGCTCTAGCCTTGAGAAAGTCCAAGGACAGTACTCAAGCCCTGAACTCAAGCCCGGGACTGGCAAAAAAAAAAAAAAGAGCTCAGGGACAGTGCCCAGGCCCGGAGTACAAGCCCAAGCCCCATCATACACACATACACACATACACACACACACACACACACACACACACACACACACACACACACAGAGAGAGAGAGAAAGAGAGAGAGAGAGAGAGCGCGCGAGTGCTTAGAAACAGTGCCCAAGCCCTGACTACAAGACCCAGGTCCAGCAAGCACATTATTAGTTAGCTGTTGTGAAAATAGTACTAAAGAGATTTCAGTTAGGAAATGGAGTCAAAGATCAAAAGGAAGCTTAAGAAACAAAGACTCAGGGGCCAGGAATTTGGCCTAGTGGTTAAAGAGCTTGCCTAGCATGCATGAAGACCCGGGTTCGATTCCTCAGTACCATATACATAGAAAAAAGCCGGAAGTGGTGCTGAGGCTCAAGTGGTAGAGCTCTAGCCTTGAGAAAGTCCAAGGACAGTGCTCAGGCCCTGAGCTCAAACCCAGGACTGGCAAAAAAAAGAAACAAAGATTCAGTTTTTAGGCAATGTTCTTAGTTAAAAAGGAGAGAGGTATAAACAGCATAATTTTGTTTTTAAATAGAATGTTTTTTAAAAGTTTCCTCTGAGGCATGGGATGCTTTTTTTAAGAAAAATGATTCACTTTATGAGGATAAAAAATGAGTTAATAAGCCTTATTCCTTTTACTTTCACCCTTGTTATGTCAAGGACTCAAAAGAAAATCTTACATCCCCATAGCTCATTTCCCACTTTACACAGACTGCTCACACAACAGGCAATCAAGGCAATGGCCACCCCCTTTCTCTCCCCAGGGAAAGAAGTCCTCATCTGGCAACTATCACCTACTTACATAAAAATAACCACAAATAGGAAAGAGAATAGAAGGAGAAAAGGACAGGAAGTTCTCATCACAGCTGAACAAACCTCTATTAACAACATGGATGGCATTTATGGACTTGCCTGAACTGATGGAAATTTCCAGAAGGGAAAAATGCATTGCCAACATTAAAAATAAATATCCAGTTATTAAAAACAAAATAAGATGGCTAGGCCAGTTCTTTTTTACCTCTATTATGTACCATGTGGTAAAAACATAATAAATTTGTATTCTGCATTAACAAAGGCTCTGTTTTTTGTAGTGCCGGAGATAGAACCCAGTGCCTCAAAAATGCTAAGCAAGCACTTTACCAATGAACTACAACTCAAACCTCTTCTTAAAAGCATCCTCTAGGGCAGGGAGTTTTGCCTAGTGGTTGGAGTGCTTGCCTAGCATGCACAAAAACCCGGGTTCAATTCCTCGGTACCACATACATAGAAAAAAGCCAGAAGTGGTGCTGAGGCTCAAGTGGTAGAGCTCTAGCCTTGAGAAAGTCCAAGAACAGTGCTCAGGCCCTGAGCTCAAGCCCAGGAGTGGCAAAAAAAAAAAAAAAAAGTATCCTCTAAAAAACAGAATAATCAGTGCTATCGATAAAAAATTTAAACTGGACATCAGTTGCTCATGCCTGTATTCCAAACTACTCAGAGGCTGAGATCATGATTCAAAGCCAGCCAGAGCAGGAAAGTCCATGAAACTTTTATCTCCAATTAACCTCCAGAAAACAAAAAGTGGTGTCATGGCTCAAAGTAGTAGAGTACTATCCTTGAGTGAAAAGGCTCAGGGATAGTACCCAGGCTCTGACTTCAAACCCCACAACAAAGGGGGCAGGGTACGGAGAATTTATTGGGAGATCTAAGGAACTAGACAGAACAATATATGTAAATCACTGAGCTGGCCCTGGCTCACACCTGCAATCCTAGCTACTCAGGAAGCTGAGATCTCAGGATTACAATTTAAAGCCAGACTGGGCTCTAAAGGAATGTGACTTTTTTTTTTTTTTTGGCCAGTCCTGGGGACTGAACTCAGGGCCTAAGCGCTGTGCTTGGGCTTTCCTCAAGGCTAGCACTCTACCACCTGAGCCACAGCAACACTTCAGGCTTTTCTATGTATGTGGTACCAAGGAATCAAACCTGGGCTTCATGCATGCTAGGCAAGCACTCTACTACTAGGCCAAACTCCTAGCCCAAAGAACTTGAGACTTTTATCTCCAATTAATCACTAAAAAAGGGGAAGTGGGGCTGTGGCTCAAGGGGTAGGGTGGTAGCTTTGAGCTGAAGAGCTCAGGGACAGCACTCAGGCCCAGAGTTCAAGCCCCAGGAACCATCCAAAAAATACTCAGTATTTCCACAAAGAGAAGTAAAATATGTCTTACCAGATAGAGAAGTTAAGACAACTAAAATTCCCTCCCCCATTCCTATACAATAATTCACTCCTCTTATCTGGGAATCTTCAAGAATCTAGAACAATCACTCCCCATCTTTATTTGGTAAAAAGACAAATCACTTGACAGCTTTCAAAAGGCCTAACCATTTAAAGCTCTCCGTTCTCAGAACCAGGAACTGGAGGCATGATTCAAGTGGTAGTATGCCAGCCATACGTGAAAAAGAGAAGCCAGGGGACAATACCCTGAGTTCAAGTTCTACTACCAGCACTAAATATACTCAGAGCCATCAGAGTTGAAACATCTGTGTCTTTTTTTTTTTTTTTTGCCAGTCCTGGGCTTGAGCTCAGGGCCTGAGCACTGTCCTTGGACTTTCTCAAGGCTAGAGCTCTACCACTTGAGCCTCAGCACCACTTCCGGCTTTTTTCTATATGTGGTACCGAGGAATCGAACCTGGGTCTTCATGCATGCTAGGCAAGCACTTTAACCACTAGGCCAAACTCCCGGCCCCGAAACATCTGTGTCTTTTAAAGTAATTTGCAGCTCTTGAAAAAGCTGTGTCCATGCAACCATAGCTCATGTCTGTAATTCTAGCAACTCAAGAGACTGAGATCTGAGGCTCAAGGTTCTAAGCCATCCAGGGCAGTAAATCCCATGAGACTCTTATCTCCAATTAACCACCAAAAAAGAAAACAAAAAAACCAACAACAGGGTGGGGAGTTTGGCCTAGTGGTTAAAGTGCTTGCCTAGCATGCAGGAAGACCTGGGTTCGATTCCTTGGTACCACATACATACAAAGAAGCCGGAAGTGGTGCTGAGGCTCAAGTGGTAGAGCTCTAGCCTTGAGAAAGTCCAAGGACTTAGCCTTGAGAAAGTCCAAGGACAGTGCTCAGGCTCTGAGTTCAAGCCCAGGACTGGCAAAAACAACAAAAACAACAACAACAACAACAACAGTACAGCTATAGCTCTAGTGGAAGGGTATTAGCTAGCCTTAAGCAAAAAAGCTCAGGGGTAATGCCCAAGGACTGGTATGCGTGTACACTCGTGTGTGTTCACATGCATGCGCATGCACCCGCATACACACACACACACACACACACACACACACACACACAGCCATTTTCTCTCTAGGTGGAAGCAAATAGTTCAATGCTGTACTTTGCTCTGTCTATCCTAACCACTAAAGGCTCAATTCTGCTCCTCCTGACACTCAAAGGAAAAGCTTTCCCTCAGACTCTGAAAAACTGTCTTTAATTTCACAGAGTAATACCAACAATAATAAAATAAAGTTTGGTGGGCACCCATGGCTCATGCCTATCATCCAAGCTACTCAGGAGTCTGAGATATGAGGATCACAGTGTAAAGCCAGCCCAAGCAGGAAAGTTTGTGAAATGCTTATCCATTGGGGGAAAAAAAAAATGGAAGTGGAGCTTTGGCCCAAGTACTACAGCACTAGCTTTGAGCACAAAAGCTCAGGGACAGTTCCCAGGCCCTGAGTTCTTCCAGCAATACCTGTGCGCGCGCGCGCACACACACAATAAAACCACCCTGCTGCATACTTAACTGACCTCCAGAATAAAGACAAGGCCCTGGAACCACCAGCCACCACATTTTTTTTGTAAAGTGAACATGTTCTGCAATT
Organism: Megascapheus bottae; assembly: GCF_031878675.1. NCBI lineage: Eukaryota > Metazoa > Chordata > Mammalia > Rodentia > Geomyidae > Megascapheus > Megascapheus bottae. The sequence continues at coordinate 29,823,128 of NC_143525.1, read as the reverse complement.
CAAAAATAACTCAGGCTAAACTGGGTATAGTTTATACCTAAACCTGTATGTCTAGCATTCCAGAAACTGAGATAGGATTTTCAAAGTTAGCCTGGATTACATGATCAGACCCAGCTTCAAAAAAATAAGCTGGGTGCAGGTGGCTCACACATGTAACCCTAGTTTCTCAGAAGACTGAGATCTGAGGGTAGAGGTTTGAATTCAGCCTGACCAGGAAAAGTTTGACCCATCTCTTATCCCAAGTGGTAGAGTGCTAGTCTTGAGCTAACGCTCAGGGAGGGCACTCAAGTTCAAGCCCCAATACTGGCACAAAAATAAATAATAAGCTGAGGTTATAGCTCAGTGACAGCATGCTAGCCTAGCATGTGCAAGGTACTGGGTTCAAACCCCAGCACTGCTCCCTCCCCAGATTTAAAAAAAAAAAATTGTATATGCCCCCACTGGGCATCCCTTCTAACTTGTCTCAAACTGTTTTTTTTTTTTTCAATTCTCAATTTTCTCAGCTCACAATAAAGGTCATTAGTGAAAACTGTTGCAAGGGAAGCTGAATGAGCTGTGTTCAGAAAGTACTGGCCCTCCACTCTCTATTTCCTTTCTCTTGGGTGAGAAGCTACACATCATTTGTAAAAATGCCAGAGTATGGTATTTTCCTACCGATTTCCTACAAAAATCTGACAGCTAATTTATCACATCACAGACAGAAGGTAGTATTTCTGCATATGATCTACTGTTTCTACACAGAAAGCACAGACTGGTCTATGAGGTGTTACAAACACTATGTTTCACCTTGACAGAGAATCAGTCGTTGCACTAATAATGGCAAGGTCTAAAACCCAGTAGTAGTACTGGCGAACTGTTAGCATGTGTAGAAGTACTTACAATTGACAATTTCCATCCACACCTTCAACCCCATGCGCGATGCTCCCTACGGCCGGTGGGAAGCACGACATTTTCCAGAGGATCAGAAAGGTGAAGTGAGCCCTGTCCAAGGTTATCTATCAGCTCCCTTGGTGGCGGACCTGGCTTCCAGCCTGTCCCGATCCAAGCCTCTAGTTCGTTCCCCGGCTTCAAAACAGGAGCGAGCTCGCGGCTCACAGCCGCTGCCTCAGCTCGGCCCAGCACTGCGCACCCCGGCCTGGTCCAGGGCTAGCTTCTTCAGCGCCGCCAGGGCTTTCATCCTCCACCCCCTCCCCCCGCGACCATTCTCTGAAAGGAGCGGAAAGGGAGAGGCGACCCAAAGCTCCTGGGGGAAGGGATGCCGACGAACGGGGCAGCACAGGACAGCTGGCCCTGCCGCGGGCTCCCTCTTCACGCCATAGCCGACAACCCCTGCCCTCCGACCAGCCCTCCGCTCCTGGGACCGACGACCCCTTCGCCCATGCCCCAAATTCTCCCATCACCGCAAACGGTCCCTCCCCCCACGACCTCCGTCCCCCGCCGGCAGAGTCCACCCCACAAGCCGGAGGTATCCTTCCGCCAGATCCTTCGGTGTGTCCGTTCCCCTCCCACCGCCACTCACTGTCGGTGACTGGGCCCGGCCCTCATGGCTGCTCCTGTGCCGCCCGCCGCCGCCGCCGCCGCCGCCGCTCCACGCCCCAGCCCCGCAGTGGCCGCCGTCGCCGCCGTCGCCGCCGCCGCCGCCGCCGTCGTCGTCGTCGGGACTCTGCCGGAGCTGCTGTTGCGCCTGCGCAGCCTGGAGGGACGGGGCCCTGACGGGCAGCCGCGCCTGCGCAGCCCGTGCCGGGGGCGTCTTCCTCAGTGCCTGATGGCCTGCACCTCTGGGTCTCAGGTGCTCATGGCCGCCAGCCGTCCGTGAGGTTTTAGGCTTAGAGAATTTAGCGGCTGTGCCAGACTTGGAGGCTTCTAGGGTAGTTTGCTTAGATTAGTAAACTCTTAAGCCTGCGGTTTTCCCTAAGGGGGAGCGGGGAGCATAGGTTTGATGGCATCTGCAGGATTCTGGATCCTTTTTAACATTGAAAGGCCTGGACTCGGGTGCTCTTGAGATGGGCACTGACAATAAATTGAGGATCCTTGCAAGGGGACAATCGCATCCGGACGCCGGTGGCTCATGCCTGTAATCTTAGCCTCCCAGGAGACCTGTGGATCGCCATTCAAAGGTAGTCGAGGCAAAAAAGTCCCTGAGACTCTCATCTCCAATTAATCGTGAAAAAAGCTGTAAAGGGAGTTGTATCTCAAGTGGTAGAGCGCTAGCCTCGAGCAAAACAATTCCCAGGGACAGCGCCCAAGGCCCTGAGTTCAAGACCCTGACCTACACACACAAGTTTGGGATAATTGTGAAAGAGACAACTTTGGTATTTCACAGTGCCAGAAGCCCTGGAGATTTCTAAGAGTGGTGGAGTGGTGATCTCACCTACAATATGCTGGCTCGCTGTTAAGTTCAGTCAATTTATAAAGTGTAAGTTACTCATTGGACATGTTCTAGGCATCCCAGAGAGGAATTTGCAGATGAAGAGTCCCTTACTTTTCACTTGTCTGTGAGACTCTTATTCCAGTTAACCACCAGAAAACCAGAAGTGGTGCTGTCACTCAAGGCAAAAACAGCTCAAGGACAACACCCAGACCCACAAAAAAACAACAACAATAAAAAGCCAGAACTGGAGCTGTGGTAAAGTAATAGAGATGATACAGTGCTAGCCATGAGCATAAAAGCTCAGGGACAATGCCCAGGATCTGAGTTCAAGCCCCAGGACCAGCACACACGCACACACAATCACAGGTTAACAGATAAAAGGCAGGGTGGCTAGCTGGTTAGTAGGGTGGCTCACACTTGTAATCCTAGCTACTCAGGAGGCTGAGTTCTGAGGATCAAGGTTCAAACCCAGCCCGGGCTGGGTTTGGAGCTCTTATCGCCAATTAACCTCTAGAAAACAGGAAGTGGAGCTTGGCTCAAGGGAAATGTGGTAGCCTTAAGCTGAAGAGCTCAGGGACAGCACCCAGACCCAGAATTCAAGCCCCACAACCCACAAAAAAAAAAAAAAAAAAGCAAAGTGGTGGGCAGAAAGAAGTATGTCTTATGGGTGGGGTCCAGGATTTATCCTAGAGGCTAGTTCCTGGCTTCAAAGAGTTGGCATTAATTACGGAAGTATTACCCTTTGGAAAGAAAGCACATTTGGCACTAGAGAGGAAATACAGAGCCAAGAAGTAGAATTAATATTAACACTACAGTCTGATGAATAGATGACTAAAAAGGCCTGAGCTGTCCTTGAAGTTTCTGGGAATTGTGCTTCCTTTGTCAATACCACCAATTTTTTCTCTACTACCATTACTGCCACATGCGGACTCTTGGGAAGGCTTGCTGGGTTCTATGGATGATGGTAGCATAATTTTCTATAATATTCCTATATTTAAACCGTAGAGTCTCCTACGCCATTTTTCAAAATAAATTCATTTCCTTCCTTCCTTTTTTTTTTTTTTTTTTGCTAGTACTAGGGCTTGCACTGAGAACCTTGCTTTGTAACTTCCCTCAGTTTCCTTCCTCATGGCTGATGCTCTACCACTTGAGCTACAGCTGTATTTCCAGGCTCCAGGCTTGTCTTTTTTTTTTTTTTCCCCAATCATGGAGCCACACAGGGACTTTTGTACCTGGGCTGGCTTTGAACTATGACCCTCAGATTGCAGCCTCCTGAGTAGCTAGGATTACAGGCATGAGCTACCAGTACCTATTTCCAGGCTTTTTGTTTTTGTTTTTGCCAGTCCTGGAGATTAAATTCAGGACCCGAGCACTGTCCTTGGGCTTTCTCAAGGCTAGTGCTCTACCACTTGAGCCACAGCACCACTTCCAGCTTTTTTCTATGTATGTGGTACCAAGGAATTGAACCACAGTCTTCAGGAATGCTAGGCAAGCATTCTACCACTAGGCCAAACTCCTGGCCTCCCAACCATATAGTTTTAATGAAGTACATTGTAGACATAGAGTACATAACACAGACCCAAGTGAAGCAATATATAAAGTTGCCTAAACTACAAGATTGTTTTAGGGACCAACATATAACACAGGCAGAGACAAAAAGATACCAGAAAAAAAAAAATGTCGCTTCTGGGGCCAAGCATGGTGGCTCATACCTGTAATTACAGCTACTTTGGAGGCAGAAATCAGGAGGATCATGGTTTAAAGCCAGCCTGGCAAAATGTTATGAAACCATGATCTCAGTCGAGTGGACCTATTGGTGTATGCCTGAAATCTCATTTACTTGGATGAAAGCAAAACAGGGCTGGGAACATGGCTCAAGTTGTAGAGCTCTGTTTAGTGTGAGGCCCTTAGTTCCAACCTCAGTACGGACAGGAAGTGGGGAAGGAGCACTAAGAACAGAAGAAGAAGAAGGAAGAGAGGATCCAGGTGTCAGTGGCTTCTAACTTCTAACCATAATCTTAGATACTCAGGAGTTTGAGACCTAGAGGATTTTTGGTTTGAAGCCAGCCCTAGGAGAAAAGTTGGAGACTTCATCTCTAATAAACCAGCAAAATGCTAGACGTAAGTGTGGCTCAAGTGGTATAATGCCAAGCATGAGCAAGAAAGTCAAGCAGACTTGAAGCCTCTTACTTCAATCCTAATACTAGCAGAGAGAGAGAGAGAGAGAGAGAGAGAGAGAGAGAGAGAGAGAAGAGAGAGAGAGAGAGAGAGAGAGAAGAGAAGAGAGAGAGAGAGAGAGAGAGAGAGAGAGAGAGAGAGAGAGAGAGAGAGAGAGAGAGAGAGAGAGAGAGAGAGAGAGAGAGAGAGAGAGAGAGAGAGAGAGAGAGAGAGAGAGAGAGAGAGAGAGAGAGGAAATATTTTCATGTTCTGGGCTGATATCTGAAGGATCCTAGCTTGAGGCCAGTCTAGACATAAAAATTTGCTATACCTTATCTCCAAAATAACCCGCAAAGAGCTGAGCTGGAGGCATTGCTCAAGCAAGCAGTATAATGACAGCCAAGGAATCAAGTGAGAGGCCCTGATTTCAAATCTCAGTATGACACATACATATATACACATATACATACATGTGTAATACATACATAAATGAATTTTTTTTAAACAGCTGAAGCTGAGCACTGGTGGCTCATGCCTTTAACCCTTACTACTCAGGAGACTGAGATCCCAGCCCCAACTTGTGCATATATATATGTGTGTGTGTATATATATATATATATATATTTTTTTTTTTTTTTGTGGGTCCTGGGGCTTGAACTTGGCCTGGGCGCTGTCCCTGAGCTCTTCAGCTCAAAGCTATTGCCCTATCCTTGAGTCAAGGTCCACTTCCCATTTTCTAGGGATTAAGTGGAGATAAAAGTCTCAGGTCCTTTTGTGCCGGGCTGGCTTTGAACCTTGATCCTCAAATCCCAGCCTCCTGAGTAGCTAGGATTACAGGTGTGAATCACCCTAACTGGCTCCAACTTGTAAATTTTTAATGCTTAAAACTGAGCATCATCTTTCCTTTCCAGTGAAAATACAAGAAAAATTTTAAATAAATGAAGAGAGCTGGGCGCCAGTCGCTCATGCCTGTAATACTAGCTATTCAGGAGGCTGAGATCTGAGTATTGCGGTTCAGAGCTAGCCTGAGCAGGAAAGTTCCTGAGATTCTTATTTCCAATTAACCACCAGAAAACAGGAAGTGGTAGATTTCTAGCCTTGAGCTGAAGAACTCAGAGACAGCTCCCAGGCCCAGAGTTAAAGCCCCACTACCAACAAAAGCAAACAAACAAACAAATGAAGAAGCTGGGATGTAGCTTAGTGGTAGAGTGCTTGCCTAGCATGCATAAAGCCCTGAGGACAGTTCCCAGGCCTGAGTTTAAGCCCCAGGACTGGCAATAAATAAATAAATAAATAAAATGAAGAGAGCTGGGAATGTGACTTAGTGGTAGAGTCCTTGCCTAGCATTCATGAGGCCCTGGGTTAAGTTCCTCAGTACCATAAAATAAAAGTTTTAAAAGCTTAAATGAAAAAATTGCAATAGAGAATGTAAATTCCAAATAAGGTCCTACAGAGTCTGCTGATTTCTTCTGTGGTGGCAGGGCTCAAATTATTACTAGATAATTATTAAATAATTTTATTTTGAAAGTGTCATCTTAAATTGCAAAGATGTCATTCATCATCAAAATTATTCATGTCAGAGGAGAAGCCATGTTGTTAAAATGCCTGCTTGACCCACCCAAACATCTCAAACCCATCCTTTGGTGACCTTATTAATTAATTAATTTTTAATCTTTTGCCAGTCCTGGGGCTTGAACTCAAAGACCTGGGTATTGTCCCTGAGCTTCTTTTTTTTTTTTTTTTTTTTTTTTTGCCAGTCCTGAGCTTGGGCTCAGGGCCTGAGCACTGTCCCTGGATTTTCTCAAGGTTAGGGCTCTACCACTTGAGCCACAGCACCACTTCTGGCTTTTTGCTATGTATGTGGTATCGAGGAATCGAACCCAGGTCTTCGTGCATGCTAGGCAAGCACTCTACCACTAGGCCAAACTCCCAGCCCCTCCCTGAGCTTCTTTTGCTCAAGAGCAGCACTTTACGACTTGAGCCACAGTGCCCTTTCTGGCTTTTTCTGTTTATGTGGTACTGAGGAATTGAACCCAGGGTTTCATGCATACTAAGCAAAAACTCTACCACTAAGCCACGTTCCCAGTCTTTTGCTGACCTTCTATAACCCCATTTTTTTTTTGTCAGTCCTGGGGCTTGAACTCAGGACCTGGGCATTGTCCTTGGGCCTTCTCAAGGTTAGTGCCCTACCACTTGGGCCCCAGCACCACTGCCTGCTTTTTTTTATGTATGTGGTACCAAGGATTGGAATCCAGGTCTTTCTGCGTGCTAAGCAAGCACTCTTATCATTAGGCTAAATTCCCAGATCCCTAAAGTTAGTTTTTTGTTTTTTTTGCCAGTTGTGGGGCTTAAACTCAGGGCCTGAGCACTGTCCTTGGACTTTTCTCAAGGCTAGAGCTCTATCACTTGAACCACAGCACCATTTCCATCTATCTTCTATGTATGTGGTATCAAGGAATCGAACCCAGGTCTTTGGGCATGCTAGGCAAGCACTCTACCACTAGGCCAAACTCCTGGCTCCATTTTCAGCTTTTTCTATGTGTGTGGTACAGAGGAATTGAACTCAGGGCTTTGTGCATGTGGGGCAAGCACTCTACCATTAGGCTATGCTCCTGGCCCATTAGTTGCAGTTTTAATAACATTTTTCCTAATTGTCCATCAAAGATTCTTATTTTTCTAATTACTTGTTTCTTCACATATTTAGTAATACTATTTTCCTGTGGGATCCATATGCCCAAAGAACATCTAGAATATCATGTTCTAAAAAGGCCATTCCTTCCACCAACAGAGCAGGAAGCCTGAAAACTGGAGCCTGATGCCATTTGGCATCTCTGGCACTGTCAATTCTGTGTCATTAAAAGATTTTTGGAGGGGCTGGGAGTTTGGCCTTGTGGTAGAGTGCTTGCCTAGCAGATTCTTTGATACCACATACATAGAGGAAAGCCAGAAATGGTGCTGTGGCTCAAGTGGTACAACTCTAGCCTTGGACAGTGCCCAGGCCCTGAATTCAAGGCCCAGGTCTGGCAAAAAAAAAAAAAAAAGATTTTTGGAAACATCAACCCTCCATTGCTCTACAAGATTCTGTCCTGGTGGTTTTCTTCACCTCCCAAACTCTGTGCCAAGTTTTTTTTTTTGTTGTTGTTGTTTTCTGTATACTAGTACATTGCTAGTAGCAAACAAAAAAAAAGTTCCATCTTTTTTTTTTTCCCTTGCCAGTCCTGGGGCTTGAACTCAGGGTCTGGGCACTGTACTTGGATACACTTTCTGCCCAAAGATAGTGCTCTACCACTTGAGCGACAGTTCCACTTCCGGCTTTTTCTATATATGTGGTATCCAGGAATTGAACCTAGGGCTTTGTGCATGCTAGGTGAACACTCTACCACTAGGCTATGCTCCAGCTGCCCAAAATGTTCCATCTTTAAGAGAGAAATCTCTTTTGTTGAGTCTTGCCTCTCATAGAACTCTTCTGTTTTCTTACTGTTTTGTATTCTGCGGGAGATAAAGACAGATAATTTTTTTTATTTAATTTTTTTTTTTTTTTTTGCCAGTCTTGGGCTTTAGCTCAGGGTCTGAGCACTGTCCTTGGACTTTCTCAAGGCTAGAGCTCTACCACTTGAGCCTCAGCACCACTTCCAGCTTTTTTCTATGTATGTGGAACAAAGGAATCAAACCCGGTCTTCGTGCATGCTAGGCAAGCACTCTACCACTAGGTCAAACTCCCAGCCCAAGCAGATAAATTTTTATATAGAGACAGCTATGGTTTTTACCTCCTCTTTCCTCTAGTTAAAGTTTAGAGATAGATGAGGCAGTAGGATCTCAGGTTCCACACTAAGTTACATGGCAAGAAACTGTCTCGAAAAATAAAAGGAGGGAGCAGGGCATATCTGGCTCAGGCCTGTAATCCTAGCTACTCAGGAGGCCGAGATCTGAGGATCTTGGTTCAAAGCCAGCCCGGGCACCAAAGACCAAGAGACTCTTATCTCTAATGAATCACTACAAGCAGGAAGTGGGGTTGTGGCTCCAGGGGTAGGGCGGTAGCCTTGAGCTGAAGAGCTCAGGGATAGCGCCCAGGCCCAGAGTTCAAGCCCCACGTCTCCCCCCCTCCAAAAAGGAAAAAAAGAAGAAAGAAAGAAAAGGGCCAGGATTGTGGCCTAGCGGTAGAGTGCTTGCCTAGCATGCATGAAGACCTGGGCTCGATCCCTGGGTACCACATTACACACACACACAAAATCGGGAATCGTGAGTCAAGTGGTAGAGTGCTAGCCTTGAGAAAACCCAAGGACGGCGCCCCAGGAGTGGCAAAAAACAAAAACAACAACGAAAAAACTCAGGAACGCGGCATCAAAGGACCCTGAATGCACGAGGCTGAGGACAAAACAAAGGAAGGCACAGCGCCCTTTCCCATGCCCACTGCCCCCCACCCCGCTGCCCACGTGGGTTTCTCCTTCGGAGCGCAGCCAGACCCCAGGAGGAGCAGGAGGATTTCTGCCGCCGAGCCTGAGAGCGACAGGCCAGGAAGGGCATTTTGGACAAAACGTTGGCAGAAGAAAACAGACCGCAGGGTTAAGCCGAAGCTCGCGGAGACTCTCCGGCGGCTCCGGCGTCCGGACACCTCCGATATCCCGTGAGTCTGCGTTGGTTCCGTTCCGACCGTTCTAGCTGTCTTGTACTCGATGGTTTTCCCGCCTCACGGTCCAATCAGATGTGTTCCTGCTGGACTCCCAAGGTGCTTTGCTGCCGTAATGGCTGCCCCCGGCCGGTTCGCTGTTGGGCTGGGTCGAGGGGTCCTGGGGGTCTGGAAGCAGTGTCCTGACTCTGCAAAGCAATGGGCGGCCCCGATCCGATCCCTTCTAGGTTGTCAGAGGAGGTGGGTGTCTTGTATTGTGGACACTACTTTCTCCGGTGCCCGCTTGGCTCCCGCCTCTCACCGTTGTGGCCAAGGCTCAGCCCTGGACCACTTCCTCGGAGTCCCTCAGCCTGACAGTTCCCTGACTCATCGCGTCCCAGCCGTGTCGATGTGTAAAGGTAAAGGGCTGCGTATAGGCTTTGTTGGTTGGTTGTTGTTTTAAAGCAGATCTTACTTCGTAGCCCAGGCTGGCCTCGAACTTGAGATCCTACCTCAGCCTCCCAAATGCTGGCATTACAGGACTGATCTGATTGGTTTTCCTGTGTCTGGCGTGGTTTTAGCAGATCTGTAGATCGAGGTTCAAAGTCAGTCTGGGCAGGAAAGTCTGTTAGATTCTTGTTGTTCTTGTTGGTGGTGTTTTGTCTTTGGTTTTGTCAGTCCTGGGGCTTGAACTCAGGGCTTGGACACTGACCTTGGGCTTTCTCAAGGCTAGGGCACCACTTCTGCCTTTTTCTATGTACCCAGGAATCGAACCCAGGGCTTCGTGCATGCTAGGCAAGCACTCTACCACTAGGCCACACTCCTGCCCTGTGCCTTTATTTTCTTGGTGGTGGGTAAGTCAGAGCATCTGACAGTAAGTTCAGATTCCTCTCCCCATTCAAACACAGATGAGCAGGATCAGCGTTTGGTTCATTCCCCTGACATGCCTGAGAATTCCCGGGTCCTGCGAGTTGTCCTCCTGGGAGCCCCAAATGCAGGGAAGTCAACGCTCTCCAACCAGCTGCTGGGCAGAAATGTATGGCACATCTTTACCCCCGTCCCCCCAATGCCCTTTTTCATCTTTCACTTCTTGCTGGAGGTTGGTTCTGGAGGGATGGTTCTGGAGGGATCTGGGATCTCACTGGTACTACTTTGTTCCTGGCAGGTATTCCCTGTGTCCAAGAAAGTTCACACCACTCGCTGCCAAGCTCTGGGTGTCATCACAGAGAAAGAGGCCCAGGTGGTAGGTATCTAACAAGGGAACTCTGAAAATGGGACAGAGGGTATATCTTCCTTGACATTAAGCTTAAAGAAAATGATGTTTGCTGGGCACCAGTGGCTCACACTATACAGGAGGCTGAGTTCTGAGGATCATGATTCAAAGCCAGCCTGGGCATGAAAGTCTGTGAGACTCCTATCTTCAATTAACTGCCAGGAAACCAGAAGTAGTGCTGTGGTAGAGTGCTAGCCTTGAGCTGAGTAGCTCAAGGACAGGAACAGGGCCTAGGCCCTGAGTTCAAGTCCCACGAAAGAGAAAGAAAGAAAGAAAGAAAGAAAGAAAGAAAGAAAACAATGCTTACATTCACTTACCTGTAGTTCTGTCTAGTCTGGAGTATCATTTCCTCTTTACTATATCCTTGACTACTTTCCTTCTTGTTTGTTTTTGTGTGTGTGTGTGTGTACATGTGCATGGGTGTTCAACAACACTTGGGCTTGAACTCAGGGCTTAGGTGCTTTCCCTTCTGAGTAACTAGGATTACAGGTGTGAGCTACTAGTACCTAGCCACCAATACCACAGTTATCATCTTTCTATGGGATCCCATCTAGAATTAATACAATGCTGATGAGTAAAAAACCTAAAGTCAGGGCTGGGAGTTTGGCCTAGTGGTTAAAGTGCTTGCCTACCATGCACGAAGACCCAGGTTTGATTCCTTGGTACCACATACATAGAAAAAAGCCGGAATTGGTGCTAGGCTCAAGTGGTAGAGCTCTGACCTTGAGAAAGTCCAAGGACAGTGCTCAGGCCCTGAGCTCAAGCTCAGGACTGGCAAAAAAAAAAAAAAAAAACCTAAAGTCAGTAACAGCTTAGCTATAAGGAGAGGGCAGAGAGCTGCCATTAAAGATAGCCTGTCCAAGGCACAGCTCATTGATTAAACGCTTACCCAATGTAGATGAAGCCTTGGATTTGATCCTCAGCACCATAAAAAGGAAAAAAAAAAGGTGACCTCACTTTCTCTCTAGTCATGTTTGTTTGTCTGTTTGTTGGTTGTGGTGCTTGAACTCAGGGCCTGAGCGCTGTCCCTGAGTCTCTTATTTTCAAGGCTAGCACTCTACCACTTGAACCACAGTGCCACTTCCAGTTTTTGAGTGGTTAATTAGATAGGAGTCTCACAGGGAGTTTTCTGCCTGGGCTGGCTTTGAACTGCAGTCCTCATATCTAAGCCTCCTCAGTAGGTAGGATTACATGCTTGAGCCATTGGTTCCTGGCCATAATGTTTTTATCTAGGTATGTCTTTCTCTTTTTAGATTCTACTTGACACACCTGGCATTATCAGTCCTGTTAAACAGAAAAGGTAATAGCTAAGGAAACAAGTGGTAGAAGTATTGATGAGAGTGGGGGGAGAGTCCATCATGACAAACCCTCTTACCACATTCCACTGCTCATCAAAAATATATCAGTCATATATATATATATATATATATTTGTCAGTCATAAGATCTTCTTCACTGGTATATGTCTATCCCACAGGCACCATCTGGAGAGTTCTTTGTTGGAAGATCCGTGGAAGAGCATGGAATCTGCTGATCTTGGTTAGGCTTGCGATTAGAATCTTAAGCCCAATTTATGGGGCCTTTCATTCCTGGTACTTTGGGAGGGGGTGAGGTCTGGTCAGAACTCATATTATTACAATTTTTGTGGCTCAGAAGAAAGATTTGGTTGTATCCTTGTTCTTCTGCCTGCCCTGCCATCTTCTAGTTGTAGTTCTTGTGGATGTCTCAGATAAGTGGACTCGGAATCAGCTCAGCCCCCAGGTGCTCCAGTGCTTGACCCGGTTCTCCCAGATCCCAAGTGTCCTTGTCTTGAACAAGGTAAGCACTGACCACCTGAGGGAGCCCTGTGTTTCCTTTCAAGGTCTCTGACTTGCTAGCCGTGCACTTTGCTCCTCCCATGCCCAGGTAGATTGCTTGAAGCAGAAGTCAATACTCCTGGAGCTCACAGCAGCCCTCACTGAAGGCACAGTCAACGGCAAGCAGCTCAGTATGAAGCGGGCCTTCCACTCATATCCTGGCACCTATTGCCCCAGCCCAGCAGCTAAGGACTCAGGCTCAAACACACAGTCTGTGGGGACGATGCAGAGGATTGGTTGGCCCCATTTCCAGGAGATCTTCATGTTGTCCGCCCTAAGCCAGGTGGATGTGAACACACTAAAGGTTAGCTTTGGCTGGAGCACTTAGTTTCTGCCAAGTTAAGATATGACTCAGATTTCTCCTAGAAGTAGAGAAGCCCTGATTAAGGTTGTCCCTTTGTTCCCACAGCAATATCTCTTGTCTCAGGCCCAGCCAGGGCCCTGGGAATACCATAGTGAAGTCCTTACTAACCAGACACCTGAAGAGATCTGTGCCAACAAAATTCGAGAGAAGCTCCTAGAGTATCTACCAGAAGAGGTCCCCTACAGTGTGCAACAGGTATGGGAAGAGAACAAGAGATCTGGGGCCTCTACCCAAGGCTGGAACCCAGAACAGTACAGGAGTCAAAGTGATGGGCCTGCCTGACTAGTTGTAATGTCTTCCTGTACAGAAGACAGTGTTATGGGAGGAAGGACCAAGTGGGGAACTGGTGATCCAACAGAACCTTCTGGTACTCAAAGAATCACATATGGTAAGTGAAGCTAGGCTTGGAGGAGAGACAAAGACTGGGCTCACAGGGTGCTTCCCTCTTGCTTGGAAACTCTGAGGACCATATCCCTCTCTTTTACCCACTTCAGAGAATCCTGATTGGTAAAAAGGGCCAACTGATCTCCCAGATTGCACATGAGGTAAGCCAGGACCTCATGGATATCTTCCTCTGTGACGTTCACATCTCCCTCTCCGTGAAACTCCTCAAGTGAACACCTTCTGTTGCCCCTCTCCCGGCATCCCAACTCCAGCGGCTTGCAGGAATCACAAAATGTAACAGGCTGCAGGGCCTGATGAGGAATGTGGACACTGACTAGCCTCTGTTTGGCCTGGCTTTCTGAGTGTGCACAGTCCCAGCAATGTCTTCTTTGAGGGGAAGAGCCTGCCTTAGTGAAGTTCCTGTGTTTTCCTCTGCCTGGGCTCCCAACTACCTAGGTCTCAGACGTTGGGCCCACAGTGGAGGCATTTCCTCCATTCTACAGGTCACATTGGGCCCAGAGTCTTGCCACGAGATGGTGATTGTTAGTAAGGAAGAAATCTTTCTCTTCTTCCTTCAGTCCCTTCACCTTGAAGTGGTATAAAACATTTTTCTTTTCTTTTCTTGCCAGTTCTAGGCTTGAGCTCAGGGCCTGAGCACTGTCCTTGGACTTTCTCAAGGCTAGAGCTCTACCACTTGAGCCTCAGCACCACTTCTGGCTTTTTTCTATGTATGTGGTATTAAGGAATTGAACTCGGGTCTTTGTGCATGCTAGGCAAGCATTCTACCACTAGGCCAAACTCCTGGCCCTAAAACATTTCTTTCTGGGGTGTGTGCCAGTACTTAGGCTTGAGCTCTGGGCCTCACACTCTTTTTTTTTTTTTTTTTTTTTTTTTTTTTTTGCCAATCTTGGGCTTGGGCTCAGGGCCTGAGCACTGTCCTTGGACTTTCTCAAGGCCAGAGCTCTACCACTTGAGCCTTAGCACCACTTCCAGCTTTTTTCCATATATATGGTACTGAGGAATCGAACCCGGGTCTTCGTGCATGCTAGGCAAGCACTCAACCACTAGGCCAAACTCCCGGCCCGGCCTCACACTCTTATTTAATATGTTTTGTTTTGTTTTGTTTTCCTCAACACTGCTGTTCTACAACTTAAGCCACACCTTTACTTTTGGCTTTTTGCTGGTTAATTGGAGATGAATCTCTTAGATTTGTCTGCCCGGGCTAGCTTTCAACCTTGGTCCTCAGATTTCAGCTGCCTGAATAGCAAGAATTACAGGCACGAGCCTTGGGCACCCAGCCTAAACCACATGTTTCTTGAGTAAGATAGGGCTACTGCCCTGTTCCCCCAGGGCCCTGATCCCTTCAATCCCATCCATCTTCCCAATCTTGGGTGCTAATAAAGTTACGAAACACATATTCTGGTTCTCATCTTTATTTCTTTAGAATAGGAGAACAAAAATGTATCTGTTCCCTCATCCCTATCCCCAAGTTAAACTGAAGGTCCCCTGCTTCTCAGAGATCGGCTCCAGGGTCCTGAGCTCTTCCTGGCACGTTTTCAGAAACAGCAAAAGAACCGTTACCATTACTAAACTCAGTAATGGTAACGGTTTCCTTGCCATTCCCAAGTGCTCCAGCAGTCCTCAGGCAGTGACAGTCTGTGTGATGAGCCCATGGGCTTGCAGCATCTCCCCTGCCCTCCTCTTCAGGCTCCAGAGCAGGGGGTACCCAGACTAGTACATCATCTATACTGTAGTGTCTCATCACAAACTTACAGTATATGATGATATCCCAGCCAGAGTCCTGTAGGAGACTAGGGAAGCAGGCTTTGGGAGCATGGTGGTTATGGAAAGTCAGAGGCTGGGAACAGGATAGGGCAAGGTTGGGAAAACAACTTCCCCCCTCCCTACTCCTCCACTCCCTCCCAGGCTAGCATCTGTTGGATTCTAATGTGTAATCAGCACAAGTGGCTTAGTAAGGCATTGACCTAATGAAGCCTCTGCAAAACAAAGTAAGCCAGAGGTAACATCCTGGAGCAATGCTTCCTGTGGTCAGACCAGCAAGCACACTGATAAGACCCAGAGGGGAGCACTTACCTGGAGATGGAGCTAGAGACTGGAGAGGCCCTTAGATGGAAGGAGGAAGTCCAGTCTTGTCTCTTTCTCTCCACTCAAGCTGCTTGCCTTTTAACCCACTGGTTCCTCCCCTGGGTGGGGCATTTTTCCTGAGCTTCTAGAAGGCCCTCCCTCTTAACCCTTCCCCTGCTGGATTTCATGGAGCTAGGGTTGCTGGCTCCTCTCTCTGTTGCCTTTTGTGTTTTGCTATTGGTACTGCTGTTTGAACCCAGAGCCTCATATTTCATCAGCTTTCTGGCTCATGGCTGGTGTTCTCTACCACTGGAACCATGTCTGCAGCCCATGTTTTGCTGGTTTCCTTGGAGATGAAATTTCTTGGATGTGTTTGCCCAACCTGGCTGCTTAGCCTCTTGAATAGCCAGGAATTACAGGTGTGAATTACTGGTACCCAAGCCATGTTATGTTTTTTGTTTGCTTATATGGTACTGGTGACCAAATTTCAGGCTCTCATGTGTGCCAGGCAAATCCATTGTATTTCCCATTCTTATTTTCTTCTTCTTATTGTGTGCCAATCTTGGGGCTTGAACTCAGGGCCTGGGCACTGTCCCTGAGCTTCTTTTGCTCAAGGCTAGCACTCCACCACTTGAGCCACAGCATCACTTCCGGCTTTTTCTCTTTATTCCTAGCCCTGGTCTCTGCCTCTTTTCAGCAGGGGCAAACTAGACTAGGATAGGGAGTAGGAGGAAATTTGTTTTCCTTCTGCCATGGCACCATGGTACATGCTTCTACTCTGCTTAGCATAAGCCTCTCTCCTTCCTTATCTACTCAGCTCTTTTCTCTTCTTCTACAGGAGAGTTTTTCTATTTAGAATCCCCATTATAGATGGTTGATTTATGTGATTGTGATTGTGATGTATATGGTTGGTGCTGGGCATCAAAACTCAGAGCCATGTACATGCTAAAAAACTGCTTTACTGAGCTGTTAGTGTGATCCTTTACATTATGCCAATAATCAAGAGAGCCTGATTTATTCACCAATGTGTCTATAGCCAGATACTTAACTACTTGACAGAGTCAATATTCATGTTGATTGACCTCAACTGGAGCATAATATAAAGGACTGGAGGGAGAAACAAAGCTACAGCTCTCCCAGGGAAGATCCAGACGTAGCTGGATCTTCCCTGTTCTTTGTAGATAGGAATAGTGAGAATAGTGAGTTATGAAAATTAGGTTATTTCCTGCTGCTAAAGCACTTTTACACAGTGCTAATGCTGACTCACAGAAGTTCAAACAAGTTATTTCCCCAAATATTACAAATAAGGACCCACTGAAGGTCCCTGCTGTTGTTGGATATCTGAATACTCTTCTTTTTTTTTTTTAATTGTAATTAGTAAAAGGGTTACATGATATTTGCCAGATAGAAGGTGCATTAATTCACATACATTGATACCCTTTCACATGTCTTGGTACCCGTTTCCCTCCCCCTACTCTTCTTTTTTTTGTTTTTTTTTTTTCCCTCCTCAAACTCAGGACCTGGGCACTGGCTCCGAGCTGCTACTGCTGCTTCCTCCCCCTCTTCTTCTTCCCCTCCTCCTCCTCCTCCTTTTTTTGCCAGTCCTGGGGCATGAACTCAGAGCCTGAGCACTTGTCTTTGGGCTTTCCTCAAGACTAGTGCTCTACCACTTAAGCCATAGCACCACTTCCGGCTTTTTCTGCATATGTGGTACCAAGGAATCAAACCCAGGTCTTTGTGCATGCTAGAGAAGCACTACACCACTAGGCCAAACTCCTGGCCCCTGTCCCTGAGCTTCTTTTTTCTCAATGCTAGCATTCTACCACTTGAATTACAGAACCACTTCCAGCTTTTTCTGTTTCTTTGGTACTGAGGAATCAAATCCAGGGCTTCATGCATGCTAAACAAGCACTCTACCACATTCTACCACCAAGCTACTAAGTCCACTTTTTTTTTTTTTGGTCAGTCTGCTCAAAGCTACTGCCCTATGCCTTGAGCCACAGCCATATTTCCCATTTCTAGTGGTTAATTGGAGGTAAGAGTCTCAGGTTCTTTGGTGCCTGGGCTGGCTTTGAACCTTGATCCTCAAATTTCAGCCTCCTGAGTAGCTAGGATTATAGGCGTGAGCACCTGGCACTCTGTTATTTTTAAAGGGAGGATCTTTCTATGTAGTCTACTGTGGCCTTGAACTCCCAATTCTCTTGCCTCAGTCTCCTGGGGTTATAGGCATGTGCCACCAAACCAGGATTCTATTAAATGCTTGAGTAGCTTGGAGCCGGGAGCTGGTGATTCACGTCTGTAATCCTTGATGCTCGGGAGGTTGAGATCTGAGAATCACAGTAGGAAAGTCTGTGGACTCTTTAATTAACCACCAAAAAAGCCAAAACAAAACAGAAATGAGAGCAATGGTTCATGTGGTAGAGTGCCCACGCCCTGAGTTCAAGTCCCACTACTGGCACACATACATGTACATGTTTATATACACATGTGTGTGTGCACACACAGCTGCTTAGAACTGTTGAAATAGCCCAGGTATGTCAGCATATCAGTGACAGGTCCTGAATGACAGTCTCAGCTCAATGCATCCACTTTTGTGACTTTGGACCAAGTTCACTTAGCCTCAACTTCCTCAAATATAACATGGGAGCTATTAATACCTGTCTCATATGATGATTATGAGGATTCTATGAACAATCATCTCAAGCTCCTAAAGCCCAGTTCTTACAGAATGATGCCGGTTTCCTTCCCTCCTTTCCTCTGTCTCACTCACTATCTCTGTGATTGGGGGCAAGTTACACTTTTCTGAGCTTGGGTGGTGATACATATCTCACCATGTTGTAAGAATCAAGTGAGAAACACGTGGGTGAGAAAGCGTCATCACATCACCCACGTGCTCTAGCCAGGGGAGGAATCATTACATCTGCTCCTGCCTCCTCCTGACCCCCTTTCCTGTCCTGTATCCTTTCCCCAGGTCACCTCTACTCAGAGGTCTCCCAGACACTCAACTGCCCCAGAGTAAGGGCCCAGCTTCATGCCACTTACTACACTGCCTAGACTTCTGAGCATGGGCAGAACCCATGGAGGTAGAGCACAGGGATATCTTGGTCAGCCAGAGGTCCTGTGGGGATAGCTTCCAGGCTGGGGGTGTGGGGACCCCTGTGATCAGGGTGTGGGCTGGAGAAGAGTCTGGCTCTGGGTGGGGTAGGCTGAAAGCTCTGATACGTGGGGACATTATGCTATCAGGGTGGGGACCCAGCACCTTCTGCTTATCAAGAGCCTGCAGTGGTCAGAGCAGAACTTGAGACCACTTTCCCGCCAGTTCTTGGATGGCTGCTCTTCCATTCCTCTGCTTTTCTAGCACCCCAAAGGAATTAGAATGATAGTCCTATTCCTTTTGTGCAAATTATATGGAAACTTTGACCCAACACCATGGTGGGTGATACCATCTAGGTCCTTGGGCTTGGTTTTTCTCTTTCTTTCTTTTTTTTTTTTTTTTTTGCCAGTCCTGGGCTTGAGCTCAGGGCCTGAGCACTGTCCTTGTACTTTCTCAAGGCTAGAGCTCTACCACTTGAGCCTCAGCACCACTTCCGGCTTTTTTCTATGTATGTGGTACTGAGGAATCGAACCCGGGTCTTCATGCATGCTAGGCAAGCACTTTAACCACTAGGCCAAACTCCCGGCCCCATTCTCTTTCTTTCTTATATCCTTTTCTTTCTTCATTTCTCACAGAGTTTCTCTCTCTCTCTCTCTCTCTCTCTCTCTCTCTCTCTCTCTCTCTCTCTCTCTTTCTCTCTCTCTCTCTCTCTCTTTCTCTCTCTCTTTGTTCTGGAAACTGGGCACTGTTCTTGAGCCTCTTTTACTCAAGACTAGTACACTACCATTCGAGCTACAGCACCACTTCTGTTTTGTTTTTTTTTTTCTGGTACCGAGGAATTGAACCCAGGACTTCATGCATGCTAGGCAAGCACTCTTATCACTAAGCTTCATTCCCAGCCCCCAGTTTCTTCCATAACCAAAACTAGGCCGTTTCCCCCCTGAAGTCTGACTCTGATTCCTGCCATAGCAGCTTTAAACTCTTTACTCTTATTCATATCTTCTTCAGAGACCCTTCAACCATGTGGTAGGCTGAGTGTAGCTTAATGGTAGGGCATGTGTGCTTCGCATGTTCAAGGCCTTGGGTTCAATCCCCAACAACCAGAGCAAACAAAGAAACCATATGGTGAATAATAGAGTTAAGAATGGTCTCCTATGCAAAGACCATTCAAAATCGTGCATTTCAAATGCTCAATTTATATAAGACAAGGGACCCAGAAAGGGGAAGAAAATCATCAAAAGCCTCAGAGTTCAATTCCCAATATCAGAAAATGCATGTCCTAAAAGGAAAAGAAAGGCAACAGCAAACACCCACAGAAGGACCCACATACCTGCAAAACATACATACAAATGACATATGTACAATGCCTGTGTGTACAGTACACAACACAGTACAAATACACAGCATACCCAACTAAAAACAGATCCTAGCCAGGTACCAGCGGCTCATGCCTGTAATCTTAGCTGCTCAAGGCCTTGAGATCTGAGAATTGTGGTTTGAAGCTAGCCCATGCAGAAAATCCTGTAAGACTCTTCTCTCTAATTAACTAAAAAAAAAAAAAAAAAAGTCACAAATGGAGCTGTAGCTCAAGTGGTAGAGTATTACCCATGAACAAAAAAAAAGCTCAATGACAGCACCCAGGCCTTGAGTTCATCCCCCAGTACTGGGACACACACACACACAAAACAACAACAACTGGGGCCGGGAGCTTGGCCTAGTGGTAGAGTGCTTGCCTAGCATGCACGAAGACCCGGGTTCAATTCCTTGGTACCACATACATAGAAAAAAAGCTGGAAGTGGTGCTGAGGCTCAAGTGGTAGAGTTCTAGCCTTGAGAAAGTCCAAGGACAGTGCTCAGGCCCTGAGCTCAAGCCCAGGACTGGCAAAAAAAAAAAAAAAAAAAAAAAAAACAGCAGCAGCAACAAAACAAAGCAGATCCTAGTAATTAAATTACTTATTTATTACAGTTTATGAAGTTAGCAGTTTTCTTTGTTTGTTTGCACTTTAACCACTAGGCCAAACTCCCGGCCCTGAAGTTAGCAGTTTTATACAAAGATAAAAGCCCAATAATATAGTGAGAATCATTTAATGGTTTCACAGCACAGTTAGCAGCAGAACTCATCTGAAACCAAAAACTTCGAGAAGCTTTGTAAGATGCTTGCTCTTTTGTAGTGTTTTAGATGCAGGCGATCCAAAGCAAGACATAGCAAGATGGGGATCAAGTAGTTAGCAGGTGTGAGAAAAGAGAAAGAAAGCTGAAGGGTTGAGGTATAGCTCAGGACTAGAGCACATGTTTAGTTGCAGGAGGCCCTGGGCTCAGTTCCCAACACAATAACAACAAACCTATAAAAATATCCTAAGAACTGTCCATCTGACAAATGATGGCTGGGGGAGGTGTTTTGAACTTCAGGAGCTATCAGAAATAACTGCTGATGGTTACTTGTTTATTCCAGCTCAGGTTCATCTTGACTAGTTTGTGAAAAAAAATTTTTTTTTTGGTCGGTAATGGTAATGGGACTTGCACTCTGGGCCTGGGCACTGTCCCTGAGCTTTTCAGCTTAAGGCTATTGCCATACCCCTTGTGCCATAGCACCATGTCCGGTTTTCTGGTGGTTAATTGGAAATAACAGTCTCATGGACTTTAGTGCCTGAGCTGGCTTTGAACCTCCATCCTCAGATCTCAGCCTCCTGAGTAGCTAGGATTACAAGTGTGAGCCACCACGCCAGGCTTAGTCTGTGACACTTCTGACACTTGATATCATCCCTTACCATCTTCCTCATCACCAAATTCATTTAATTCCTGTTTGTTCCTAAGTAGTCTGTTGAGTGGGTATCTTGTCTGCTGCATTTCCATATCTAGCATCCTTTCAGGCCTCATCGTGGGAAGTGTTCAGAGAATGTCACCATGCTCAGCTGTGGATTAAGCAGAGGGTCTTTGAGATTTTCTGCCTGGATTGGCCTTGAACTACCATTTTTACGTTCCTTAGTTTCACAAGTGGTGAGCCACTGGTTTCCTCAAGCCTCCTTGCTGTCCAGCTAAGACCCACTAAAAATACCTTACCCTTTCTTCCACATTGTGCAGTTTGTGAGCCACCCAGCTGATGGCCGTTCCCTTGTTCTGAAATCCCAGGATGACATGAGCTTGAACTAGAGCTTCTGCCTTCACAGTGCAGGAGTTGCCTTTTGGAGTTCTTGTTTATTTTCTAGATCATTTGCTTATGATAGACTGAAGAGAGGAGTTAGGGGGAAATAACAGCTTTGTGGGCTGGAAATGTGGCTTAGTGGTCAAATGCTTGTCTAGCGTTCATGGAGCCCTGGGTCTGTTCAATTCCGCAGTACCACATAAACAGAAAAAGCTGGAAGTGGCACTGTGGCTCAAGTTGCTAACCTTGAGCAAAAGAAGCTCAGAGACAGTGCCTAGGCCCTGAGTTTAGGCCCCAAGACTGGCATAAATAAATAAATAAATAAAAGCTTTGAGTTTGTCAGAGTCTGGCCCTTATTGCTACCAGCTGAGTAGTTGCTTTGGCCCTTGACCCTAATTTTTGAAATCATAGTTTCATTATCAGAAAAAAAGGGCTCAAATAGAAATTTTAACCAGAGAGGTAGAAAGTTCTAATATAGAACCTGGTTCACATACAGCAAGAGCTCAATAAGTGCCAGGCTTCGCTTCTGGCTTTACAGCAGGTTTTTCCACTGGTCTCCCCCAAGGGGCCTGTAGCCATGGCGTGTATGGTTACTCTCACACCCATGAAGACAGTGTGTCCCTAACATACTGCTGAGACAAATATGAGTGAGAATAGTTGCAGTGTTCAGTCTGGAGCCATGACTTCTCTGGTTTCCACTTCCAGCTATTGGATGTGAAAGGATTCCCAGGAAGTCTGGGTGTCCCTGCCTTGCTGCCAGTCCTCCCAGCCAATCCTTCCCGCCATCAGCCAGGCCCTCACCTCCCTCCCTGCCAGGACAACCTGTCTGCCCCACAGCTGCAGTGGAGGAGATAGGCAGCCAGGACTATCAGGGCTCTGATGACAGTTCCCACCCACTGCAGATGGCCTGAGCTCTTAACTCTCTGTGTGCAGGGCTCTCAGGCCTAGGGCCTGGGCCTAACACTCCTGTGCACTCCCACAAAGCTTGAATCAGTAGAACCAGGAGGTGGTGAAAACCTCATCACCTATGTTCTTCAGGATCTGTCTACAATGTGTGTCTGACTGAACTGGTCCTGGGGCTTGAACTCTCTCTCTCTTTTTGCTTGATCAAGGCTGAGACTCTACCACTTGAGCCACAGCAGCTCCACTTTCAGCTTTTTGGTGATTAGTTGGAGATAAGAGTCTCACAGACTTTAATGCCCATCCTGGATGAAGTGGGTGGACTGGGCATGCCTCTGAGGGAAGAGGCTAGCGTCAGTGGCTTTGCTGTCCTCATTCTGGGAATTTGTTTGTGTCAGTGCAGATGCTAATACATCTCTCCACACTCTAACCTCAAAGTCATTGCCACTTTTTTTCTCTTCAGCATCCTTCAAAACTCTGTCAACAAGATAGACCTTTTTTTGTGTTTGCCAGTCCTGGGGCTTGAACTAAGGTCCCTGAGCCTGTTTTGCTCAATGCTAGTGTTCTACCATTTGAGCTTTACTTCTAGCTTTTTTGGCACTTCATTGGAGATAAAGGTCTCTTGGACTTTCCTTCCCAGGTTGGCTTTGAACCTTGATCCTCATATCTCAGCTTCTAAGTGGCTAGGATTACAGGAATGAACCACCAGCACTAGGCTTTAAGACTTTTTTTTTTGCCAGTCCTGGGGCTTGAACACAGGATCCGAGTACTGTCCGTGGGCTTTCTGGAGTCAGCTTTTTCTGTGTATATGGTGCTGAGGAATCAAATTCGGGCTTGATGTATGCTAGGCAAGCACTCTACCAGTACGCTACACTCCTGGCCCCTTGGGTCTCAATATTCTTCTTCATCTTACAAATATATGTATCTATATAGCTATTTTTGTTAGTTTATTGGAGATAAGAGTTTCATAGACTTTCCTGCACAGGCTGACTTTGAACTTAGTCTCCCAAGTAACTAGGATGACATCTGAGGCACTGGTGCCCAGCTTAGTTGGGCACCGTTTTTATCAGTCATGGCGCTTAAATGCAGGGCTTAGGTGCTATACCTGCACTTCTGTGCTGAAGGCTTATGCTCTACCACTTTGAGCCACAGCTCCACTTCTTTTTTTTTTTGATGGGGGGTTGTTAATTGGAGAGTCTCACAGGTTTCCTTGGCCAGGCTGGTTTTGAAACATGATCCTCAGATCTCAGTCCCCTGAGTAGCTAGGATTAATGTGTAAACCACCAGGGCCTGGGCCTTAATTGGAATTTTGAATGAATGCTTCTATGAATGTTATTGTGCCTACATATGTGTTTCTGTTAGGCATGAAATGGTTCTGTCAGAGGATATGTTTATGTCCATCAATAACAGATTCTGCCAACTCTGATGGTTTTCATAAGCAGTTGTATAGACATACATTTCTTTTTTTGCAGTACAGGGTATCAAATTCAGGGTGTCTGATCCATGCTAGGCAAGTGTTCTGCCAGTAAGCTATACTCAAATATATATATATATATATATATATATATATATATATATATATATATATACATTTTTGTTGGTGGTGGTGGTCATGGGACTTGAACTTAGGACCTGAGCATTGTCCCTGAGGTTTTTGCTCTACCACTTTGAACTACAGTTCCACTTCCAGTTTTCTGGTGGTTAATTGGAGAAAAGAGCTGCATGGATTTACTTACCTGGGCTGGCTTCAAACCAGGATCCTCAAGATCTGTCTCCTGAATGGCTAGGATTATAGGTGTGAACCACCAGCACCTGGCAGATACACATTTCTACTAGCAACATATAAATGTTCTAGTTGATCTATACCTTCGCTGATACTTGCTATTGCCATTTTTCTAGCCTCACTCCTTAGTGTGAACTAGGGACTTACACATTGTAGGCAACCTCTCTACCACTGAGCTTTTCCTTTCTTTTGCCTTTCATCCTTTTTTCCCCTTTCTTTCTTCTTTCTTCTCTTCCTTCCTCCTTCTTTCTTTTGCTCCCTCTCTTCCTTTGCAAGTCCTGGTGCCTGGGCAAGGTCCCTGAACCTCTCTGTGCTCAAGGTTAGTGCTCTACCACTTGAGCCCTAGCATCACTTCTGGCTTTTTCTGTTTATACGGTACTGAGGAATCGAACCCACGGCTTCCTGCATGGTAGGCAAGCACTCTACCACTTGAACTCCACTTCCAGCTTTTTGATGGGTAATTAGTGGTTTTTTGTTGTTGTTGTTTTGTTTTTGTTTTTGCCGGTCCAGGGGCTTGAACTCAGGGCCGGAGCACTGTCCTTGGGCTTTTTCAAGGTTAGAGCCCTACCACTTGAGCCACAGCACCATTTCCAACTTTTTATATTTATGTGGTACCGACGAATTGAACCCGTGTCTTCATGCATGCTAGGCAAGCGCTCTACCACAAGGCCAAACTCCCGGCCTCTTGATGTTTAATTACAGGTAAGAGTCTCACAAATAAATAAAGCAGAAGCTATATCCAACAAATAAAGCAGAAGCTCAGTCCTTTTATGATCTATCTTTGGAAGTCCAAGAGTATCACTTTTGCCATGCACTATTGATCTGAAGAGTCACAAATATCCACCCAGTTTCAAAGGAAGAAGGCGTAGGCTCTACCTCTAATTAGACAGATATCAAAGTTATACTGAAAGGAACATATGGGATAGGAGATATTGTTGCCACTCTCTTTGGAAAATACAATCTGCAGCACACATTTTCATTTATCTATTGAACATTCTGTGTAATGCCTGAACCATCATTTGTCTATTTTTCTCCAGGGTTGTTTTTTGCTTTATTGATTGGCAAAATGAATTATTGGTACTAGTATCACCCCAGAGACATCTATATTGCAGGTATCTCTTTCCCTGATGCTAAAGCATGTCTTTGCTGATGTGTGTCTTCCTTCAAACTGTTTTTTCTGTTTTTCTGTTTTGGTGTTGGTACTGGGGCTTGAATTCAGGGCCTGGGCACTGTATCTGAGCTTCCTTTGTGCTCAAGGCTTATGCTCTACAACGTGAGCCACTTCTGGTGGCTAACTGGAGTTAAGAATCTCACAGACTTTTATTCCTGGGCTGGCTTTGAACCTCAAGCCTCAGACCTCAAACTCCTGAGTAGCTAAGACTACAGGCATGAGCCACTGGCTCCTGGCTTTTTTTTTTTCCCCAGTCCCAGGGCTTGAACTCAGGGCCTAGGCACTGTCCTTGGTTTTTTTTCAAGGCTAGAGCTCTACTACTTGAGCCACAGCACCACTTCTGGTGCTTTCTATGTATGTGGTACCAAGGAATTGAACCTGGGTCTTCATGCATGCTAGGCAAGCACTCTACCACTAGGCCAAACTTCCGACCCCACCCTTTTTTTTTGTGGGTCATACGGCTCGAACTAGGCCTAGGTGCTGTCCCTGAGCTTTTCTTTTTTTTTTTTTTATTGTAATTAGTAAAAGGGTTACATGATATTTGCCAGATAGAAGGTGCATTAATTCATGTACATTGATACCCTTTCCCATGTCTTGGTACCCATTTCCCTCCCCCCCCCACACCCCCCACCCTGTCCCTGAGCTTTTCAGCTCAAGGCTACTGCCCTACCCCTGGGCCTGGGCATTGTCATTGAGCTCTTCAGCTCAAGGTTACTGCCCTGCCCTTGAGCCAAGCCCCATTTCTTATTTTCTAAAGGTTAATTGGAGATAAGAGTATCAGGTCCTTTTGTGCCTGGGTTGGCTTTGAACCTTGATCCTCAGAGCTCAGCCTCCTGAGTACCTAGAATTATAGATGTGAGCCATTGTGCCACATTGATAATTTTTTTAATAGTCGGGGTAATGTACACTTACATTCGTGAGGTAATAAGTGTATTACTTTTCAGGCATTGATACCCCTTCTCATGTTTTTGTCCCCATTTCCTGCTCCCCACCCCAGTAATTGATTTTTAATTTTTTTATTTAATTTTTTTTATTAAAGAATTTATTAACATTGATTTTTACATCATATTTCAAATGACAAGTTTAACAAACAAGTGTTCAAGAAGGGAATCTCTATATACAATCACTGGGACTTAGTTTTTAGAATTTAAACCAAGGTAGGCTAAGGGTTTGTATGTCATAGAAATGTATTAATTTATGAAATAAATTAGAGTCATAGGTTTTTATGTCTATATAGTTATGTTTATATTTCCATTACCATGTCCATAGCATTGGGTATGCAAATATTGAGTCCTTGCCCTTGTATTCTTTGGATTTAATAGCCACATATTAAGGATACCATGTGCCTTTTGTTCCTTATGGTTTTTAATTTTTTTTTTTTTGCCAGTCTTGGGCTTGAGCTCAGGGCCTGAGCACTGTCCTTGGACTTTCTCAAGGCTAAAGGCTAGAGCTCTACCACTTGAGCCTCAGCACCACTTCTGGCTTTTTTCTATGTATGTGGTACTGAGGAATCGAACCCAGGTCTTCATGCATGCAAGGCAAGCACTTTAACCACTAGGCCAAACTCCCGGCCCCTGGTTTTTAATTTTTATTTATCTATTTTTACAGTGCTGTAGATCAAACTCAGGGCCTCAAGTAGGCTAAACAAACCAGTGAGCATAACCCCATATTTTGAAATAATTGTAAGTTTATATGCTACAGAACAAAAAATTCATTATGGTAATAATATCATTATATAATCCTTACAAGTAATAATAGTAATTGTAACAAATAATATAAGGTGACCCCTAAAGCAAGGGATGGTGGTGACTCATGTCTATAATCTCAGCACTAGGAATACGGAAACAAAAAGATTGAAAATTGTAGGTCAGTATGGGCTACATAGCAAGATTGAAGAGAGACAAGAGATAAAGAGATCCTCTGTATACTTTGTTATTCCCTCCATGTAACTCTGTGTGTGTGTGTGTGTGTGTATGTGTGTGTGTGTGTACATATGTACACATGCATGCTGGTAGTGGGGCTTGAACTCAGGACGTTGAGGTTTTGCTTAGTTTTTTCACCCAAGGATGGTTCTCTGTCTTTTATGCCATACCTCTACTTCCAGCTATTTGCTAGTTAATGGGAGGTAAGCCTCTCACAGATTTATCTGCCTGGAATGACTTCTTGCCTCATTCCTCACATCTCAGCCCTCCGTCACTAGGATTACAGGCACGAATCACTAGTGCCTGGTTTCAATGTAACATTTTATCAAATAGCACTATCACCAAAACTTATAATCACAGCCACCACTTAATTGATCGTTGACACTGATATAATCCATCTTATCTTTTTTTTTTTTTTGCCAGTCCTGGGCTTGAGCTCAGGGCCTGAGCACTGTCCTTGGACTTTCTCAAGGCTAGAGCTCTACCACTTGAGACTCAGCACCACTTCCGGCTTTTTTCTATGTATGTGGTACCGAGGAATCGAACCCAGGTCTTCATGCATGCTAGGCAAGCACTTTAACCACTAGGCCAAACTCCCGGTCTCAATCCATCTTATCTTACACTTCTTTTTACTTGTGCTTATTTGTGTCAGTAAAAATCTACATATCATCTCTACAGGCTCATGAATCTGCCACAATGGTAAAGAGCGGGTGAAGTTCCTTAATGTCTATCACTATACTTACTCTTTCTTACTTCTGGTAACTACTAACCTATTCTTTGTTTCAAAGCCTGGGCACTGTCTCATAGGGTTATGACTGGTGCTCTGTTTCTTGAGCCATACTTCCCACTTTTTAGTGTTAATTGGAGATAAGAGTCTCATAGACTTTCCAGCCTGGCTATCTTCAAACTTCAGATCTTAATCTCCTGAGTAGCTAGGATTGTAGGTGTGAGCCACTAGTACCTTTCTTGGAATGGTATGTTTGTAGGTATCCTATGACATTTCTCTTTCAAAGTTCTTCAGGGATTTCCTATCTCAGAACATAGGCCAATGTAGGCCTCATTAAGGTTCTTCCTGCGGCAGAAACTATACTAATCTTCATGTATTGCATACTCTTAACTCTCCTCCTTGCTTCTGAGCCCACTGATGTTGCTATTCTTTTTTTTTGCCAGTCCTGGGCTTGAGCTCAGGGCCTGAGCACTGTCCTTGGACTTTCTCAAGGCTAGAGCTCTACCACTTGAGCCTCAGCACCACTTCCGGCTTTTTTTTCTATGTATGTGGTACCGAGGAATCGAACCGGGGTCTTCATGCATGCTAGGCAAGCACTTTAACCACTAGGCCAAACTCCTGGCCCTGACCTTGCTATTCTTTGATTGAGCCAAGGACTAGATGGAAAGCTCATTATTCAGATATTTGCCTGGCTCACTCTTTGGCCTTACTCTGTTACCTTCTCAGCCACATCTTTTTGGGCCCCAAATCCTAACATCCTCCCATACTTTCTCTCCCTCTCCTTGTTTTACTTTCTTCCTTGCAACTTATCATTAACATATTATATATTGAATTTTTCTTATTGTTTCTATCTGAATGTAAGCTCTAAAAGTTAGGCATCTGTCTTGTTTACTGCAGTTTCCTTAGCATCTAAAACAATAACTCACATTTGTAAAATAGGGGCTGGAGATATAACTTAAATGATAGAGTGCCTATTTATACATGTATGTGCATGTACATACACGCACACACACACAGCTTGGCATGGTAGTACATGCATGTGGTGCCAATAGAATTATAAAACCTGTCTCAGAAAACAAAGGACTAGGGGCAGAAGCAGTAGAATGCTTGGCTACTAACAGTGAGCCCAAGTTCAACCAGTACCACCCCAAAACAAAAAAAGACAAGACTGTGGATATCGTTTGGTGGCAGAGTGCTTGCCTGGTATAGCAAGGCTCTGGATTTGATTCCCAGCACTGCAAAAATAGATATATAGATAAATATATTTGTAAGATGGATAAAAATATTGAGGCTCAGAGGGCTGGGAGCGTGGCCTAGTGATAAGAGTGCTTGCCTAGCATGCATGAAGCCCTGAGTTCGATTCTTCAGTACCAGAAGTGGTGCTATGGCTCAAGTGATAGAGCACTAGCCTTGAGAACACCCAAGGATAGTACACAGTCCCAGAGTTCTGGCCCCAGGACTGGCAAGGAAAAAAAATTGAGGCTCAGGAAGAGAAAGTTAGTACCCAAGATAATACAAATAATGACTGAGAGATGAAACCCATGTCTTGACTTCAAACTTTATGCTCTTAAGCTCAAGAGGTGGGCTCCATTTCTGAGTAGGGCTCAGGAATGGCCCAAAGAGGTCATAAAGCCAATAGCCATTCTATCCTCTCTCAGGTTTCAAGTCTGGCCTCATTGCCAAGGTGAAGAAGCCCCAGGCTGTTCCTGCGGCAAGGTCAGTATGCTGGTGCCACCCAGTGGCTAGTATAAGGAAGAACAAGCTAAGAGCAGTCCCTTATTCCCTCAAAGTGGCCAAGAGGTGGAGGGCCTAGTTGGTTCTTTCCCAGATTCTCCCCTCAGAGAATACACAATTTCAGGAGTAGGCATAAGAGATCTTTATTTTCCTAGAGGGGACAGGCAGTGGGGCAGTGCAACATCCAAGCCCCAGACCAGACATGCAGCATCCACATGCAGAACAGCTACACAGCCTGGGGCAGGGCCATGGTGGGGACTAGCACTGTGGGGTGCCCTTAGTACCCCTGCTGGGATGTTTGGGCTCTGGGCTCTTCTGCCCTCATTGGTACTGGAGACAGAAGCTTAAACTGCTTCCCATGGCTGGAACCCCAGAACTCTTGCCAGAAAGAAAGATGGCACAAGGAGAATGGGGTTTGGCCAGTCTACGGCACTTGATTCTATACAGGGTTGGCACAGTCCTGCCCACTGGAAGAGTCCCATGCCCAAGATAGCACAGTACTTAGCAGGAAGAAGGTCCATAAACTTTCCTGTCCCCAACAGGGCTAGACCTTGACCCCGGAGAGGCTTAGGCTAGTTCGGAGCAAGATCCTATCCACCTTCAGGGACATGCCAACAAAGGGACATCCCTGAGCACAGGCTAGGCCTCCTAAGGCAGTAGTAAACTGAGGGAGCTGCTATAGACAGGAAGCCTTGCTTCTGTGCCTCAAAGGTAAGGGAGAGAAGGACAGAGAGAGAAGGTCTAGGCCTTTGGAGGGATGAAGTAAAGGGCAATGGCCCTAGGCCCTGCAGGCCACGGCAACTCAGGCTTCCAGGGACAGGAGTGGGTGGGCCGTGGCCTTCCTGGAGGGGGGTTAGGGCGGGAAGACCAGGCCAGAAGAAGGGAGCATGGCTCTTCTACCCAGACCCTTGCACCCATGCTGAGCTCTGACCAAGGCTGTAGGGAAGAATACACAGGTACATGGAAAACTTCAAGGCACCAGGATTCTGAGCAGCAGCAGAGCCACTGCCCATAGACAGACAGTAGTTATACTACAGATCTTTAGCTTAAACTATGTACTGTGGAGGAGAGGGAGAAACAGCCAGAGGAAGACACACATAGAGACATGAGGGTAGAAGGCATGGAGTAGATGAATGTGGCAGTGAAGTGAGAGTGTCTAGAGGACAGGAGGAAAGACAGACAGGAGAGAAGGGAAGACAGCAAGAGATGGCCTGATCACGCAGCACTTCTGGTCCCTATAAAATAAGGCACCAGAGTCAGTAACGTTGCCGTTGTCCCTGTGGTATTAAAACCGGTGCTGGAGAAAAGGATGGGCAGCTGCTGAAGGCATGGGTGTACGGAGCCTCACACCTGCGCACCAGTGGCATGCTTGATCAGGGGTATCTGTAAGAATGGGAAATGCCGTAAGGTGTTGGGCCATGGACCCCGCTGACTGGGCCAGTCCAATGGGCTGTCCATTCATCCCCAACCCAGCTAGGCAGGTACATACCTTTGAGAGGTCTACGCCAGTGAGGGCATGCACAGAGGCGGGCAGTTCTGCCAGCAGTCGGTTCACTTCTGAGGTCACCTTGCTGTTGTCCCCACTGAGGACCACAATCTCATCAACTTTGGTCAGTGGTGCGGCAACTTTGGCAGCAATCTACATGGAGTAGAAGAGTGTGGTTAGTGTCCTGATGCCTTAGGTTGTTCTGGCCAGTGCCTCCCTCTCCCTTCTCCAAGTCACCCAAGCCCAAAGCAGCCTGGATGGCCCTTATTTACAAAGTGTGGTAGGATGGGCCGGGAATTTAGCCTAGTGGTAGAGTGCTTGCCTAGCATGCACGAAGACCCTGGTTCGATTCCTCGGTACCACATACATAGCAAAATGCCAGAAATGGTGCTGTGGCTCAAGTGGTAGAGCTGTAGCCCTGAGAAAGCACAAGGACAGTGCCCAGGCACCGAGTTCAAGGCCCAAGACTGGCAAAAACAAACAAACAAATAAGACAAAAACAAAAACATAGTGTGGTAGGAAAGATCTCTGAGCCAGAGAAGGTCTGGATTTGTTGGAGGGTCTCTGCCCCATTGCTGAGTATTCACCTCATTTAATTCTGTTCCTGACTAGGCCCAGACAAGTGCTGGAGTCTGCAAGTCTCCTCAAAGAGTAGACTTAAACTGCGGGTGTCAGCCTGGAGCATGGCCTTACCTGGGGTAAGGCCTCCAGTACCAAGGCCATTTTGGCTGCATCCCCATATTTCTGGTAGGCCTCAGCCTTGAGCTTCATCCGCTCAGCCTCCGCTTTTCCCATTGCCTCAATGACTGCTGCTTCCGCCTCCCCGATTTTTCGAATCTTCTCAGCCTCTGCTTGTGCCAAGAGGACTTGCTTCACCCTGGGGTGAAGATAGATCAACTGGAGGGGACAAGCCTCACCCAGATGCCAGTAAACCCTCGGTTCTGGTGACTATCAGGGATGAGAAACATTTAAGGGGGGTGGGGGGATGGGGGTGGCATGCCTGGCCTGGCTATGGCCAGGGAGAGACTACCAGCTCTGAGACTCCAGGTGGGAAAGGAGACTAACCAGAAAGCCCTAGGTGCCACGCACTATCTCAGGCACTCCAGGCTCCTTTACTTAGTCTTTACTTAGAGCCCAGTGTGGAGAAAGTGAGTTTACACTACTTTGCAGTAAGAGGCAGAGCCAGGGAAAAGCAGCTTCTAAGCTGTGGTCAGGAAAGTTAGAGGGTTCTGATGACAGAGGGGCCTGACTAGCCCTGGGTCCCCTGACTAAGCCTGGCAAAAAGCCTCACTTTTCACCCTCAGCAATCTGCTGGATGCGATGAGCTTCAGCCTCGGCGGGGCGGCGCACTGTGGCAATGAGTTCCTTGTCCGTGCGAAGGATCTCCTGTGCCTCCACGGCTATCTGCTTCTTGCGCTGCACGACTTCAATCTCAATTTCTTCCTGCCGGATCTTCTGCTGTTCCCGAGCTCCTTGCAACTCATAGGCCAACTGAGCCTCAGCGGTCTGTGGTAAGAATCAGTTTGTTAGCAACTGGCCAAGTTCTAAGCCCAGAGCTTTCTGCTAGGGGTGTCCTGGTTTCTCACCTTGATGTTCACCTCTTCGCTGAAGGCTGACTTTTGTAGCTCAAAGGCTCGCTTGGAGTCAGCGATCTTGGTGTCAGCCATGAACTTCACGTCCAACATCTCCTTCTTACACTCAGCTTCCTGGGAGTAGGAGGGACAGGTGTTGAGGATCACCTGAGGGCCTGTGGTCCCATGGCTCAAGAGCTTCCCATCCCAAGGAAAACTCCATGTACCCGGATGCCCGCATCCCGTTCAGCTTCAGCCACGCCAATATCTGCATCTCTCTGTACCACAGCAGTCTGTGTCTTGCCCAGGGAGCTTAGATAGTCCACTTTGTCATACACATCCTGGGGTGGTGGGAAGGAGGAAGTCACTTCAGGGAAAGTGATGGGCACAAAGGTGCCCTCCTACCCACCCTCATTCTGTGGGCCCGACATTCCTACCGCATGTTACCTTGATGGTGAAGCTGAGGATCTCAATGCCCATGCGGCCAACGTCAGGAGCTGCCACTTCCCTCACCAGCTTGGCAAACTGGTCTCGGTCCTGATAAATCTGTTCCACAGTTAGGGTTCCTGGGGGTGGAAAAATCATGGATCAATTTGCCAGAGGCACAGCCATTTGGGAAAGGGAAGTCTAGGTACACAGAGGGTCAAGCATTCTGAACTGGGTCTTCCTGAGATTTTTCCTTCTGCCGACAAGGCTGGATGAGGTGTCTGAGCAGACTGTTTCCATAGCACCCTATCCCCCACTGCCCTTCCCTTCCCTGAATTACTGAAATTACCTGGAGACTTTTTTTTTTTGTGGGTCATGGGCCTTGAACTCAGCCTGGGCATTGTCCCTGAGCTCTTCAAGGCTACCACCCTACCCTTGAGTCATTGCCCCACTTCCTGTTTTCTAATGGTTAACTGAAGAGTTTCACTGTCTTTAGTGCCTGGGCTTTGAACCATGATCCTCAGATCTCAGCCTCCTGAGTAACTAGGATTACAGGCCTGAGCCACCTAGCCTGGCTACCAAATTTCTTTTTTTTTTTTTTTTTGCCAGTCCTGTGGCTTGAGCTCAGGGCCTGAGCGTTGTCCTTGGGCTTTCTCAAGGCTAGCACTCTACCACTTGAGCCACAGCACCACTTCTGGGCTTTTTCTATGTATGTGGAGTGCTGAGGAATCGAACCCTGGTCTTTGTGCATGCCAGGCAAGCACTCTTACCACTAGGCCAAATTCCCAGCCCCGCTACCAAATTTCTTAAGTGGGAAAAACAGTGTCTTAGTATGCTTACGGTTGGGTCAGGACACAAAATTGATGCTCTTCAGCTCAAGGCTACCGCCATCCCATGGGCCAAGTCCCACTTCCCATTTTCTAGTGGTTAATTGGAGATATGAGTCTCACTGTTTTTAGTGCCTGGGCTGGCTTTGAACTGTGATCCTCAGATCTCAGCCTCCTGAGTAGCTAGGATTACAGGCATGAGCCACCATGCCTGGCTTTGGAGACACCCCCCACCTCTGCCGGAGATAGACTCTCTTATATCCTGAGCATGTACTCTGACCTCAGCCCACTTCACACCTCAGTGGGGCAGGGCCCCTGTCTACCCCTACATGGGTATCCAGCCCCAGGTTGGAGACCATGTGAAGTTGGGCAGGGCCTCACCAAGGATAGAGCGCAGATGTCCCTCAAGTGTTTGAAGGACGACATTCTTGATGTCCTGAACATTCTTGCCCAAGAACTGCTCGCAGGCCACGGCCAAGAGCTCCTTCTCTGTCATGATCTTCACCTGCCAGGATCACAGAAGTGCCTGAGCCAGGCTGGAGAAGGCTGATGCAGGCCCCAGACCCAGAGGTGCTGAGGCTTGTTGACTAGGACCTTCCCTTCTTTGGCAGACCTGGAGGCCCTGGGGCAGTAGAGGGGGCTGGAGTGATGATGCCCCCAGTGGGGAGACTGCAGCATGTCTTCACTGGTGACCCCAGGCCCTGACTCAGTCTCTCCCTGAATTTGGGATGTTTTCCTATCTCTTTAGCCCTGGTTCTCTGTACTAGCCAATTTCTCCTCTGCAGTCTACACACATGGGAGAGACTCCCAGGCTGAGGGGACAGAGAGTATGAAAAGGAGAATGAGCAATAGGGACACAGACAGATGGACTTGGAAAGATTCTATACAGGGCA
The DNA here is from genome assembly GCF_031878675.1 of Megascapheus bottae. NCBI lineage: Eukaryota > Metazoa > Chordata > Mammalia > Rodentia > Geomyidae > Megascapheus > Megascapheus bottae. The sequence continues at coordinate 29,788,357 of NC_143525.1, read as the reverse complement.
GGAGTAAGATCCAAGGGTGTATATGATGGTACAACTGTTTCTTGAAGTATTGGGTTACTTTTCACCAAAGGCCTGTAATATGGTTGAATGCTCTGTGAAGTTGAAGATAGATTAGGGCACACGACCCTTCCCAGGCTCTGAGCTGAGGTAAATCACAGCCTTGGACTCTCAGAGCCTAGCTCCTCTGCCTCACAGGGCCTTTCCCTCTGGGTCATCCATCCCATCCCCTGCCCAGGGAACAGGGGAGGCCTGAACTCTGGGGCGTTGCATGTCCAATACCTGCAAAGAATGGGGATGGGTTAGTGAGACAAGAGCCCTTAGCACTGGTTCTGTCCTGCAAGGGCTGCTGAAGAGAGAAGGAGGATCTGTTAGTCTTTGAGTAGCCAAAGGGGCCATGTGTGTTCCAGTGATGATGACCCTTTTGCTGGGGCGATGGCAAGGGCGCTAAATAAAGATTGCCCCTGGCTGCTATCCTCTCCTCCTCCCCCCCAAACATCAACATAGGGATGAGACACCTTGATGGACATGCGTGGGGCTTCTGAGTTACTATACCTGGGCGACACCCGTCACAGTTAAAGCTACCCCCTCGGCCGTCTCTACGTCCTCGCAGCGGGGCTGCAACGTCATAATCTCTAAGGAAATCCTGCCAAGAAATGCAAAACAGGGGCATGGGTCTGGGGGCCCAGGGCCTGGAAGATGGGAAAAGAGTCCAGTACCTCACTGCTCCAGCTGGAACAGGCCAAGGGTCCTGGTGGGGAGGTGTCTCCAGGGATGTGTAGCTGATAGTGTGTGAGGTGGATAAGAGTGGGTGCAGGAGGCTCCAGGGAAGTAGAGTAAGAAGTCTACACACGCGTGTATACATGTTCTCTGTTCAGGTTAGCCGGCTTGAATTGTAAGGAATAAGAAGTGGAAAGAAGTTGCTGTGGTAGAATTGATGGGGTTAGGAGAAGCCAATGTGTAACTGTACGTCCCAAGACAACTCCAAGTAATCTCATGGAGGCTACCTATGGGTGTTAGTCATCCCTTGGGTGTACTCAGCCCCCTGAGTATCTGACCGGGTTGCTTGAAAGCTGAATCTGCAAAGGTGAGCATGCTGGGAATTTGCTGGGCCAAGACAGAAGTGAGCCTGCTCTTGCCCTTTGGCAGGGAATCATTGTCTGATCCCTTTACCTGGTCACAGGCTATGACTTGAAGCCTGGTCTCTGGTACTGCCCTCAGGCAGGCCACACGGGGAATGTAGACTGGTGCCACACTTAATCCTAAAACAAGCTGTGTGCCCAGGTAATCTGACTCCTGAAGGGCCATATTCTCTAGCTTAAAAGGGACCTGGACATTGGTTTGAAGGCCTTAGATCTGCTTCTGAAGGATACTGAGGAAGGCCTGGATTCTACCTATTGCATATAAGGTGCTGTAAGTCTCTTCTTAGTCCTCTGCACTGAACCTGGCTTCCCACCACACTACAAAGGCTGATGAGGTGAGGACGGGGACTTTCCCAGCCAGAGCTGGCAGGATGTAGGAAAGGGGTAGTGGTGCTGAATGCTGACTTAAAAGGTTGGAGAGCAATTCCATGCCAAAGAAGGGGGCAGGGCGAGTCACAGTTTAGGCCTCTTCCATCCTGTAGGCCCAACAGTCACAGGTTCTGAAGAGGCACAGTTTTGGGATGTTCATTAGTGATTTCCCAGTGCCCAAAACCAAGAAAATGCTCAATCAAGAATTGGCAAACAAATCAATGAAAAGGAGAACCTGCACATTATAGAGAAAGCACTTGGGAGTTGTTTAACAATTTAGCCAAAGCAGATCTTACAAGCTAGGGTTACATGGTAACGAGGCTTGGTATCCAAGGATACCTACTGGCAGACCTAGACTTAGCTTCCAGAATCCCTTGTTCTTTCCCCACTGCAGCCCAGGGGCAAGGGTTTGGGCCCTGGGGAATCTACTGAGGTCCATCCACCCTGGCATCTAGAGCAGCAGAGATGGAAACAGAAGGGAGGGAGGTATACTTCAGGAAGAACGTCCATTCAGCTTCTGCCTGCCAGACCCCACAGGGCAGGAAGAGAGAAGGTTAGACACAGAGGAGGAAACAGGTGGGTTATTACCTGTGCAACCCCTGTTACGAATAGCGGGACCCCCTCCGACGTCTCAATATTCTCACAGCGACACAGGATGGTCATAACCTCCAGAGACAGTCTGAGGAGCAGCCAGGGGGTAGGGAGAGGTAGGGACAGGAAGGGTAGGAGGGGACACAGCAAACACACATAGTAGTTACTAGATAAGCACTGATGCTTGGTACATGGGGGCAAAGTAGGGGTGGTTCATACTCAGTACTTCAACTCCCATCCCCACCAGCTTAGCCTAGGGCTGTAGGAGAGCTGGCTTGAGACTTTGGGTCTCTTCTCTGGTCCGTTCTGGGGCCACAAGCTGAGGAGTTAAAGGTCTCTGCTCAGGGCATCCACGTCACTAGTCACCTCATTTCTCAGGAGATCCTTGCCACAATCTAGGAAACATTGACTTAGCTCTACTCTCCTAACACAGGAAACCTGTTTCCAGAACCTGGAAGAAGATGGCCATTCTTGCAATAAATGAGCCACAGCAAATACTGAATCTTGTTTGGGGAATAAGCTCAAAAGGATCCACATCATTATGAAGGCAATTTATGTCTAGAAAAGCCCAAAGAAAATTCTGGATTTTTGAAATGTGGCTAAGAAAAGCTGGGGAGAAAATATGTTCTTGCCAGAATATTCACAGGGACCAAAAAGAGATAATGGAGTGTTTTGCTTTGGAATTTCCAAACTTGGGCATGAGCAAGGTTACTGGCAATAAAAAAAACAAGGTGCCTCCAAGTTATCTGGCCATCCCAGCCGTGAGTGTACATGTTTAGAGTGGTGGTCCAGACACAGCAGGCTGTAGATAGTGGAGAAGGGTTCCTCAAACCCAAAGAAAGAAGGGAAGACAGAGGCTGAGGCTAAAGGGAAGAAGCAGGTAGGCAGGGTGGAGATTAGAAGCAGCAGGCAACATGGAGTCCCCAACTTAACCCTCAGAGAGGCTTCCTGCGGGGGTGCTCTCGCCATGCAGACATGCAAAGGCTGCCTTCATTCAAGTTCCTAGCCCTAGTATCCTTGGGCCTGGATTATTTTTCTTTCAGTGCTGGGTATTGAATTCAGGGTCTTACACATGCTAGGCAACAGCTCTATCATTGAGCTATGTCCCCAGCCCTTGAGAGGACACTTGACCTGACTCAGCTAGGCGCCTACTAAGCTCTATTTTGGAGAACAAGAGAGAGAAGCTGGAGGAAGGAAAGGAACAGGGGAAGGAACAAGGGAGGGAGGGAAGGAGAGTGGGAGGGAGGGAGGAAGACTGGCTGCAGTTCAGATACCAGTAGTGGAAGAGTTGCTCAGGGAAAGGGGAGAGAGCTACCCATATCAGGGTCTCAGGATAGTACAGGACAGGATGTAGCAGGAGGACTTCCCTGAGCCTGGGGGAAGAATTTGATACCACAGGTAGGTGACATACAGGATGGTTGCGGAACGTTCCTCCACAGGGAGATTGAGTGCAGAAGCAGAGTTAGAAGTCTCTAATCTGACTTTACAGGCTAGCCTAAGGAAGTAAAGACCCCAGCCTATGGAGCTATCTCCCAAGTGGGCCATGAGCTGGGGAAGGACTACCAGACAAAAAGTAAACAAGGAGGTGGATGGGAGGCTGCGGGCTCAGATTGCCTAGCAAGTTAGGCCAGTGGGAGGACCTTGAGCCTGAGGTCTATTGCATTCTTAGGATGAGGGACCAGGCCTCCAGCTCCCATTTCCAACAGAGTCAGGGAGGTTTGACCCCTCTGTCCTAGGATCTGCTCCCCAGAGCAAGAAGTGGAAGAACTAGAAAAGGGCTGCAGTGGTGTTATCCTAGTAGTGGTGTCCACACAGGACAGGTCTCTGGGCCTGGCTGTAAACTTGAGGTGTTTGAATAAAATATTCTGCTGTGTAGGGTGAATAACTGTATCACAACTGTATATATGAAGGCAGTATACAGAAACTCAATGAAAGGTGTTTATCAGTAGGGGGCTGGGGGAAAGAGAAATACATTATCACTGGGTAGAAACTGGCAAAAGAGGGTAGGGCTGGCAGGGAGGATGAAAGTGGCTGAATACTTTTGAAAGAGGTCATTTGCAATTATGAAGATGGAAAATGAAATCTGTTGGGGATTTTTTTGATAGGGAAGAAGGGACAGTGATAGAGGGGGTGAGGGTGAAACTGATTGGAACACAGTATAAATGTGTGGAGATATAACAATGAAATCCTTCCTGGAACTAATATAAGTTACATATATATATATATAAAATATTATATATGCTGTATGATGACTGCATCTATAGGGTGGCAGTGTCCCCTGGAGCATGTTTATAACTTCCAGCAAACCAACTCAAGTGTGCCGAGGACGCTGGAGTTGGGACAATTACTGATGACTGATACTTTTCCCAGAATCCCTCAGGGCTGGCAGGGTAAAGTGAGGGGAGAGATGACACAGTGGAGAGGGTAATAGAGATGTGTGCGGTGTTAGAGAGTTGTGACAAGCTTCCCATCCCCTAAACTTAATGATGCCCTCAGACTTCCAGAGGTTGTACCAGTAAGTTGAGTGCAGACACGGGGCTTCTTTTCTGATGGATGGGGGCAGGGATGGAGGGGATTTCTGGTGGAATCTTCATTGTTTCCCCTTTGAGATACCCAGCTCCCTTCAACATGCCACATCCTCAAAGATCGGTTGTTCGAGTTGTCTGGGCCCTGGTCTGGAAGGATTTGTTCTTCTCCCCATTTTCTCTACCTTTCCTTTTCCTTCTTCTCTTTTCTGGTCCTAGGTTTGTGTGCTGTCCCTGAGCTCCATTTTGCTCAAGGCTAGCACCTGAGCCATAGTGCCACTTTCAGCTTTTTCTGTGATGTTGAGGCTAAGAGTCTTATGGACTTTCCTGCTCTTCTGGCTTCAAACCATGATCCTCGGATCTCAGACTCCTGAGTAGTGAGACACCTGGTCCCATAATCCCTAATCAGGAAAAGGGTAGTAATAGAAAGGTGGCTGGCATGCTGCCTCTCCTGTGGAAGGCAATAAGGCAGTAGAAGAGGCCATGTCAACCCTTGTCTTGAGCTCTGGAGACACCAGCAGGAAAAACTGGGTGGCAGACACTCTGAGGAAACAAAAATCTCCCTTTCTCTAGTAATAATAATAATAACAATAATAATGCACAATAAAAAGGTGCCAGTGAACAGGTCTTCCTGATGTGTGCCTCCTGCAGCTCATCCCACCTGTTCCTTACAAATCTTCACCTACCAGATGGAAGGTGGAGTGACAGATTCTCTAGCTGGTCTGTAGGGTGAAGGGGGCCCTTACCTTTGAGTGTCAGAGATACACCACCAGGCCCAGGCCCAGCCGCCGAACACGTACTGTTTATAGTCAGAGCCACAACAGCCCCCTGGGGAACAAAGCAAATCACTGTTAGTCAGTTTAGTTCCTGGGTTTGGTCTGCCTCTATCCCCTCTAACAGTAACTTTGGCCTCTTAGCCTGAGAGTTGACAATGACTACTGTTGAGAGCCAGGTGCTGAAATTACACATAGACATAAGTTCTCTCTACCCTTAGGGACTTAGAATCTAGCTCTGTAAGCACATAGTTTGTACAAAAGGATATTCACTAAACATTTCAGAATGGAAGTACTTTTATAGGACAGGTCAGTGTATATACAGGGGTGTGGAAAACCGTCTGCCAGCAGACACATCTCAGTGAGGCTGGCCCTCTATTCCTGCAAGATCCAGACTGACTTTGATACCTTTGTAGGAGCCATTGGGGAAGGAAGGCCTCAAAACTAACTTGTACTTGTGGTACAAACTGGAGAAGGGAGGAAAAGGCCTCAAAAAAGAAGCTGAAATTGTGCACCAACTAAACAGCTGATTTGGCTACAACACAGATCCAGGTTTGTGGACATGCTCAGCACATTCTCCATCAGAAGTGTGCAAATAAATTCCTGAAATTCTTGCAGTAAACTCCTTTGTTAATGCCAAAATTATTCAAGTTCCAGGAAGTTTTCATTCAGTAAAAATCAGGAGAGGAACAGAGGCCACACAAATGTACTGGGAACAAATAAATCCAGCAGAATTTTAGGGAAAATAGCTTGGATTTTCATGAAAGCTTCAGGACAGGTCTAGGTAGTTTTCTGTAATAGGATGAATGTCTCTAAGGACTCATGGCAGAGGACAAGGCAGGAAGAAGGGCAGAAGACAGGCAATGGTGTCTTCTATGCAAGCTGAAGAGCCATGTATGAGTGTGTGAGGAGCCACAAGGGATTTAAGCTGTGAGGTGATAAGGTTAGAACAGCAGCTTAGAACAATCCACTTTGCACAAGGAAGATGAGACTGAGGTCAGGGAGACAAGACGCCTCTTGCAGAAACCCGGGCATTTTGACAGGTGGCTGACATCAGAGGAGGATAACATCAGGAGTGCTGCCTGAGAACAATTTCTGAAGTGGCGAAAGTGTTCTGTATCTGTGCTGTGCAGAGTGGTAGCCACTAGCCATGGTGGGTGGTAAGTCCTTCAAATGTGGCTCACTTGAGGGCCGGGACACTGGTGGCTCAAGTCTATAATTTTAGCTACTCAGGAAGCTAAAGTCTGAGACCTGAGGTTTAGTCAGAGCAGACAAGATCTGAGATTCTTATCTCTAATTAACCAGCAAATAGTTTTAAGTAGGGGATAGAATGATGGGAAGGGTTACATTGATAAGAAACACTGTACATATAAATTAACATGTTGAACTGAAACCCCTCTGGATGACTAGTTTAAAAAGTTATAGCTGGCTAGGTTTCAGTGCCTCACATCTGTAATCCTAGCTATTCAGGAAGCTAAGATCTGAGGGTCGCTGTTCAAAGGCATCTCCAAGCTGGGCACAGTGGCTCATGCCTATAATCCTAGCTACTCAGGAGGCAGAGTTCTGAGGATCAAGGTTCAAAGCTAACCTGAGCAAAAAAGGACCTGAGACTCTTATCTCCAATTAACCCTTAGAAAATGGGAAGTGGGGCTTGGCTTAAGGGTAGTATGGTAGCCTGGAAAGGAAGAGCTCAGGGACAGTGCCCAGGTCGAGTTGAAGCCCCAAGACTCACAAAAAACTCCCCCCAACACCCCTCCCAAAAACACCTCCAACAGCTCTGGCACAAAAGGACATGAAAGTCTGTGGTAGCTGGACATGGGTGGCTCATGGTCTGCAATGCTAGCTACTCTGGAGGCTGAAATCCGAGGATCACATTTTGAAGCCATGTTGGGAAGGAAATTCCATGATAGTCTTATCTCCATCCAATAAACTACTCAGAAAAAACTGGAAATGGCACTGTGGCTCAAGTGGTAGAGAGAAAAAGCTTAGGGACAGTGTCCAGACCCCAAGTTCAAGCCCCAGGACTGGCACATGTATGGGCACACATGCACGCATATGCACGCACGCACACATGTGCACAGGGCATGCACACACACACATAATAATAAAAGCCAGAGGCTGGGAATGAGTGCTTGTCTAGCATGTATGAAGCCCTGGATTGATTCCTCAGTACCATATAAACAGAAAAAGCCAGAAGTGGTGCTGTGGCCCAAGTGGTAGATTGCTAGCTTTGAGCAAAAGGAGCTCAGGGACAGTACCTAGGCTCAGAGTTCAAGCCCCAGAACTGGCAAAATAAATGAATAAATAAATAAACAAGTAGATGGACTGATGGATAGAAAGACAAAAACCAGAAATAGAAATTTAGCTCAAGTGCTAGAATACCAGCTTTTTTTTTTTTTTTTTGTCAGTCCTGGGGCTTGAACTCAGGGCCTGTGCACTGTCCCTGAGCTCTTCAGCTCAAGGCTACCACCTTACCCCTGGGCCTGGGCGTTGTCCCTGAGCTTTTCAGCTTAAGGCTACTGCCCTACTTGTACCCAGGTTGGGCTTTGAACCTTGATGCTCAGATCTCAGCCTCCTGAGTAGCTAGGATTACAGGCATGAGGCCAGCTTCACTTTAGCTTTCAATGTTTATTTGGTACTAAAGAATCAAACCCAGGGCTTCATGCATGCACCCTACCAGTTAACCACATTCCTAGCTAAAATACCAGCTTTGAGTGAAAACAGAACCAGAGAAGTCCCAGTACATATTCTCATTCTCTCTCTCTCTCTCTCTCTCTCTCTCTCTCTCTCTCTCTCTCTCTCTCTCTCTCAATCCCTCCCTTTCTCCCTCCCTCCCTCCCCACCCCCCTCTCTGTATTAGGTCTACATCTCTTGGGTAGAAACGCCTCCCCTGTCCACAGGGCCACAGGGCTGCAGTTCAAGGTAAGCCTTTGCTGGCTTCTCTGTCCTGGAAAGTGTTGCAGAGGAGGCCTCTGAGCACAGACAGTCAATCTGAAACCCAAACCATCTTTGGGATTAAGTGAAACTGGAGGAGGGCCAAAAATCAGTTTGTTTGGCATCTTCTACCCTGGTGGGAATGGGGTGATTGCCTCTGGCCAGCTCCAGCGGACGTCTCCATGTGCTATGGGAGGAAGTGATGGATGGGGATAGGATGGGAGTCTACCCTTTACCTTTCACTTTGGTTTTGGAGCAGGCTGCCTCAACTGGACCTTGGCCAAGGGCAACATGCCAAGTTCCCAGAGGCAACAGCAACAGGAAGAGGCTGACCATTCCCTGCTTCCTCCCTCCCTACCTCCCTCCACCTCCATCCCATTTACCCTGAGCCTAAGTGCCATTCCCAAGAGATGGGTGTGTGCACGTGTGTGTGTGCATGCGCGTGTGTGTTTTGGTTATTTTGAAATAAGGTCTCACTCTGTGGCAGTCTGGCCTAGAACTCACAAGCCTTGTAGGGCCACCATGTCTGGCCTTCCCTAGGGAACAGTTAGGTGCCTCTTCCTCGAGCTCCCTAGCTCTCACTCATCTTGAGATCTACAGGTTTCTTCTAATTTTTATCTATTTTGAAGCTAACTTGCTTTCCCTTGCCTTGTCCTCAATGAAGCTGAAAACTATAAACTATTCCACTGTGTTAACCTCTGTTCTACCCTTCACTGCTCTATTAGAAGCAATCCCTCCCTCCCTCTCTCCCTTTCTCTTTCTTTCTTTCTTCTCCTGGTCATGGTTCTGGACTCAGGCCCTGGGTGCTGGCCCTGAGCTGTTTTCCTCAGGACTAGTACTCTACCACTTTGAGCCACAGCTCCACTTCAGTTTTCTGGTGGTTAATTGGAAATAAGAGTCTCATGGATCTTCCTGCCGGGACTGGCTTTGAATTGTGACCCTTGGATCTCAGCCTCCCGAGCACCTAAGATTACAGGCGTGAGCCACTAGTGCCCAGCTAGCAGTCCCTTTCCTTCCTGCTCTCCTCTACCTTCTTCCTAACGTACAAGAAGTGTTCTGACCTGCACAGGCTGTGAGATGCCTTGAGTTAAGAGGCAGAGGGGCATGTCTGAGAGCAGCTGCTCTGCTCAGCTCAGCTCTCCTGAGAGTCATCTACAAAAGGGAGCTGTATCTTAGCTTGACTGTCTCAGTTTCCAAGGTATGATGGATGCCAGGCATTATCTTTCTTCTCTTTTGCCCTTCCTTTATTCTAGCACTCTCCATTATTGGCATGGATTTCTTTCCTTACCCCCAGAACGGCTTCCAAGCCAGCACTTTATCAGCTCTGATGTGAGCACCAGGTTCCTAGAATGTAAAAAGTACTGAGAAGCCCATCTCAGGAATTCCTCATTCTGTATTCTCCACTTTGGAGATAGCACTGGATCTTTTGTCTCCTCAGCCTAAGAGTCAGGACTTCCTGAAGGAAACCCCTGAGACCGAGAGCCAGGTGCTCAAGCTTATAATCCTAGCTACCCAGGAGGCTGAGATCTGAGGATTATGGTTTGAAGCTAGCCCTGGAAGGAAAGTCAAGGAGACTCTTATCTCCAGTTAACATCCAGAAAATGAAGTGGAGCTGTAGCTCAAAGTTAGAGCTCTAGCCTTGGGCAGAAAAGCTCAGGGACGGTGCCCAGACCCTGAGTTCAAGCCCCAACACTGCCAAAACAAAACAAAACAAAACAAGTCATAAGAAGGGGCTGGGAGTTTGGCCTAGTGGTAGAGTGCTTGCCTAGCATGCACCACGACCCAGGTTCGATTCCTTGGTACCACATACATAGAAAAAAAAGCCGGAAGTGGTGCTGAGGCTCAAGTGGTAGAGCTCCAGCCTTGAGAAAGTCCAAGGATAGTGCTCAGGCCCTGAGTTCAAGCCCAGGACTGGCAAAAAAAAAAAAAAAAGTCATAAGAAAAAGGGAGGAAAATTGTTCCAAAAGAAACTGTCTGAGGGATCTGCAACAGTGGGAAGAGACAGAAATGGAGCTTACCAGTGTTTTCTGATGCGCTCTTATTTTCTCTGAGTAGGAGCCTCAAGCTTTGGAGAATATTAGAGGAAAATTTCAGACCCTTCTCCAATCCGGTTTCAATTTGCTCTGTCATTTTCATTTCCCTAATAAAGCTGCTTTTTTATTGTGAAAAATTAGCTTGTAAGGTTGGTTTTAAAAATAGGGGCTGGGAGTTTGGCCTAGTGGTAGAGTGCTTGCCTAGCATGCATGAAGACCTGGGTTTGATTCCTTGGTACCATATACATAGAAAAAAGCCGGAAATGGTGCTGAGGCTCAAGTGGTAGAGCTCTAGCCTTGAGAAAGTCCAAGGACAGTGCTCAGGCCCTGAGCTCAAGCTCAGGACTGGCAAAAAAAAAAAAAAAAAAAAAAAAAAAATAGGGGCTGGGAGTTTTGGCCTAGTGGTAGAGTGCTGGCCTAGCATGCATGAAGACCCAGGTTTGATTCCTCAGTGCCACATACATAGAAAAAGCCAGAAGTGGGGCTGTGCAGCTCAAGTGGTAGAGTTTTAGCCCAAGGACAGTGCCCAGGCCCTGAGTTTAAGCCCCAGGACTGGCAAAAAAAAAAAAAAAAAAAAAAAGAAAAAAAGAAAATAAAAATAAACACCATGTCCGTACCAAAACAAACAAACAAACAAAACAAAGTACAACTAGTTGTGATATTGTATGTCTATAATCTCAGCACTCACTAGGCTGAAGCAAAAAGACTAAGTGTTTTAGGCCAGCCTAAGATACACAGAGAACATAAAGAAATCTTGTCTCAAAACACAAAAACTGGGCTAGGAGTGTGGCTTAGTGTTAGAGTGCTTGCCTAGCAGGCATGAAGCCCTGGGTTCGACTCTTTAGTACCACATACATAAAAAAAAGCCAGAAGTGGCACTATGGCTCAAGGTACAGCACCACCGGCCTTAAACACAGAGAGGCTCATAGGCAGTGCCCAGGCCTTGGATGCAAGCCCCAGGACTCACCCAAAACAAAACAACAACAAAAAAACAAAACCAAAGCCAGGCACTGGCAGTTCATACCTGTAATCCTAGCTACTCAAAAGGCTGAGATCTGAGGATCATGGTTTGAAGCCAGTCTGGGCAGTAAAGTCACAGAGATTCTACCACTGAGCTGGAAGTGGAGCTGTGGTTGAAGTGGTAGAGTACTAGCTTTAAGCAAAAAAAGCACAGGGATAGTTCCTCTACCCTCAGTTCAAGCCCCAGGACTTCCCCTGACATAACTGACACACAATGGACACACACACACACACACACACACACACACACACACACAGAAAAACAAATAACAACAACACACACTGAGAACATACTTGTATTCTAGTTAGGAGGATGAGATCTGAGGAGAAAGAGATCTGAGGACTGTGATTCAAAGTCAGCCAGGGCAGGAAAATTTCTTGAGATTCTTATCTCCAATTAACTACCAAAACCTGAAAGTGGAGCCATGGTTCAAGTGGCAGAGTACTAGCTTTGAACAAAAAAGCTCAGGGACACTAGCTACTCAGGAGGCTGAGATCTGAGGATGGATGTTTAAAGCCAGCCTGGGCATTAAAGAACATGAGACTCTTAACTCCAATTAACCACTAGAAAATTGGAAGTAGTGCTGTGGCTCAAAGTGGTACAGCACTAGCCTTGAGCTGAAGAGCTCAGGGACAACGCCCAGGCCCAGGGATAGGGCAGTAGTCTAAAGCTGAAGAGCTCAGGACAGCACCCAGGCCCAGAGTCCAAGCGACAAAAATAAAAAATAAGCTCAGAGATAGCACATAGGTCCTGAGTTCAAGCCCCAGGACTGGTACACACAGACACACAGGCACACACATATTCATACTCATACATATATACAAATATACACACACATATCATACCCTCAAACCAAACAAAACTAAGGAAAAAAATACAGGAAAACAAAATTCAATGTAGATTCTGGCTTTTAAAAATCCTCTCTAGGCTGGGAGTTTGGCCTGGTGGTAGAGTGCTTGCCTAGCATGCATGAAGACCCAGGTTCGATTGCTTGGTACCACATACATAGGAAAAGGCTGGAAGTGGTGCTGAGGCTCAAGTGGTAGAGCTCTAGCCTTGAGAAAGTCCAAGGACAGTGCTCAGGCCCTGAGTTCAAGCTCAGGACTGGCAAAAAATTAAAAAAATCCTCTCTAAAAAAAGAAAAAAATTCTTTAGGAGCTGGTAATGTGGCTTAGTGGTAGAGTGGTTGCCTAGCATACAGGAAGCCCTGGATTTGATTTCTCAGTACCACACACACAGAAAAAGCCAGAAGTGGCACTGTGGCTCAAGCACCAGCCTTGAGCACAGAGAAGGCTCAAGGACAGTGCCCAGGCCGTGGGTTCAAGTCTCTCAGTACTGGCAAAAAAAAAAAAATCGCAAGTTGGGTATTAGCTACTCTGGAGGCTGAGATCCAAGGAGCACAGTTCAAAGCCAGCTGGGTAGGAAGGTCCAGGAGATTCTTATCTGCAATTAACCCCCAGAAAACTGGAAGTGGAGTTGTGGGTCAAAGTGGCAAAGCAGTAGCCTTGAACAAAAAGAGCCTACAGACCCTGCACAAGCCCTGAGTTCAAGCCTCACACCCACAAAAACTGCTCCTCGAGTGGGCGTTGGAAGATAAGCCCAAATGTCACAACCCCGAGCGTCACTGAGGAAGTTGGCTTCCGGGCTCTGCCTCCAGATCACAACGGTTTTCAAGGGGGTGGGGTTCTCTATCTCCAGAGGAGCTGGGTCCTGGTGTGGTCACGTTTAGTGGCCATACTGACTTGGAGATCCGATGACTCTCAGGTCGTGTGTGGTGAGGAAGTGAAAATTCCCGATGATTTTCTCACACCCCTCAAGGGTGGGCAGTTACCCGTGCTGGGTCAAGCCCTTCCCTCTCCTTGGTACCCTGCGAATCCGCCCTACCATCAGCACCCAGTGCAGAAGAAGAAGACAACAACTCTGCAGCCGGTTCAGCTGTCATGCAACAGGCCCCCACCGCAGCCAGGGGCTCCACAGCCTGGCGGTTTTCATGGCGGGAGCTACCCTGCTAAAGACACCCGCACGGCCCATGCCGGCAGCAGCGGCCTTCCAACGACGAGCTCTGCAGCCAGCCGTGGGCGATCCGTGGCGGCCCGGCCCAGAGTCGGGTTTCCCAACCTGTTAGAGGCCGCACCCGCAATCCCCAGGGCGGGGATTACCAGCAAACCCCGGCGAGCCCCAGCCTGCTCCGAGTTAACGGGCCTCCCAGGGCCGGAGAAAGGACCCGGGGAGCTGCGGAGGGGGACACCCAGAGCCCCCCCATGCTCGCACCTGTCCTCCAGAGCTCCTCCGCCCACCGAGGAGCGGACGGCGGAGGCCCTGCCCAGGGACGAGGCGGGGACACCGAGGAACCAGCACGCGAGGCCGCCGTGGGATGGGGGAGCCCCAGGGTACGGGGGTCCCTCTTCTCCAGGGGCGGCCCCCCTCCGCCCCCGCCCGGCTCCTCACCTGAGACCACCAGCGCCTCATTGGGCCCCACCGTGTGGCAATTGCCCATGTCGCCTGCGGGACTCAGGCCCTCGGGCCGCACGGACCTGGAGCGCCGCGGGTCCGCAGCGCCGGCCGCGCCCAGTCTATCCCGCCACCCCCAGCGGCCGCCCGCCCGCCCGCTCGCGCGCCGCCCCCCACCCGAGGTCGCAGCGCCACCGGAAGTGCGGCGGTGGAGGGCGGGGCCGGCAAGTAGAGAGAAGCAGGGCCCGGGAGAGCCTTGGCAGTCAGTGCGCTTTATTGCATGGGGCCCAGCCCCCCCACACCTTGGAAGGCACCCCCACCTCCCCGCATCCTCAGAAACCGACGGGGAGGGCCCCGGGCCTCAGACCCCTGGGTTCAAATCTCAGTCCCTGCTCTTCTTGCTAGCTGAACCCTGGAACTGAGTCCTTCCCTCCAGAGCTGAAGGCCTTTGAGGAATGGGGGTAATTTAACTACCCGGCTGGGTGTTTGCACTGCTTCATATCACAATTCCCTGACCCTGCTCCAGAGCTTTGATCACAGTCAATCCAGGTAGGGCCTGGAAATCTGAAATTCAAATTCCTGAGCAGTATAGTGTCCGGCTCATTACCTTCCACCTCTAAATTTGAGGTTACTGACTCTCTTAGGAAGGCATTATTACCTATTATTTCTCTCACCAGTGAAAGAGCTGCCTGGAACATACCTAGAGATCACAGAAAATTATCACAGAGGTAAAAATGGCAACCCCTGGGTACCAGGGGCATGGCCTAGCACACAGCTAAGGTTTTCAGAGGGTCATAAAGTGCTACAGAAAGCATCCAAGCCTGGAAGTTAGGGACTCTGGGGCTCAGGCTTAGCTTTAACCTGAATTCGGTGTGTCAACTTGGTTAAGTCTGGTGAACTTTGAGCACCAGGGAAAGGTTTGGAAAGCTTAAAATCCTCAGGATGAGGGGTGCTCAGAGAAGATGAGGCCCCTGGATCCTCAGACTGGGGCTCTTCATCATCCTCCCCAGGACCAAGGCCTGCCAGCCTCTTGCTGGCCTCCCATAGCTGGTGGGCTGCTCGGTCATCCCGGGCAGCTGGAGGCACCTCTTCCACATGGCAGTTGGCAAAGTATCTGCCACTAAAGGGCTCAATGCCATCCTGAAGAGCACAGTATAGGGGTGTCTGGGCACCCCCTCTGGGTGTCCGGAGCACTAGCCAAGCCAGTGGGCGCAAGACGGGGCGCAGCCATCCAGGAACATGACGCAGGAACAGCTCTGAATTCACAGGCCCTGTGGACAGAAAGTTGGGAGAAAGATGGGTGAAGGCACAGGATATAAGCTGTAGGGACAGAGCTAGAATTGGACAGAATTGGGCTCCAGGGAAGTCAGGGCAATATTTTTAAGTATTCTGTCTCCAGAAGGTAACATGATTCACTCTCTTTCTTTCTTTCTTGCCAGTCCTGGAGCTTGAACTCAGGGCCTGAGCACTGTCCTTGGGCTTTCTCAAGGCTGGAGCTCTACCACTTGAGCCATAGCACCACTTCTGGCTTTTTCTGTGTAAGTGGTACTGAGGAATTGAACCTGGGTCATGCATGCTAGACAAGCACTCTACCGCTAGGCCAAACTCCTAGCCCCTCATCACTCACTTTCTGGTTGTGTGTGTGTGTGTGTTTTGCTAGTCCTGGCCTTGAGCTAGAATTGGACAGAATTGGGCTCCAGGGAAGTCAGGGCAATATTTTTAAGTATTCTGTCTCCATAAGGTAACATGACTCTTTTCTTTCTTTTCTTTTCCTTCCTTCCTTCCTTCCTTCCTTCCTTCCTTCCTTCCTTCCTTCCTTCCTTCCTTCCCTCCCTCCCTCCCTTCTTTCTTTCTCTCTCTCTCTCTCTCTCTCTCTCTCTTTCTTTCTTTCTTTCTTTCTTTCTTTCTTTCTTTCTTTCTTTCTTTCTTTCTTTCTTTCTTTCTTTCCAGTCCTGAGCTTGAACTCAGGGCATGAGCACTGTCCTTGGGCATTCTCAAAGCTAAAGCTCTACCGCTTGAGATACAGCAGTACTTCTGGCTTTTTCTATGTATGTGGTACCGAGGTCTTCATGCAGGCTAGGCAATCACTCTACCACTAGGCCAAACTCCCGGCCCCATCATCACTCACTTTCTATAAAAAGCCTCCTGTCAAGATTTCAGACCTTTTTACAATCCAGTTTCAATTTGCTCTGTTATTTTCATTACTCTAATAAAACTGCTTTTTTTATTGCGGGGTGGCGGGGGGAGCCTCCTCTCTTCCACCTAAATTACTTGTTCTTTTCCATCTCTCAGATTTTGGTCACAGTGTGTCTCCAGCCTCTTAAATCCATCTTTTCTTTTAGCTTGAGCCTCATTCCTTTGTTTAGCCAACGTGTATTAAGTACATGGTGTACAAGCCACTGTTTTGGGCATTAGGGATCTGAAGTAATAAAAGTTAGTTGTGGTTATTATTATGACTAAAATTGCTAATGGCCTTAGGATATGCTTTTTTTTTTTTTTTTTTGGTGTTGGTTATGGGGCTTGAACTCTGGGCCTGGTCATTGTCCCTGAGCTCTTCAGCTGAAGGCTACCACTCTACCCCTTGAGCCACAGCCCCACTTCCAGTTTTCTTTTTCTTTTTTTTTGTGGGTCATTGGGTTTGAACTCAATCTGGGTGTGTTCCCTGAGCTCTTCAGCTCAAAGCTACCGCCCTACCCTTGAGCCAAGCCGCACTTTCTGTTTTCTACAGCTTAATTGGAGATAACAGTCTCAGGTCCTTTTGTGCCTGAGCTGGCTTTGAACCTTGATCCTCAGATCTCAGCTTCCTGAGTAGCTAGGATTACAGGTGTGAACCATCAAGCCTGGCTTAGGATATGCTTTTCTAAAGCACAGTACAGTAATATAGGCAAAGTAGATCTCATTCTCCAAGAGTAATCTATTCTCTAAAGGCAAGTATGAAAACTCTGGTTTCTATTCAGATTGCATAAATCTTTTGCCTTTTAAAGGCAAGAATGCGTCTACTGATCAACTATCCCACTCAAAGTAAAAGCTAAAATGCTTAAGGTAGTAGGGAGGGAAAATGAAAGACAAACATGGGAGGGGGTAACAATGTTCGCTAAGAAATGTACTCACTACCTAATGTATGTAATTGTAACACCTGTACATCACCTTGACAATAAAATTAAATTTAGCCAGGCACTGTGACTCATGCCTATAATCTTAGCTACTTAGGAGGCTGAGATCTGAGGATCATAGTTCAATGCCAGCCCTGGCACTAAAGACCTAGAGGCTCTTATCTCCAATTTAAAAAATTAAATTTAGGGGCCGGGAGTTTAGCCTAGTGGTACTGTGCTTGCCTAGCATGCACGAAGATTGGGGTTCCATTCCTTGGTACCACATGGGCAGAAAAAAGCCAGAAGTGGTGCTGAGGCTCAAGTTGTAGAGCTCTAGCCTTGAGAAAGCCCAAGGACAGTGCTCAGGCCCTGAGTTTAATGCATATGGTGGACCTTCAAATACATGACCCAGGCCATCTCTTGAGTAAGAGACCTCATCTCTTACTATTTGATACTTCACTGTTTTAACCAAGTGTGGCCTCCTTAAGTCCAACTTCTGCCTGAGGGCCTTTGCACATGCTTTTTGCTCTATTTTCTAAGTTTCTCCCCAGAAAAATACATGGCTCAATTTTCAATTCTTTGGGCCTCTGTCAACTTCTCAAACATCTTCCCTGTCACTGATTTAAAAAAACAACAACAACAAAAAAAGCACATCCTGGCATTCTGTATTTCTTTACTTGTTTTATCTTTCCCTATCATTTTATCACCTCCTGCTGTTGTTTATGTGCATAACTGCCTACCTCTGCCCTAAACTAAAAGGCAACTCAACAGGAAAAACAAAAAACAAAAAACAGTGGAGAAACACAAGCCTTTGGGCTGGGAGTTTAGCCTAGTGGTAGAGTGCTTACCTAGCATGCACAAAGACCTGGGTTCAATTCCTCAGTACCACATACATAGAAAAAAGCTGGAAGTGGTGCTCAGACTCAAGTGGTAGAGCTCTATCCTTGAGAAAGTCCAAGGACAGTGCTTAGGCCCTGAGCTCAAGCCCAAGACTGGCAAAAACAAAAAACAAACAAATGTGAAGCCCTGAATTCAAACTCCAGTACTGCCAAAATAAAAGGCAACTCAAAAGGGTCAAGGTCTTTGGTTTTTTTTCCCCACTGGGTGTGGGGGACTGAACTAAAGAATCTCCCTCATGTTAAGCATGTGACTTATCACTGAGTTACACATCCCCAGCCTAAGGTCTTTGTTATGTTCACTGTTACATATCTAGTACCTTGATTAATGCCTGATGTGAAGAAAGTACACAGTAAGTGCTTCTCAGATGAATAATTATTAACTATCATCATTGTTATCATGACAGTCTATGTTTTTATGGTGCTGAGAATTGCAGCCAGAGTTTCACTCGTTAGGTAATTGCTCTACCTTTGGACCACACCCCTAGCCCCCCACCATTATATTACAGTCAGTTCAGTCAGCACACACCCTGGTGGGGGTGAGAACCTAATTCTTATTGGTCTTATTGTTGCCTAACCGACCCAGTGGTCAGCATCCAAGCTTGTCAAGCGACTGGAGAAGTCAAATATGAAGACCTAGTTCCGAGATCAATAAGGAACAGCTCTCTCTTCAGACCATGCTTTCTTCCTGCTCAGAGGCCCTGAGACTTAATAGGAGGAGGCTGAGGAATTCACGGGGTAAGAATAGGAGAGGGAGAATCAGGAACAGCTCCAGAGCCACACCTCACCTGGATGGGCAGCGTAGCAGGTCACTCCAGTCCCCTCAAGCTGGGTGGCCAGCTCCCGGGCAAACAGCACATTGGCTAGCTTACTGTCAGCATATGCCCTCAGCTCCTGCTGCCAGCCTACTACCGGTTGATCCAGGCGTGAGAAGTCCAAGCGCCCGCGTCGGTGGGCAGCTGAGGACACCACCACCACTCGGCTGGGGGCACACATCTTCAGGTGGGGCAGCAGCAGGTGTGTCAGCAGAAAGGGACCAATGTGGTTCACGCGCAGTAGCAGGTTAAAGGTTTCACGGGTCCGGCCACAGGAACTGATTCCTAGGGACAGAGGCTAGATGTGAGGAGGAGCCCCAAGGCCTCAGCATCCCCCTCTGTGAGACAGCATGAGGGGGTACACTCCCCAAGTGTCTACTGGTCCCTATGAGGACCCAGCTGGAGGTGGTGACTGTCCCTGGCCACCCACCACCCAGGGCCTTTTGCCCCTCACCGGCATTGTGGATGAGGATGTCCAGCCGTGGCTCAGAGCTCAGGAAGGCAGTGGCAAAGGCCCGCACCGAGGTGAGACTGGCCAAGTCCAAGGCCATGAAGATGACCTCATTGTTCCCACTCTCCTGTGGATCAGCAAGGGCTGGGATTGTCACCAAGAACCTCCCTCCTGCTCCCTCTCCCTTGGTACCTTCTGCTGCTATTATTAAGTTTTGCACTGTGCATTAGGATGTAATGAATAACTGTATAGATTGTTTCTTATTATGTGACCTTGGGCAAGATCCTTAATCTCTCTGGGCCTCAATTCTTTCACTGCATAAAAGGAGAATAATAATAGTAATATCTATCTTTACGGCTGTACTAAATGAGTTAATGTACGCCAAATACCACGATCAGTTTGCATTTGATACAGGGTATCTGTTATTAACATCTTCTTCCCATTATGGCTTACCCTAAAATCTATAACAGACTTTTTTTTTGTTGGTCACGGGGTTTGAACTCAGGGTTTTGGGGCTATCTCTGAGCCATTTTTGCGCAAGCCTAGTGCTTTACCACTTTGAGCCACAGCTCCCTATTTTGGTGTTCTGGTGGTTCACTGGAGATAGGCTGGTTTTGAACCATTATCCTCAGAACTCAGCTTCTTGTATAGTTTGGATGAGTCACCAGCCCCCAGCCCAGATGAAAAACAAAACAAAACAAAAATACAGTGTCTTCCTATGTAACCCAGGTTGGCCTCCAACTCACTATACAGCCCAAGCAGGTTTTGAACTCACAGTCCTACTTCAGCCTCCCTGTGCGGAGAGAACAAATGGGAGCCACCATGACCTATTATAACGGAATTTTCATGGGTCTCTTCTCGCCCCCTTCCCGACCCGGGGCTACTCTGATAATTCTCGGTCTTTGTCCCAGCTCCCGGATGGACGGGCTCTACCAGGGCCTCCAGATCCTTCAGTCTGGCGGGCGCTCCTCTTTCTAACTTGTACTTCGGTCTCATTAAGTCTCTCCCTGCTTGTCCAATTACGACTCTCTACCCTCCGGGCCTTTCTGCACACGCCGTTCTCCGCCGTTCGCGTTCTTGTTGCTCCTGGCTAACTTAGCTGCCTTCCTTCAGGATCCCTCCTCCTGGATTTGCCCTGGCGCTCCTTCCCGGTGTCCTCGCTTCCAGCGCTCAACCAACCGCGCGGCTCTCTCCTCTTAGGACCTGGCTGGTCCCGGGGCCCCGACGTGTCCCCGCCTTCCCTCACCCGGCGGAGATCGAAGGCGGCCGCCTCCCCGCGCTCCCGGCTGCGGCAGGCCAGCACCACACGCGCTCCGCGGCGCGCCAGTTCCAGCGCCGTCATCTTCCCGATGCCGCTGTTGGCACCTGCAGTGGGACAGGTGAGAGAGCAGGGCCGGGCCCGCCGCCCCGCCTAACGGCCTACCAGCCGCCGCCTGCACACGCTTGCACACTCACCCGTGACCACGGCCGTGCGGCCCCGCAGGCCGCCGAGGCCGCCGCACCGCGGGGCCTTCACCAGATTGTAGTAGATGAGGACGTAGGCGCCCAGCAGCAGTCCTGTAGCCAGGAGCAGCGCCTCCATGCCGGCCGCCCAGCGGGTTTCCCGCCCCGGGCCTCGCCGCCCCGCCCAGCACAGGCTTGGAAGGGCGCCGCGCGGGCGCCGGGGCCTTGCGGGGGCGGGGACGGGGGCGAAGGGAGGCGCTGCGGGGGTGGGCGTGCGCGCGTGCGCGCGTGCGCCCCGCGAGCGCCCCCTAGGCGTGCGTCTGGCCGCACGCCTGTGCGAACGCCTCCAGCCGGCGTGTGAGCATCAGGGCCCTGGGGGCGCCCTCTAGGCGTGCTCCCAACTCTCTGCCGGGGGTGTTCGTGCATCTGTCACTCCTGGCCTTAGGATCATCCTCCGGGGTGTGTGCCTGCCTATGGATCCTGTGTGTGCGTTGGGGAAGAGCCACGTAGGAGGTGTCAGGGCCCATTTGGGCGGAGTCCCGCCAAGCTGTGCAGGCATCTGTAGACTCCACCAAGGCGTGTGCTTGAATGAACATCTCTGTTTACTCTAGGTGTGAGTATGCAAAGGCTTTCCCCCTTTCAGGAATCCTGAGTACATGAATGGGCTTGTTTTAAAAGTTCAGTCCCAACGAACTGATCTTCCAGTTTTTCATTTTCACATCATCCAACCCTCAACGTGTAGCTTTTCTGTTCTGGTCATACACACTACAGAGACAGCAGTATTCAAAGTGGAATTAATAGTTAAATCTGTGGGGATTCAATCATTTCCTCGCTATCTCCCAACCTCAGAGACTCACCCCCTCCCATTCCTTTATTTTTTAAGTTTTACTGAAGTAGCACGGTCTGGCTGGCTTGGCATTGCTTATATATGCAGTCCAGGCTGAACCTATTGCCTGTTGAGTTAAACTGGCACTCCACCAAACTCCCTTTCTGAGGGAAGTATGATGATAATAAAAACCTATTACTATCCATCAGTAGGAGATTTGCTTCTGGAATGAGTGGTAAAAATAGGTAAAGGTGCTCCATTACTCAGCGGGTTACTATGGCTGTATGTGTGTAAGATGGGTTAAGGGCAGCTAGGGAGTCGTGTGTGAGGGCATCCATGGCCAAGGAACATTGCAGGAATTTGACTGAGGAAGCCAAGAGGTGATTTAGCACCTGTTTCTGCACTTGGTTTGCCCATCAATAACTTGTTAATTCTGAGTGGAAGCTGGGCGCAGTGGGTCACATCTGTAAGCCTAGCTACTCAGGAGGCTGAGATGTGAGGATCGAGGTTCAAAGCCAGCTCAGGCACTCACAATCCGTGAGACTCTTAATTAACCACCAGAAAACTGGAAGTGGTGCTGTGGCTCTAGGAGTAGGGCGGTAGCCTTGAGCTGAAGGGTTCAACACCCAGACCCAGAGTTCAAGTCCCACAATGGACAAAAATAAATAAAAAATAAAAAAAATTCAAAGCTTCTGCCTTTAAGGAGTTGAGAAGCCCTTTCAGGCACAGGTAGCAATAGTGGAGACAAAATTAGATGGGTAGATGGCAACCAGGGCAGATGGTAGAGTATCAGGGAGGCTTCCTATTTAGCCACACTGTGGATAGTGCAATTACATACAGTGCTGTGAATGCAGCATTATTTTCTAAACCAAGGCAAATCCTAATACACAAATACATTTTCTTTAGTCAAATAGTGCTGGCAGTTTCCTAGCAAGGAAACTGTCCTCACGAAGAACTGCCCAGAGAATGCCTTTCACCAAAGTCTGGAAGAGTAAAAGGAGCTTGGTTTCATGAGGGGGCCCAGAACTTGAGAACTGAGGTAATATAGTACTGGTTTCCTGATGGGAACAGCAGTGGATTAGTTAGGATTAAGTCACTCTATCTAGAATTGGTCCAGACTCTGGACCAGATCCTACTCTATTAGGATTCTCCAGGGAAGTACCACTCACCCTTCCATTGTTTTCTGCTCAGCTTCGGCTCACTCATCTAATGCCTCCCCTCACTCTCAAGCTTTGCTTCATGACTAAGAGATTTGTTCCAAGAGTTCCCCTCTTGACACCCCTTAGACCCAGATCTCAGGGCAGTTTCCCTCCAAGGGTGATGACAGGTAGGACAGACAGGCAGAAAACATAATTTGGAGTATTTTCGTTTTTTATATACAGAATACAGGAAAGTTTCTGTAAAGTCTAAAACATTACAATTACTATGTACATTGGTACTAATTGTGGGGGTGGGGGAAAGAAAAGGGAGGCAGGGGTGGGAGGGAGAGGAGAGAAGTGGCAAGAGAACAAAAAGAGACAAAACAGGTTTACGACAAAAACGCTTTTGCTACAATAGACAATTTGAGAAAACGCTCTACCACATGTAGTACTGTACACAGTTTTTAAAAACATTGAAAAAAGGTCATCACTAGATGTATTTACACAAAATCCAAATACACTTTTCCTTATTTGAAATAAAATAGATGGACAGCCAGAAAAAGAATTCATCTCATTTGTCCATAATACACAGTAGCTACCTTAGTGCAACCGCTGCAGAAAGGGAAAATAACTTGGAGGGTGGGAGCCATGGAAGGAGGGTGGGTAGCGATCTTTATATTAAATAAAACAATGATATTGTATAGATTTTGCTGTATGAAAACTGTATTTTTTCTTTTAATATAAAACTATTGTCACTGCCACAAAATAGAACAAGTTTCTGATTATTTTACAACGGTGGGTAGGCGGGCGGGCGAGGGGGGGAGGGGAGTGGTGGGGGGGAGGGTTTGTGTTGGAGGAAGTGTCCACACCACGGCCTTCCCCTCCCTGCCCACACTGTTCCTCAGCTCGGTCTGCCGCTTTCCCATGAAATGTTGAGTACAAATATATGTGCAAATGCCCCCTAAAACTTGAGAAAAGAAAAAGGAGTTTTAAAAAAGTCAAAAGGTTTTCTTCATTTCATGCAAAGATTGTAGTCGAAGGGTTTCTGGTATAGAAAACACCCGGGCTTGGTTTGTGTACATTTTTGCATTGCAGGAGTCTTGGATCGGTGTCCAGGCCAGTGGCAGGATAGCTACTAGCCCTAGGGAACGGAGTTAGAGCGCAGTACAGGGCCCTGGTGGGGCTTGAGAGATAGCTTCTCAGCCAAGACCCCATCCTGCAGTAGGCTGGCATCGCCTTTGGGCTGTTTGGTCGCAAACTCAGTGATGCTGAAGACAAACTGCAGGCATCCCAGCTTGATGTAGCTGCCATGGTGCAGTAAGGCCGTACCCTCCCAGCCGGCCCCACTGCCCCCAATCAAGCTCGAGCTGCTGGCTTTGCAATTGCAGGGTCTCCGCTGGGGTCCCTGGGCCTGGGAACTCATCATGGCTGCCTCCTCACTTGGCTCTTCATCTTGTTTCTGGTGCCGGCGACGCCCTGAGAAAAAGGGGGATGGTCATAGGAGAGGAACAAGGAGTATTGACCTATCTGGGTTGTTTGGTGGAAGTGGGTCCCACCTCTCCCCATTCCAACTGCCTCATAACCAGGGGGTGGGGGATGTTCAGAAAGGGCTGGTGGAATCTGCAGTCCGCAAGTCTAGTCTGAAATATGTGTGGATAGTGGATATTTGGCATCTGCTTCTCAGTGACTTCCCTGGGCCCATCAGCAAGGAGAACTTGACCAATGGGACTGGGAAGGCAAGAGAACACAGGTTATGGCAGCAGGGCACCACTACCGTGACTGTGGTCTTAGCTTCGTGGCCACAGGACTCTGCTCCAACTTACTGATGACACTCTGCACTTTGGCAACAATACTGCTTGGGGGGGTTGGCGGGGTCTTCTCAGAGAAGTCACATGAATACAGCACATTGTCCACCGTTGTCCCATGCTCACTGTAGTTTAACAGCTCATAATGTTTGGTATTCTGAGGAGGAGGAGGGGAGATAAGATGTGTGGTCTGCTATATGAGGCCTGAGGCTAAGGAGAAAGAGGACACAAGGAGAAGCAGCTCCTTATGTCCCAGAAGGTGCTCATATTCTTTCTCAATCACAGTTTCACCCTTTCAGAATGGGGCTCAAGAATCCCCTCCTGTGACAACTTACTTTCCTAGTGACCCCACAGCCTCTGCTTACCCCTACCCCTTCTCTTGCCTCCTCAGCACTGGGGCCTTCACTAGCACGAGAATAACAAAACTCAGATACATCACATAGCTTCCTTCCATACTGGCCACTCCTCTGGTGTGGTGTGGGAGCCTAGGCTCCCTCTGCTGTGTGCTGACCAATCTTAACAGAAAAGTTAGCCCTAGCTAGGTACAGCTGCTAATATTGTAATGCTAGGCTATTTGGAAGGCCAAAATCAGGACTGTGGGTTCAGACCAGCCTGGTTTAAAAAAAAAAAAAAAAAAGTTTTTATAGTGACCCATCCTCAACCAACAGCTGGATGCAGAATTACATATCTGTTACCCCAGCCACATGGTAGGCTGAGATCAAGAGGACTGAGGTTTCAGGCCAACTCTGATAGCAAAGTCTGAGACTCAAGTTGAAACAGATGCTGGGTGTAGTAGCATACACCCGCCATCTCAGCTACAGTAGGAAACTTAAAATAGGCAGATTATTGTCCAAGCACATTCCTGGACAAAAAGCTAGACTCTATATTCTATCTAAATATAACCACTAGAAAAAAGAGCTCCAGAGCTAGGCATGTGTGTGTGTGTGTGTGTGTGTGTGTGTGTGTGTGTGTGTGTGTTCGTTCACACCTGTAATCCTAGCTACTCAAAAGGCTGAGATCTGAGGATTGTGGTTCAAAGCCACCCAGGCACTAAAGAACTTTGAGACTCTTATCTCTAATTAATCACTAGAAAACAGGAAGTGGGGCTGTGGCTCCAAGGGTGGGGCGGTAGCCTTGAGCTGAAGAGCTAAGGGACAGTGCCCAGCCCCAGAGTTTAAGCCCCATCACACACACACACACACACACACACACACACACACACACACACACAAAAAAAAAAAAAAAAAAAAAAAAAAAAAAGGAACTCCAGGTATGGTTCAGTGGTAGACCTCCTGTCTAACAACTGTGAAGCTTTGATTTAAAAGTATCAGTATTAAAAAAAAAAAAAAAAAGTGGCACTATGATCAAGTGGTAAGTGATAGACTTGAGCAGAACTAAAGGACAGTGTCCAATCCCAGAGTTCAAGCCCTACTATCAACAAAACAAAAAAACCTACCAGTATAAAATAAAACAAAAACAAAGAAAAAACATAACAAAACAAGCTAGCCTTTCTGCTAGCCATGGAACCTTCACACTGAGACAGGAAGAACCCTCCAGCCCTTAGTCTATCTCAGAAAGGGCACCAAACAAAAACCTAGTTACCAAGAAGAGGTTTCAGGTTGGGAAAAGCTCCTTCCCACCCCATCTCCGTCCCTCACCTCATCGTAGAATATGCAGGCGTGCTTCCCGGACACGTAGTTACAGTGACCATAGTTTGTAAGGCACACATCCATGTCAGCTCCTGCAGAGTGGCAGGAGAGGAAAAGGAATGCAGAAGACTGTAAGGTGGATATGTGGGGAGGCGAGGGAGTTAGCTTCTGGGTGGGTGCTAAGAGACCTCAAGACCTTTGCTAACAGCTGTCCTTGTAGCTTATCTGGGCTGCTGCCCAGAGGAAGAGGGAGCCACTGGAGGGGATGGCTACCTCTATGAGCACATAAGGTGGGTGCTGGGCAGGTGAGAATTGTCCCTTTTCAGTGAAAGGCATGGGTCTTTCCACTGTTTCAGATACCTTCCAGCAGCAGCCAGAGTGATTATTGATGTCATATGCCACAGAGCAAATGATACACTCCAGAGAAGTACTGGATTGTCCTGATTTAATCTCTTATGTGTTGCATATCCTCTAGGTTAAACCAATTAACTCTGGAAAAAGCTGGTCTCACCCTTCTCTAGCCTAGTGCATCTCCTGGTTTCCTGGCTGGCTCACCTGTCCCGATGTAGAGGGTTCGATAGCACATGTTCACAGCTCCTCCCAACCCTAAGAGGGGGTAGAACACAGCTCGGGCCTGTACCTCCTTCCTTTGCACTACAAGACAAACACAATAGGATCATTCAGAAACTCAGAACCTGTGACCCAAACACAAACCAACAAAACCTGGATGTTTGGGTCCTGCCTGGAAGAAGTCTTAATGGATGAGTCATGTTTGCAAACTAACAACTGACACTGAACTGCTTTAGGGAGAGTCCTTCTCGCCCAACCACATTTCCAACCTTTATTTGGACATGGTCACAGGATTCAAGGGCACTAGCACTAGTACCTGGACTGCTGGAATAGCTTACCAGGGACATTCCAGGAGACCCTAAAGGGAGAACACAGAAAAACAGAAGGCATAGACCAGTGTTTCTCAAACTTTAATGTACACATGAATCACCTATGTATTTTGTTAAAACGCAGATTCTGAGATGGGTATATAGCTCAGTGGTTGACTTAATAGAAACGAAGCTCTGGATTCAATCCCCAGCCCCCAAAAAGGTGTGTGTGTGTGGGGGGTGGAGTTAGCAGATTCTGAATTAGCTGAGTGTGGGAGTTTCAGGAAATGCTGCTATTGCTACTCTGGTTACCATACTCTAAGCTCTTAAGGGCTGATACTGAGAGAAAACCAAGCAAAATTCAAGAATAGCTATCTTACCCACTATTATTCTATTTCTCTTTTTGAACTCAAGAGTCTGTCTTGGGAAACCCTTCTAGATCAATTAGAAAGCAACTGTTTAGAAAGTACCCCCTTGCCTCCCCAAGCACCAGTGTCTGCTTTGCTGTGTCTCACAGTGGACTGGTATAAAAGAATTATGGAAGACTGCTTTGAGTCTGATCAGAGAGCTGGGGCTCTCTCATCTCATTCCTGCTGAGGGAAAAAACAAAAAACAAAAAACAAAAAACTATGGTGATTTTTTTTTTTTAAATTAAGCTTATCAAAGACATACAAGATCTAAGCTACTGAGGGGCCAGGATTTGGCCTAGTGGTAGAGTGCTTGTGTAGCATGCATGAAGACCTGGGTTTTATTTCTTGGTACCACATACATGTGGCACCTGTAGTAGAGCCTAGTCTTGAGAAAGCCCAAGGACAGTGCCCAGGCCCTGAGTTCAAGCCTGAGGACTGGCAAAAAAAAAAAAAAAAAAAAAAAGACTGGCAAAAAAACCTCTAAGCTACTGAGATTCTCCATGGAAGGCAAGGTGGTCATTCGCACACCCCAGATGGAAGATCTGATGGTGGGGTGGCAGGTATATGCATGCGAACCTTCTGTGTGGTGGCCTCCGGAAGCTGCTGGATGCGTCCCAACACTGCCCAGTGAAGGTTGGACCCGGGAAGGGAAAAGCTGATGTATTCTCTGCAAGGCCAGAAACTTGATCAGCTTCTCATCCAGCATATTTATTTCAATTTCTATTAACAAAGAGAAAAAGATTAAAAAGCTGAGATGAAAATAGGATGTGGAATTTAAAGGGTAAACAGTCCAGCCAAATCATTTTGGTTCAAACAGAGTATAGAGTAGTTTAAAGAACTGGAGCTGGGCATGTAGCTTGCCATCTGCATTAAGAGAGCCCCAGTGAAGCCGGTTGGAGAGGCCTCCTGTAGTCAGGGAAAACTAATTTTGGGAGACTTGCCTGTCTATAGGGGAGCATTTAGATGTCTGATAAAGACTTGGCTTTTCTACCCATCCTTTGCATGGCAATCAAGATCTTTTGTGTTTTCCTTGACTTTGGAAACAATGCTCCTCATTTTGTTTTGCAAGTCCAGATGACTTGCCTGCAGTGACTCTTTCTCACTGGTTCATCCTTCACTGATGATTATGAATTTGTACAAATGTACAGAAGCGGGATCATAACCCTCTGTCTCATCTCCCTAACCCTCTGAAATTAGTGCCCATTTTCTTCCTTTAAAATGAGCTGAATGCTGCCCAGAGACACCACGTTCACCATAGCTGCTTGCTCGCTTGCTCGCTCACTCACTCGCTCACTCACCTCCATTGACATCCATAAATGCTCGAAGTGAATTGGTGAGGTCCACCATGGCAGTAGAGTTGGCTGGGAAAGAGGGTACGGTT
This sequence comes from Megascapheus bottae, assembly GCF_031878675.1. NCBI lineage: Eukaryota > Metazoa > Chordata > Mammalia > Rodentia > Geomyidae > Megascapheus > Megascapheus bottae. The sequence continues at coordinate 29,759,736 of NC_143525.1, read as the reverse complement.
AAAGCGCTTCCTATGGATAACGTGCCGGGGCTGACCTTGCCATCTGGGGATGGAGCAGGAAGACTGTTACTTACGTCGCCTGAGGGAAACCTACCGGTCCAATCCCCCACTGCTGAAACAGGTCTGGATTTCGGACCCCAGATGATGTTCCCTTCTTGATTCTCAACCCATAGGCTCTGGAACTCCTAGAGCTAAAAACGCGTGGTGAGGATGGGCAGATGGAATAATGTAACCTGGCACGTAGGAGTTTCCAGAGCACTTAATACAATTGTAACCCACTCTCTGGGCAAAGTGATGAGGTAGCTTCATTTCTGGGACTGTGACTACCTCTGCTGCCTCTACTCTTTTTTTTGGTCAGTCATGGGGCTTGAACTCAGGGTCTTGGTGCTGTTCCTGAGCTCTTCTGCTCAGGTCAGTGCTCTACCACTATAAGCCACAGTGCCACTTCTGGCTTTTAACTGGTTAACTGGAGATAAGAGTCTCACACAATTGTGATCCTCAGATTTCAGCCTCCTGAGTAGGATTATAGGTGTGAGTCAGTGGCACCCAGCTCTTGCCTTACAGATATAGCACCTGTACTTACTATGCCTGCTGAAGAATGATGGTGTGTGCAAAATCTATCCATACTAGCATAAAATACACAGGATAATAGCCCCCAAACAGGGCCAACCTGGGAGCTCCCATGCAGAGAATTCAATCACCTGGTACCCGAGACTTCTAACAGACTAGGAGGCTGGCTTCAGTGCAGATCTGGTTCAGATGCCAGGGCGAGCAACCTCAAGATCTTAAATGCTAACTGAGGAAAACTGAGAGAACAGGTCCACATTGGGTCAAACAGACTTAAAAGGACTACTCTTTGACATGTGAACTAAGGGCAAACTTCTCAGCTAGAACAATCACTTTGGATACTGTACTCTGCAGCTTTTTTTTCCCCCCCAGTTGGTCATGAGGCTTGAACTCTGGTCCTGGGCATTGTCCCTGAGCTCTTCAGCTCAAGGCTACCACCCTACTTCTTGAGCTTCAGTCCCACTTTCCATTTTTCTAATGGTTAGCCAGAGATAAGAGTCTCTCAGTCTTTAGTACCTGGGCTGGCTTTGAACCTTGATCCTCAGATCTTAGCCTCCTGAGTAGCTAGAATTACTCTGCTGCTATTCTGAAAGTGCTGCTTTTAGTTCTTCCTCAACATGGAAGGAAGTTTCTCAAACAGCTGCCTCTGAGAATCTGCATCAAGTGTTGTTGTATGGATCACAAAACACTGAGGCTGTTATCCAGAACCTCAGGCCAACCCCAATGGTTCCAGAGTATACTGCCTTCTAAAAGACAGAAAGAAAATTAGGCTTGGAAGATGGGGAGTGAGGAGACCCAGGCTGCAGTTCTAGTCCTGACACTGACTTGGTAGATCATCTTAAAGAACAATTAAGCTTTTGGTGCTCAAGCAACCGAATGTCTTTCTTTTATTATAGAAATATAGGAAGACAAATAATATAGAGATTGAAGTCATCTCAAGTATTCAAGCAGTGTAAATACTTTGGAATTCTAAGTTTTCATATACTAGAAAGAACAAAAAAATCATTCCAAATCACTGAGGCTGAGGAGCACTTACCTGATGATGGAGCTGGTGAGCAGAATCGTTGGTTGGCTCCTGTGGCCAAGATACTGTCTCCTGCTGCTTGTGGGGGAGTAAGCACCCGGGTGGCATTTGGGGGTGAGCCCAGAGGCCTTGAATCTGTCAACGGAGGTCCTATCTGTGATTGGACAGTCTTTCTTTGCAAAGTGCTGGTGTTCTCGATGCTGGCACAAGAGCTGGGAATGGAAGGGGGTAGGCTTGGGACAGAAACCAAACTCCTCTGGGGACAAGAACTGGGGCCAGTGGCATTCTCTGTCTTCACAATAATGCCGACGGTGTGGTTCTGAAGCCCCCCAGCGGCTGGTGGTGTGAGGGGCCGGGGCCAGCCTTGCCGGTGTGAGAGGCTTGGTAGGGAGGTGTTAGCGCCTGGAAGTCGCCGGGGGTCCGTGGAATCAGTGGAGCTGCTGTAGAGGTGCGGGCCATTGGCTTTCACCTCCATGTTCACTGGCCCGTTGGCAGTCCCACAAGGGACTCTCTTGGATTTTTCTGCACAAGAACTGCAGCTTATGTCCTCTAGGGCTGAGGGCTGGTGGGGTGGAGAGCAGCTCAGGGAATTCTGAGTGTTAATCCCTGAGGGGCAGGACAAGGGGTAGTGGGAAGGTGTAGGTGCCTTGTCAGCAGTTTGCAGGGAGGTGGTGATTGAGCTGTCAGTCATAATAACAGGCTTAATATCAGCCTTCTCTGTCTGTTCAGAGTCCCAATGCGAAGGCATCTGCTTAGCAGATAAATGTTTCAATATGCTGCACTGGAGCGCAACAACACTACAGAGCCACTGCAATGGAAGGAGAGGAGAGGAGAGGAGGGTGAGAGGCCTGGGAGGCGCTGGTCCATCCTGCCACTGCGGCCATGGCTACAGCAGAGCAAACAAGCACTGTTTCCAATGTCCCATCGTGAATGACCAGAAAGGGTAGGCTTGACTCCTGGTAGGATTCCATTTCTCTTTCCAAGCAAAACTTGTTGATATACTCAGCAGGCAACACCATGGTCAGAAGAGATTGGGATTCCCATTTTGGCTCTGCCATAAGGCTCACCTTGTGACCAATATTCAGCAGGTATCCCAGCACCTGTTTTGTGTACAACACTATCACCTAACCTTTCTAGGGCTCTCTCTAACTCAACTCATGCATTCATTATGGCTCTCCCTTACTGGTTTTTCTCCCCGCCCTCCTCTCTTTTGGGATAAGGTCTTACTATATAGCCCAGTTGGCCTTAAATTCTCAATCCTCCTGTTTTAGCCTACTTACTGACTGATGGGATTATAGGTGTACAAATACCTGGCCAGGTCTACTCTCTTCCTACAATATAGATCTGCCCGGCTTGCAGCACTGGAGGACCAATGGAGAGGAGCAGCCTGGTCAACTGTTGTTCTCTTACTTGTCTTTGGGATCTGAGCCAGAGATTTTCTGTGGAATACTCAACTCTTGAGGGGTTAGGGTGAGAATGGGGTGGAGATGGAAGTAACAGACACAGAGGCTGCTTCCAATAAAAGATCTGGTGAGATGGCTGGAAGTTTGGGTTCAGAATCCCAGCTTTGCCTTCACTCACCTCTTGCTGCTCTGCTTGGGTGGCTAAGTGCTCAGAGTTCAAAAGGTGTGTCTGTGATTCCTCAGGGATCCCATTGCAGATCAGCTCCCCATCCCGAATGGCCGCAGGTGCAATGAGAGGAGGTGGAAACTGATACTGAGATTTGATAGCATCAGGAACCTGTTCAGAATAGAAGGAAGAAGGAAAGAGAGATAGTACCAATATGCCCAAGTGATTCTTTCTTGGTATAATGCGGTGTGGCACCTTGGGGCTACTAAGGACAAAGAAGCTTAGGGTGCTGCAACTGTTCTGCAACCCCTTTGATACGGCAGCATACTGGTCTAAAAAGATACAACAATAGAAACAGACGGCATGGTCCTCACATTTTTTCATCTATGTCCAAGGCCTGCAGAACCCAGAAATCACTGTATGCTGCTTTGTTTTAACTATGTAAGACTGATAATGGACAATGTTTGTGTGGTATTTTACGTTCCTATTACCCAGTGTCCGATTTTTGAAATGGGTGAGTAGTATCTAATAAGTGAAAAAGTTAAATGAGGTCACATTCTTAATGGAAATGCTCAGCATGAGGAACAATGCTAGTTTTTATCATATATTCATTTATGACTTAAGAAACAATTAGACATCTTTGTTGCACAAAGATAGAAGTCTCACTCTGACTCACATCATGTAAGAATGAAAACTACACAGAAGCAAACACTCATACATTCAACCTACATTTATTGAGTACCTCTTAAACCTAGAACTGTTCCAAGCCCGAGAGACAAATAAAATTAAAGCCTTGCCCACAAGGAGCTCACAATCGAGGTACTGTGTGTATGCGAACAGAGATATTCTACAGTTTTGTTTTTTTTTTTCCTGGCCAGCCCTATGGCTTGAACTTAGGGCCTTGGCACTGTCTTTGAGCTTTCTCAAGGCTAACACTCTATCACTGGAGCCACAGCATCAGGTCTGGCTTTTCTGTGTATGTGGTACCAAGGAATTAAAACCAGAGCTTGGGGCATGCTAGGCAAGCACTCTACTACTAGGCCACACACCAGGTCCACATGGGTATGTTTAAGGCACACACACACACACACACACACACACACACACACACACTTGTGCACACATGTAGACATCACACTACTCTGTGCAGGAATAGTGCTTATTTTAGTAGGATAGGAACCTGAGATTGGGGAGATTTTGAATTGGAAGTTGAAAAGGAACTTATAAGCAGATAAAGGGAAAATAAGAGGAGCTGAAAATGGCTTCAGAATCTTGGCTAGAGACCATGTGTTACTAACTGAAATAAGAACTGAGTACAGTGGACTTAGAGGCAGAAGACTTTTGGTCTTGGTCAGGTTGAGTGTGGGGTTTCTATGGGTTGGGCAGGATATTTACTTGGATATGCGGAGAAAGGGAAGGAATATGGAGTTTGGAGTTATCACCTAGTAGTACCATGGGCTTTCTAAGACACCCAGCAATGGGAAAAAGAGAAGGGAGTTAGTTGTAGGCTGCCTCTTGGGAAACAGTGAAAAAGTAGACAGGGAAGAAACCCCTAATGCCAGTATCAAGTTTTTGGCAGATTTTACCTGTATACCTATAATCAAAGATGAAGACACTGTCCTATGGCACTGCACTCCTCACTGCACTCTTGACTGTCTAAGAACAAAATGCCCTTCAGGCCGTTCAATAACCTTGATTTTCTTCAACAAATAAAGGAATATTTATAAAGATTGGGGAGAACGATACAATGATACGGTTCATTCAAGCCTCCTGACCTCTTTATTTCCTCAGTTAGGCTCTCTTCCAAATTACATGGTGGATTAGTTTGGATTACTTTTAGAACCATGAAACTGACATATGACAGATGTCACCTCTAGTATCCCAGTCTAATGGAAAACATCTTAATGTTAGAAAACTGTGTTTCCACTGAAACATAAATATTTACCCAGTTAAGAGTTTGTTATACAATTTCCAATAGTATCTTGCTAGCTGACACCCACTGGAGGTGTTGAGAATAGTGTGATTAGGTTTAAAGTGTGGTTGCCACCAAGTGGCCATATTTGAGAACTGCTGGTTCCTATAGATATATATGGCTTGCTGTGCTTTCCAGAGAGATCAAGTTTATTGATGAGCATAAAGTGTCAACAAAACCTCTAGATTAACTGTAAGAGGTGACTGAATGCTTTATGAGAAGCACCAGATGCTTTTGAACAAAGGAAATCTTTGTCTCATCCTCTGTGGACACGGTTAGCAATTGTCAAGTACAAAGAGATGCTAGGTATTGTTATAATACTACTGTACAGTTTGAAGCCCTGGTGCTAACACATTAATACCAGCCTGGAAATAAAGATTGATAACTTGTTAATATATTTTTCTCTTAAAAGTTCCTCAAGCTGGGAACAGCTCCTCATTTTTCACATGGTTTGATCTGTTTATTCACTTGTGCCTTCATCTTACCAGATGGCACAGACAGGGACCATCACAGGATGCAGTCTACTAGAACTTGTTCCAGTCTACAAGAACTTGTTTCTTACACTCCTAACACTTGTTCTCAAACATAAGATCATATTCATCACTTCCTAAGACACAAAGAACAAACTTCTGGAGTTTTAGCCTTCCTACATGTAAAACTGGGACAATGAATTTCTGTCTGTTCCATGAAGGCAACAAGAGTCTACCATCTTGCCTGCACTGGGTTATGACTTACCTTCAAGCTTCTTCTTTTGACAGACTGGAGCACACGACGGTTAGGAGGATGCTTCTTGTGGATTCGTTTTAAGAAGTCCACTTTGACAACATGTTGTGAAATGGTGTCTTGGAAACGATCAAACACCTGGCACCGATTGCTCAGAGTCATATTCTTCTGGTTCAGCTAGGTGTAAAGCAGAAAGAATCATGTGGTCAGGTGCCCTCTTCAGCTAACTCCATGTTCTGGGTTTTAAAACCCAGAAACTCTAAACTATACAAGGGAATTTCTTCATTGAGACAGGATTTCAACATTCCTTGCAACGGGTGAAGGAACACAGATGATACGATACGCTACTCTTAGCCCCACCACTGGAGAAGAGTTAGTCCCTAAATTCTCAGGGATTTTTCTGCTCAAACGGACTTCAAACCAGGACTTTCATATTTCAGGCTTCTTATTAGTGAGGATTATGGGCCCAGTGCCCACCAAGTATACTCATACTCCCCAGTGAGGCTTAAAGAAGCTATCAATTAGGGAATTTGCTAAGAAGTGTCATTCAGAATTCCTTCAGATTTCTACCTGATCATTTTTTACTTCAGCTTAGAGTACTGTCACATGACCTCCCAGCACTACATATTTTAGAGGATGTTACAGGCCTCAGTTCTCCAGAGACCCAACTCCCTTTCCAGAAAAGGACTTTCTCATAGGCCGAAGACTATGTCCTACATAGGAGCTGTGCTTCTAGATGGGTCAGAATATTGTGTGTCCTGTCTGATTCCTGCTTCTAGGGCACTAAGGCACTTTAGAAACCCACATCTTCCTACATGGAGAACTATGGCCTCCTGTTAGAATAGTGGTTTACAGAAAGCAAAGAGACAAGGAAAATCTTTTCCCCCTTCCTCTGGATACTTTGGCTCAAAGCAAAAGGTCTACTCCAGCAGTTTTTCTTCTTTTTTTTTTGGTTGGTTGTGGGACTTGAACTCTGGGCCTGGGCACTGTTCCTGAGCTCTTCAGCTCAAGGCTACTGTCCTACTACTTGAGCCACAGCACCACTTTGTTTTCTGGTGGTTAACTGGAGATAAGAGTTTGATGGACTTTTGTGCCTGGGCTGGCTTTGAACCTCGATCCTCAGATCTCAGCCTCCTGAGTAGCTAGGATTATAGGTATGAGCCACCATGCCCAGCAGCTTCTTATTTTTATTTGTATTTAGTTCTTATTTTTGCCAGTCCTGGGCTTGAGCTCAGGGCCTGAGCACTGTCCTTGGACTTTCTCAAGGCTAGAACTCTACCACTTGAGCCTCAGCACCACTTCTGTCTTTTTCTACTTATGTGGTACCAAGGAACTGAACCTGGGTCTTCGTGCATGCGAGGCAAGCACTTTAACCACTAGGCCAAACTCCCGGCCCTAGTTCTTATTTTTTGGTCAGTCATGGGGCTTGAACTCAGGATCTTGGTTCTGTTCCTGTGCTTTTTTCACTCAAGGACACTAGTGCTCTACCACTCTGAGCCACAACACCACTTCTGGTTTCTGATGGTCAACTGGAGCAAAGAGGAGACTTATAGACCTTACTGCATGGCTTGGCTTTGAACCAATATCCTCAAAACCCAGCCTCTTTAAGTAGCTAGGATTACAGAAGTGAGACACTAGCACCTGGCAACCCCATCCTCACTTTTTTCATTTTATGGGGAAGGAGGGGCGGGAGAGGGGGTGTGTCACTCATGGGGCTGGAACTCAGGGCCTGGGTGCTATCCCTGAGCTTTTTCTGCTCAAGACTAGTGCTCTACTACCTTGAGCCACAGCTCCATTCCTTTTCTTTTTCTTCCTTTTTTTTTTTTTGGCAGCGGGGGGCTGGGGGGTGTGTCCTTGGGCTCTACCACTTGAGCCATAGCACCACTTCTGTCATTTTCTATGTATGTGGTACCCAGGAATCGAATCTTGGTCCTTACGCATGCTAGGAAAGCACTCTACCACTAGGCCAAACTCCCAGCCTGTCTGCCTGTCTCCTACATTTTCTGATGGGGACCGTGTGTACGTGTACTGGTACTGGTGTGTTTAAACTTAGGGTCTTATGCTCTTTGGTTTTTACCCTCAAGGCTAGGGTCACACTAGTTCATTCATTCATTCAATAACTTACTTATTCAATACCTATTAAAATAACTATAGAGACAAACAGTACAAAAAAGGTCAAGTGTGGTGGTCCATGTCTATAATCCAGCAATTGTGAGACAAAAGCAGGAGGATCTTGAACCTAACTTACTGCCTAAGACATACATATTCCAGAAAGGCAACCATTTGTTTCTCTAAAGTTGGGACTGAATCCCTTTAGGGTTGTAACATCAATTGCTTAATTCAAACGACTATGCACTAGTGGGTTAAATCTGTGTGTGGGAATAAAACAAGGCACTATAGGAAAAGACAAAATGCACAGCCGAGGCATGTCAAAATAGAATTAAGTAGAATAGTCCGCATGAAACCAGAATCTGTAAGATCAGAGTGAACTTTGGCAAAAAGCTGACCTGATCAGTCCATCCACACCTCAGCTGTGCCTGTTGAGGACTGATCAGATGCTGCTATGCTTACCACCACATGTTCAATGTGATTTGGACACATCCACCTGCCCAGAGGCATGGCAGTGAGCGGTGGCTCGAGGCAGTCCATGTGAAACAGGAGCGGGCAATAGTCACACTGGATGAGAGGGGCCACTCGGCAACTCCTGTGTAAAAACAAAGTAGAACAAATTATACATACATGCATGTATGTATGCATACATACGTGTACACACACACAGGTGTGGGGGGCACTGTGGTACAGGGAGGGTTGGTCATGGGGCTTGAATTCAGCCCGAGCACTATCTTTGTGCCTTTTCACCCAAGGCTACTTTCTACTACTTTGAGTCACAGTTCTACTTCTGGTTTTCTAGTGGTTTAATTGGAGATAAGAGTCTCACAGACGTTCCTGCCCCAGCTAATTCTGAACTGTGATTCTTAGGTCTCTTGAGTGGCTAGGATCACAGGTATGAGCCACCAGTATTTATTAACAAAATATATTTTAAAAAATTCTCTGTGTGTCTGTGTGGGTGGTGCTGGTGTTTGACTCAGGGCCTGTGCTTGCTAGATAAACAAGTCTACCATTTATTTAGCTCCCTCCCCTATATAAATATAATTGAGCACACATGTGTGCGTGCGTGTACATGTAATTTGTGGCAAGATATGGCAAGAGACCTGCATTGCACTGTAGAACAGTAACTCCTGCTTAATCTTAACAATATTCTTCTACATATCCTTCCCACAATGGTTTAGTTACATTCCTGATGGATGAATTAAGGAGGTATTACTTTCACTTTTAAAAGGAATGTGTCTTGTGGGGATGTGACCATTCATTTAGACAATACTTAAAGTGGCTGTCAGAACAAGAGTGATCAATGAGCAATACTTACTGGAGGAGGACAGCCAGCTCCACTCTGACATCTATTCCTTAAGAGAACAACTACCTTAATAAAAAAAATCCACTAGCAACCTTTAATTACTGCTTGGCAGAACTAACTACTCCAAAGGATGTAGAAAAATGACCTTATCCAGGTGTGGTGGCTCACACCTGTAATCCTAGCTACTCAGGAGACTAAGATCTGAAGATCAAGGTTCAAAGCCAGCCCTGGTACAAAAGAACCCGAGACTCTTCTCTCCAATTAACCACTAGGAAATGGGAAGTGGGGCTTGACTCAAGGGTAGGGCGGTAGCTTTGGGCTGAAGAGCTCAGGGACAATGCCCAGGTCTAGAGGTAGAGCAGTAGCCTTGAGCTGAAGAGCTCAGGGATAGCACCCAGGCCAAGTTCAAGCCCCATAACCCACAAAAGAAGAAAAAAAGAAAGAGGGGAAGAAAGAAAGAAAGAAAAAGAAAGAAAGAAAAGAAGAAAGATGTTACAGCTGGGCGCCTGGTGGCTCACGCCAGTAATCTAGCTACTCAGGTGGCAGAGATCTGAGGATCACAATTTAAAGCCAGCTGAGGCAAAACAAGCCGGGAGACTCATCTCCAATTAACCACTAGAAAACAGGAAGTGGGGCTGTGGCTCAAGGGTAGGGTGGTAGCCTTGAGCTAAAGAGCTCAGGGACAGCACCCAGACCAGAGTTCAAGCCCCATGACACTCCTCCCCCCCAAAGAAAAGAATAAAAAAAGAAAAATGATTTTAGAATGCACTCATGTAAGGAGGGGCCTTAAGCAAAATGCCCCCCCCCCCCTTTTTGCCAGGGTCTGGGCACTATTCACGAGCTTCAGCATTCTTACCACGTGAGCCACAGTGCCACTTCTGGCTTTTTCTATGTACATGGTACTGGGGAATCAAACCCAGGGCCTCATGCATGCTAGTCAAGCACTCTACCCCTAAGCCACATTCCCAGCTCCAAATATAATTCAATTCTCTCTGTATGTGTCTTGGGGCTTGAATTCAGGACCTGTGTTCTCTGAGCCTTTTTGCTCAAGGCTAGTGCTCTACCACTTGAACCACAGCTCTACTTCCAGCCTTTTGGAGAGTCTTACATACTTTCCTGCCCAGGCTGGATCTTCATCATACTTCAGAATTACAGGTGCGAGCCTCTGATGCTTCGCTCTAAATATAATTTGTAATCACAATATTCTTTTTTTTTTTTGGTGGGTCTTGGGGCTTGAACTCTGGGACTGGGAGCTGTCCCTGAGCTTTTCAGCTTGACTATTGCCCTACCCCTTGAGCTATAACTTCCCATTTTCTAGTGGTTAATTGGAGAGAAGAATCTCATGCTCTTTAGTGCCTGGGCTGGCTTTGAACCTTGATCCTCAGATCTCAGTCTCCTGAATAGCTAAGATTACAGCAGGTGTGAGCCAGGGCGGCTGCTTTTTTTTTTGGCCAGTCCTGGGCTTGAGCTCAGGGCCTGAGCACTGTCTTGAGCTTTCTCAAGGCTAGAGTCTACCATTTGAGTCTCAGCACCACTTCTGGCTTTTTTTTTCTATGTATGTGGTACCCAGGAATTGAACCCAGGTCTTCATGCATGCTAGGCAAGCACTCTACCACTAGGCCAAATTCCCCGCCCCTGCTTCTTTTTAAAAAATCCGTCCTGGGGCTTGAACTTGGCCTGAGCACTGTCCCCGAGCTGCTTCTGCTCAAGGCTAGCACTCTACCACTTGAACCATTGCACCACATCTGGCATTCCCAGCCCAATCACAATATATAGATAGGTAGATATAGATAGGTAGATTTTTTTTGGTTGCTGGTGGGGCTTGAACTCTGGGCCTGGGCACTATCCCTGAGCTCTTCTGCTCAAGGCTACCTACCAATCCACCCCACAATCACAATACTCTTAAGATCCCTCAGATACACTGGATCCAGTTTGTCTTCATTTCTTTTTTGGGGGGGTAGGGGGTGGGTACCAGTACAAGAGCTTGAACTCAGGGCTTCACCATCTTATGTAAGTCTTTTCACTCAAGGCTGGCATTCTAGCTCTAGTTTTAACTCTGTGCTGGTTAACTGGAGATAGGTATCTTGGGAGTTTTTCTGCCTGGGCTGGTTTTGGAGCTCAGATCTCAGCTTCCTGAATAGCTAGGATTAAAGGCTTGAGTTACTGGTGGCAGCTCTCGGCTGAGTTTTAATGTATTATTCTCTAGTTTCCTTAAGTTTTTGCTGTGTAGAGATTTTTTTTGGGGGGTGGTACTAGGATTTGAACTCAGGGTTTTACAGTTTCATACTTGTTGGGCAGTATCATTTGAGCCATTCCTCTAGCCCTTTTAGTTTTGGTTTATTTATTTATTTATTTATTTTTGCCAGTCCTGGGCTTGAGCTCAGGGCCTGAGCACTGTCCTTGGACTTTCTCAAGACTAGAGCTCTACCACTTGAGCCTTAGCACCACTTTTGACTTTTTCTAAGTATGTGGTACCGAGGAATCGAAGCCGGGTCTTTGTGCATGCTAGGAAAGCACTCTATGACTAGGCCAAACTCCCAGTCCCAGTTTTGGTTATTTTTGTTCTGGATGGCAATCCTGTATTTCTCACCATAGCTAACATGTGTGTATTAACCCAGCCTTTTCTTTTGAGATGAGATTTTACTTTTTTTTTTGGGGGGGGAGGGGGGCGGTCTAGGCTGGCCTCAAGCCAAGATCTTTTTTTTTCTTTTTTTTTTTTTTTGCCAGTCCTGGGCTTGAGCTCAGGGCCTGAGCACTGTCCTTGGACTTTCTCAAGGCTAGAGCTCTACCACCTGAGCCTCAGCACCACTTCCGGCTTTTTTTTTCTATGTATGTGGTGCCAGGAATCGAACCCGGGTCTTCATGCATGCTAGGCAAGCACTTTAACCACTAGGCCAAACTCCCGGCCCAAGATCTTTTTTTTCAATGTCAGACTTCCACGTAGCTGCGACAATGGGCACATATCTAGCAACTGGTTGAGATGGTAGTCTCAACTATTTTTTGCACGGGCTGGTGTCAAACCACTATCTTCCCAATGTCTGCCTCCTGAGTAGCTAGGGATAGAATTACAGGAATTTCAGGCATGAGCCATTGGCTCCTGGTGGAACTTTTTTTTTTGGTACCAGAGTGTGATCTTAGGGTCTCATATTTGCTCAACTTGCTTGCTTTTGACACTACCACTAGAATCATACCTCCTATCTTTGCCTTTTGCTCATTATTTTGGAAATGGCATCTTATAGACTTTCTGCTTGGGATAGCTTTAAAGCACATACTCCTCTAGATCTCAGCCTCTTGTATAATTAGAATTGTAAGTGTGAGTAATTGGCACCTGGCTGTTTTGTTGATTTGTTTTGAAAAATTGCTCCGGAGCTTGAATTTTGGGCCTAGGCACTACACTGAGCTTCTTTTAACTACTTGAGCCCCACAGTTCTACTTCTGGCTTTTTTGGTGGTTAGCGGAAGATAAGCATCTTCTTGACTTCCTTGTCCAGGTTAGCTTTGAACCTTGATCCTAAGATATCAGCCCCCCTCTAAGTAGCCAGGATTACAGATTTGAGTCACTGTGCTTAGTGGTAATGTTTTATTACTCTTCTATTTACTCCTGCTATTCATCTCTGACCACAAAATATATTCCTAATAAACTCAAGAAAACAATTCCAGCTTCAGTAATTCAAGCAGCTGATCCTTGTCCTATTTGAAGGAAATCAATGTTCCAGGGAAGATAAAATTAGGGTAGTCCAGGGGCTTTTGGAAGTCATTTGGTCCAATGTACCAATGTACACTAGCTATCACAGACACTTGTACCACTACTTGTAGACATCTTTTGGTATTGAAAAATACCTTGTCTTTTTCAGGACTTATGTTACTGCTGGCAAGAATTCTTACTTCCAGCTTTAAGGCCTCATGCTAATGCTTCTTATTCCAGTCTATTAACACAATTAACAGGACTTGAACTTACTCAGATTTTTTTTTTTGGGTGCCAGTCCTGGGCCTTGAACTTAGGACTTGAGCACAGTCCTTGGGTTTTCTGTTTTCTCAAGGCTAGAGCTCTCCAACTTGAGTCATGGCACCACTTTTGTATTCATGTGGTACCAAGGAATTGAACCTAGTCCTTCAAGCTAGGCAAGCACTCTACCACTACGCCAAACTCCTGGCCCTCAGATTCCCCCTCAACCCCCCAGTCCTGGGGCTTGAACTCAAAGCCTGGGCACTGTCCCTGAGTTTCTTTTGCTCAATGCTAGCACTTTACCAGCCCTCACCATGGTTCTTCAAGGAATTGTTAACACAAGAGTTTTGGATCCATTAGTCAGTCTCTTTGTATTCATACTATCAGAATATGCACTTTCCAATTTAATACACATGGTTTGGAAGTGGTAATGAATGAAAGAAAATGTATCATTTGCTGAATATAGATAGAAGAGTCCCTCTGTAGAGAAAAAAATACCTGTTACACGTGAAGCAGACTTTGACCGGTAAGGGAACCAGACCATTGTGATCTAACTCGTGCTGTGTCTTCTTAACATTTTTCCCTGTGGTTTCCTCCTTTCTTCTTCTCTTGCTAGAACCTAGAAAAGAGATTGGTGGTGCTGAACTGTCCCTGGCTTCAGAGTTTCTTGCCTGGAATACGGAAATAACATACGTGAAAGGAACAGATCTTAGCAAGAACATGTGCCATGGCCCAGAGATGGATCCTTTCGGAGGCCTGCAGGGCTGATAGCAAGTGAGAAAAAAAAAGAATAGGAAAAAGGAAAAAAAAAAAGGCAGACTTTGAGATAAGTGATAATCAGGAGCATAAATTACCTATTTTGTGGTAGAAACATCACATGTTTACAACCATGAAGTGATAAGAAGCCTAGGTTAAATCCTGAAAATGTAAGAAATATAAATGCCCAAGCCAAAGGGTCAAGGATTATTCTGTGGAGGTAGCTGAGGAAAAGACTGCTTTTACCACATTTTAACAGAAATTGGAAAAGCCTTGATTTCATATGTACCTTTTTAGGCTTTCAATTTTTTTTTCTTTCTTTCTTTTTCCTGTCCTGGTACCACGGCTTGAACTCTTGTTCAGCATTTTTTGTTCACAGCTGATACTCTACCACTTAACCCACACTCTATCTAGTATTACTACTGACGATTCTACCCATGCTGGCTTCAAACCACAGTCCTCAGCTCTCAGCCTTCTGTATGGCCGGATTTTAGGCATTAGCCACCATGACCCAGCTCCAGTTTTGCTTTCAAGAACCTTTATGTACCAAATAGAGCCATGACTTTTTTTTTTAAGGACAATTTGATGATATCTACCAATAATAACTCTACCCAGAAATTCTATTAGGAATTATCTTACATATATTCCCATACATCTACAAGTATATACAATGATGTATTTACAGAGTTATTTGCTGAAGTACTACATCAATAACAAAAAAAACAGGAACAACTTCAATGTCAAACCTGTACAATGGACTACTATGGAACCCAAACAAAAACAAAACTCGGAGTAAATTCTATAATACGTTAAGATCTCTAGAATATATTGAAGTTAAAAAAAGTATAGAACAGTATAGCTAGTATGTTGTTTAAGGGAAAATACAAGTATATTTCTGTATTTGCTTATACATGCACAGAAAACTCTAGGATCCATATCTGTGAAAGGTATGAAGGGAGACACGGGAGCAGAAGAGAAAATTTTAACTTGTAAGCCTTTGTATTATACCCCCCCCCCAGTGAAAAAAACACATGGCCTTGTCAATCACATGCCAGGTAAGTACTTTACAACTGAGCTACTCCTATGTATTCAGCTGTAACTATTAATTTAAAAATGAGACAGGGTCATGTTATGTAGCTTACGACTAGTCTTGAGCTTTTCAATCCTGTATTTTAGTGAGATTACAGGTATACACTACTACATTAGGCTTATATTTTAAGTTTTTGAACCCCATGAATGTAGTGCCTATTTTTTTTTAAAAAAGGAGATAGTATTGGGAAGGGGAGGAAAGCAGTTAGATTCAGCAAATCAAGTTAAATTGAGTGCCTATTACAATAGCTAAAACCTTCAAAGACCTCTACAGTCAGAAGCAGAAATGGGGAGGTAAGACAATGGCTACAAAGTCAAGTTATTCTGCACGCAACACTGTTCTTTTGCTAGAAAATAATCCCCTGGGGAAGCTGGGATGGGAGAGGAGATATGATGATGGTGTAGCTAACCTGGTAGTGCAGTGGTACAAGTCAGTTCATTGGGCAACTGAAATTGTGTGGGGTTCCGCTCCATGGCGGCAGCAATCAGCAGCTCAAAAGGCCGCCTCAGCTGGGGCTGCACATAGTCCGGCTCTGCTGCTACTGGCTCCTCGTCCACGTCAATGATGTCCTCATCAACATCATTCTGCTCAGAGGTGGGGGTTTCGGTGCTGGCATTGGATGTGGGGGTGCCAGGCCGGCTGGCTCTCCTTTCCAGGATCCGGGCATGGGCAATGGCCTTGAGTTCAGTTTTGCTAGCTGATCTGTCCAACAAGTCACTGTCACTGCTTGGGGATGTAGTCCGTTTGCCAGATTTGTCCACCAGTCCATTAACATGACCCAGCTCCTTTTTCTGCTCTCGTTTCTGTGCAAATGAATAGGTGGGTCCATCATGAAAAGTACCACAAAACAGTGAGAGATGGGTGTACAATGTCCTGCTAGATAGATCACTAACCAAAAATCACAAAAACCTCTTCCATAAAGGGTATCAAGGTTTGAGAAGTAATTTACCCTCTATCTGACGAATGTAACTGTAACCCCTTTGTACTTTATCCTGACAATAAAATATAATTAAAAAAAAAAATCTCTACCATATCCCAGAATCATCTACCTAGGGACTATTAAAGCTGATATAACTGTAAGACAAAGGTGGAAAAACTATTACAGTAGGGAATCAAAACATGTAAAGTGAGGGCCGGGAGTTTGGCCTAGTGGTTAAAGTGCTTGCCTAGCATGCATGAAGACCCGGGTTCGATTCCTTGGTACCACATACACAGAAAAAAGCCCGAAGTGGTGCTGAGGCTCTAGTGGTAGAGCTCTAGCCTTGAGAAAGTCCAAGGACATTGCTCAGGCCCTGAGCTCAAGCCCAGGACTGGCAAAAAACAAAAACAAAAACAAAAAACAAACATGTAAAGTGAGAAACAATTATACAAATGCTATATCATTAACTCTAACTAATGATAGAAGATCTAGGCTACAGATAAAAGGCACATAGAAAAAATTTAGTGAAAATAGCAAAATGAGATTGACTTGAAGCATCCTGATCTTTTGAATGGATTTAAAAACTATGCTCAAAATAGGGGCTGGGAGTTCGGCCTAGTGGTAGAGTGCTTGCCTAGCATGCACGAAGACCCGGGTTCAATTCCTTCGTACCACATACATAGAAAAAGCCAGAAGTGGTACTGTGGCTCAAGTGGTAGAGCTCTAGCCTTGAGAAAGCCCAAGGACGGTGCTCAGACCCTGAATCAAACTCCCAGGACTGGCAAAAACAAACAAACGCAAACAACAACAACAAACTATGCTCAAAATAAAAGTTTACAAAAGCAAAGATGAAAGGTAAAATAGGCCAGAAGATCTACTACTTTTTTCAGGGTGTTGCTGTGGAAGGCAACTGTATTACAAGCATAGTGTCTAAGAATTATGGTTTCTAGTGTTTCCATTTTACCTAGAACTCTGAAAGTAACATTTCTTAAAAAGTAAGAAACAGAAAAAGCTGAAGTATACTCAGTAGGACTACAAAGACTGATAATAGATTTTCCTCCACAAAGCCAAAGAGAGGTGAATAAGGGAAGGTGTAACACTGGTTCCAGTCAGGAGATACGGGATCTTGTCCCAGTTCTGCCAATATTTTCTGCCTTGGGTGACTTGGGCTGATGGTCAGAAATTTCTCTACGTATAAAATGATACCAGTAAAATCTTTCTCTGATGAATATACAGTAGAGATAAAGTGTGTCTGACATACAAAAAGATTGCTTTTAGCTGGGACCTGAACATAAGAAGAGCCTGAGAATGAGATAGAATTTGCTTCGATTCCTTGGAGTCTTTGAGAGTTATTCTTCATTTCATCTTGGTTTCTTCTTTTCTAAAATGGAGATCTAATACTAATATAATGTTAATTCATTTTCTCCACCATCCTTCTCCTCCGCTGCTCCTAACCCTTTTAGGCCCAGCTTCTTTTTATGACAAGTTTCTGAAAGGCCTCTTGTATAGCAGGTCTATTTCTATTTTAACCAAACTTGGGATGCACAGGAAAGGATCTTAGAGCACAGGCTATGGATTAGCCCAGTTTATGGACTTTAGAGGAAATGGAACTACAGCTGTGGTTTGGTGGTTGGCTTGGCTCTGGTTTGCTTTTTAACGGGAAACCTTGGACCTATGTCGGAAAAATAATGTCTGCCAAATTGTTTACCTTCTTTTTAAAGGCCTCAAACTGTTATACACCCTAAACCACAATCTCTGAGTCATCTCCTCATCCTGTTTCTGCAATCAAGGAAGTCATCATTCATTGTGACATCATGTTCAAGGGCCAGGAAAACAGCAATGATGTCAAAATAAAGTTGCCCAGTGTAGTGTGTGTGTGCGCGCGCGCGCGCGCGCGCGTGTGTGTGTGTGTATGCTCATGCGCGCATACAGCAATGTATAGTTTCATAATTCATGAACAAATTTGATTCCTTAGCCTATAATTTAGAACTTGGGAAACATAAAACATAACCCGGGTAGAAACACACTTACTTCCTTTTTGATAAGAGAATTTAGTTCTGGCTCACCACAAAAATGCTCAGAGCCGGAAATAATGAACCATGTTTATAATTCAGCCAGTGCTGAATTTATCAAAGCTAAGGGAAAAGGAGCTAAAGAGATTAGCCAGCTGAGGTACAAATGGATTAAAAATTCTATCCACTAATACAACTGGTCAAACCTCTGGAGACCAGTGACTTATTGGCTTCTGGGTAAGAAAAAAAAAAATCATTCTTTCGAGCCATAACGCTGCCACAGTCAGGCCATTTACTACAAGGTCAGTAAGATCAGACTACTCCTGTCACTAGTGACTAGACATGGCTCGATAAATGAACACACCTCTTCTGCCCTCTTCAGTAGCCCATGTTTGGATTTTTAGGCCCTACTGGATTCCAAACAGTCACCATTGGGAGAGTAGGGTGATTCCAGGGCTGGAAAAGACAAGAAGGGATAAAAATGCCTCAGGGCCAGGCCATCTTAGCTCTAGAGTATCACTACTCAAGATATAGCATCCTGAGCAAAGCCTTCAGAAAGCAGCATTATTACCTTTCGGCGAACAGTGCACCGGTGACACATCCACTCCCCAGGAGGCAACATCTCTTCACTCAATGGAGGGTTACTGTGGGGAAAAGACAAGGGCAAGACTAAGTAACTAACCCGTGGATGCAGCAGGAAAAGGTCTGGGGTTTAGATAAGTCTGGTATAAGCTGCATGTCCCTAACCTATTTTAGTTGCTAGAAACTATTGCAGCACTGCTAGAGTTCTGTCATCCTTCAAAATGCCTACTCAAGGCATGGTAGCCATGGGTAATCCCAGTACTTGGGAGGCTGAGGCAGGAGTATCCTGAATTTGAAGCCAGATTGGGTTACAAAGCAAGACTCTACCTAAAAAAGAAGATAATAAAACAAGCACTTAGAAAAAAGCTTACTCAGCAACAATTAAAATCCCAAGGAATTTTTTTCATTCATTCTCACAGTTCAAAGGAAGCCAAATCTATAACTGAGCTTATAGGAAAAGGTATGAAGAATTAGTTTGAGCTGTGGTGGCTCACACCTGTAATCCTAGCTACTTAGGAAACCAAGATGTGAGGATTGAGGTTCAAAGCCAGCCTGGGCACAAAAGACAGTGAGATTCTTATCTCCAATTAATCTCTAGAAAATAGGAAGTGGCATCGTGGCTCCAGGGGTAGAACAGTAGCCTTGAGCTGAAGAGCTCAGGGACAGCACTCAGGCCCAGAGTTCAAGCCCCAGGACTGACCAATAAAACAACACAACACAAAAGAATTAGTTAGGTGCTGAATGCTGGTGGCTCAGTCCTATAATCCTAGCTACTGAGGAGACTGAGATTTGAGGATTGTAGTTCAAAGCCAGTCAGGGAAGGAAAGCCTATGAGATTCCTATCTTAAATTAGCTACTTAAACAAAAAAAGCCAGGTATAATCCTAGCTACTCAGGAGGCTGAGATCTGAGGATCTCAGTTTGAAATTTGCCTAGGCAGGAGAGTCTATGAGATTCTTATCTCCAATAAATTACTTGCAAAAGGCTAGTAGTGTAGCCGTGGCTCAAGTGGTAGTGTTAAACTTGAGCAAAAGTCTCAGAGACAGTGCCCAGGTCCTGAGTTCAAGAAACTCATAAAACAACTATAGAATCCCACTAGTTTAAGTCATGCTCACATTCTGTACCATGCCAATAAAATCACCAAAATGTCTTCCATACTGTGGGAAGCCCTATCACACAGTGTCATCCATGTTCCTAGGCCTCGTTCAGGTGCCTTCCCCCTAGTTAAGTAAAAAACTTGTTATTTCTTTCTTTAGATACCCTTCCTCCAGACAGCTATGCCTGTCAAAACTCTACTCTTTCTCGAGGTTTGCTCTATTCAGCTGTGGTGCGTTCAAGATTTTTGCAAAGTCTGTTCCATTCCTTAATCATAGGTAGTCCATTCTCCTTCTCTTCAACTGGGTCCATCTTGTGACTTGTTTTGACCAAAAGAATGCAGTGGATGATGTGGTTCTGTTGCAACTCCCAAGCCTTAAGAGAAATGTAGATTACACTTTTCCCCCCTTGCCATTCCCAGGGCTTGAAGTCAGGGCCTGAGCACTGTTCTTGGATGAGCGCTCTACCACTTGAGTCATAGAACCACTTCCAGCCTTTTCTGTGTATGTGGGACAAAGGAATCAAACCCAGGGCTTGTGCATGCTAGGCAAGTACTCTACCACTAGGCTATGGTCCCAGCCCCCAGATTCCATTTTTATATGATTCGAGTGTTCCATCTCAGGGCCCTGCTGTAAGAAGCCATACGGAAGAGAGTTGAGGGGTTCCAATCAACAGCTGCAGCTGAACTGTGAATCCAAGAGGTAGCACCACTTACTGTGATGAGTGAGTCAAGTTATCTTGGACATACCCAGCTCAGTCAAGCCTCCAAATAACTATAGTCCTAGCTAACATGTAGAACAAAAAAATTACTCGGGGGAGGCCAGTTAACCCCCAGAATTGTGACAAATAATAATTATTGTCTTTTTTTAAGACATTGAATTTTGGGGTAACTTGTTTATACAGCAAAAGATGATTAGTTTCTTCTGTGCCAGTTGTTAAGATTTAGTTTAGTTCAGTTTAGTTCTTTGGCACTTACATTTTGCCTTGTATGACAGTTATCTTTTTCTCATTAGAAGGACCAAGACAATACTGTATTACTTCTCTCTTTGTGTCTTTGCAATACAGAAGTTGTGTACACAGTGGTTAGGAAGTAAAGACTGAATCAAAACCAGAGAGGTATGTAGGGCTGGGTCTTACAGATACTCTAGGTCATTGATTCCCACTAAGGTTATATTAAGAGCTACCTAAGACTTTATTAATTCCTCAGAGGATTATAATTACATTGCCTATGCAAACGATACTTTGTTTTCAAAATGTCCTCAGTGTAGCTGTAGTAGAAGCACCTGGTAATTTATTAGAAATGGAAATTCTGAGGACATGCCAGATCAACCTAGAAACTTTGAACTTGGGCTTAACAGTTTTGTTTAATAAGCAAGCCTTTAAGGTATTGAATATCAAAGTCCGAAAACAAATAATGTAAAAGTTATATCTATGCTTACTTTCTTGAAGGGGGGGCAGTACTTCAAGCAGTAAGAAGTGGGGAAGTGTATAAATTTATGTGTATACACATATATATGTTTTAAAAAAGGACTAGCCTTTCCTGGTCCTAGGGTTTAATGATATGCTATTTACTATTTACCTGAAACCCTACTCAGTCTGGCCAATCTTCTTTTTTCTTGCTCTGTCATGTTCCCTAGACACCTGAGCATACGTGTCAAATGCTCACCAAATCTTCAGTTCATTACTTCCCTTTCTCTGTTTCCTTAGTGGAATCTCAAGAGGATGCTCACCAGGAAGCAGAAAACTGGAGATACAGTGGCCTGTTGAGACAGGTTTCCAAGTCCTAGAGGAACATGGGTGAATGTTACCTATAAAATCTTCCTTAGTTTTCTCCAATGTATTTCTGTAACAGGGTGCATACCAACTAGTAAAATGCATACATCATTTTCCCTACAGATTCCGCTATGCTTCAACAGCTGTCATTAAAATTAACTGTGAAGGCTGTCACATTTCTTTTCATCTGCCCATTGGCACTGTACCAAGATATCCTACATTACATGAAAAGTAAGGAGGTAGGGACTTAGATCTTTCACCAAGAAGTGAACAATCACTAGACTATTTTTCATTCTTCCTTTAATTTATCCCTAATATCGTTGGCAGAACACTTTATCTAACATAAAGCTATTAGGATGTAAAGATGGGAGGGTGTCAGGTAAGATCCCACTTGGACAACAAAATGGTGTTCATAATGCCACACCAGTCATGGAAGAAGCATAAGTAGGATGGGATGGGGGAGAGAGTGAAGAGGTGAGATCCTACCTGAAAAATAACTAAAGCAAAAAGGGTTGGAGCATGACTTAAGTGGTAGAGTTCTTATTTAGCAAGCATAAAACCCCAAGCTCAAATCTCAGTACTGCCAACAAAACAAAATACAAGAGAAAATACACTCAGGCTAGCTTGTACTATATAACAAGATGGTTTCAATAACCACCCCCCCCAGCCCTGCCAACCTGATCATATTACTTCCCTACTTAAAAAACCCTTCAATGGCACTTTTCCCCATCCATTATAAGATAAATTTCAAGCTCCTTAATATTGCAGCCTTATAATCAGGACCCTGTCTCTTTAAGCTCTATCAGTCCACTGACTCCTTTCACGGTCCACACTATCACTCACCTCTGACACCACTCATACCAGTCCCACAATCTACAATCATGCAGGTCTTCTCCAACTCTTTCACTTGGAAAACTCCTTATCTCTTGAGGAGTTGTCTCACATCAGGATTCTCTCCAGGCTTTCTCTATTGCAGTGCAATGGCAACTCTGCGCCACTTAAATTCTTACTGCACCTGAATCCTCTTCTCTATGCTTCATTTATCTCTGTCATTTCACACCTTGTATAATACCTACCAATGTAGTAGGTACTCAGCAAAACTTTAAAGAAAGACCAAAAGAACAGGCTTCTAGGAAGTGAGTATAATCCTCCAACAAAATATAAAGTTATACAAGTGGACAAAAACTTGCTTTAGTGGTTATG
Organism: Megascapheus bottae; assembly: GCF_031878675.1. Taxonomy (NCBI): domain Eukaryota; kingdom Metazoa; phylum Chordata; class Mammalia; order Rodentia; family Geomyidae; genus Megascapheus; species Megascapheus bottae. Next base: position 29,737,092 of record NC_143525.1, on the reverse strand, counting down.
TTTAAGTCACAATATCCTCCCCCACCCCCTGGCCCCTACAATCTTGGGGCTGAATGCAGGGTCTGGGCACTGTGCTTGAGCTTTCTCAAGGATAGCACTCTACTACAGGAGCCGCAGCACCACTTCCGGCTTTTTCTGTGTTCGTGGTAACTAGGAATCGAACCCAGGGCTCACTCTATCACTAGGCCACGCTCCCAATCTTGTTTTTCTCTCTCTCTTTTTAAACACAGTTAAAATGCTTAGAACTTGTATTAAAATGCTCAGCAAGTTTTGAAAAGGTGATACATGAAAGAAGGCAGTAATATGTAGTAGTGATGGACAGGGAATGAAGGACTACATTTCTAGAGAATGATCATTGATAGAACATAGGCATCATCCATGCAAACCCATCATGTTTTCCTTTTTTTTGGCCAGTCCTGGGGCTTGAACTCAGGGCCTGGGTGTTATCCCTGAGCTTTTTTGCTCTAGCATTCTAACATTTGAACCACAGCTCCACTTCTGGCTTTTTTGGAGGCAAGAGTCTCATGGTTCCCAAAGAAACTATTTGTTCTTTATCTGAAATACTGCTGATAGGAAAAGGATTCCAGGAGGATAAAGATTTGGCAACCTAGGAGAACTCATGCATTTACTCTGAGGAATTCCTCACCTTAGCCATCCATCTTGAAGTCCCTTAGACTCATAGCACAGGAAAACAAGAAAACAAAACAGAACAGCAGAACAAAACAAAGCTCTTCAAAGAATAGCACTCCCATCAGCTAAATAGCCAACTCTGATACATATGCAATGTCTTAAAAAAAATGATTCTACCCCAGCTCCCTTTCATCTCCATATAGCAATAAAGACAGAATAAATCACTGAAAGTGCTGAGCTTCTAACTGATTCCAGTAAAAACCACGCAAAAGCTATAATGAGCCAGTGCTGTCTGTTAAAGACATTAATGTGCATTCTAATCACCAATGCCTAGAAATAACAGTGATAACTGCATCTTATATGTAGTGTATTACAGTTCACAGTGCTTTAACAGATACTCTTATTTGATCTTCACTTACTAGACTGTGAGATAATTAATTCTTACTTCCATCACTAAGGTGAGGAAACTGACTCATCTAAAGCTATAGAGTGTCAGTAAGTAGCAGAACTGAAACTCAAATCCTGAAATTAAGTGGTACAAAGAACCTCTGGTAGTCTCTTACTTTTAGGGAACACAGAGGAATATCAACAGTGTGCCTTCCTTAATCTTAAGGGCAAATATTTCGGTCTAGAGCAATCAATATTTATTGTGTTCCCACTGCTTATTAATCAATGTCCTAAGTACCACATGAAAGATAAACACAAAATAAGTGACCATTTAACCTTCAAGAATATAGTCTCAGGTAGAATCACTATTCACTCAAACATTTATTGGACACTTATTTTAGGCCAGATAATATGGTCCTAAGTGCTGGAATCTCGATGTGATCTGTGCTTTTAGGGATCGTAAACTAGAGATAATGTGGGGGGGGGGGGGGGGAATCAGCAATGAGACCACCATAATTAACCACAAATGGATTCTTGCCATTTGGTATCTAAGGTGATATGACTCTCCCTACTCTTTCTGTTAAAGAGCTACTCAGCAGACTTATTCAGCTTTAATCAGCTATGTTAAGGAATTTAAGGGGTTCAGGATGAAGTTTCAGAAGTGGCTTACCTCTGCATTTTGATAACCTGATAAAGGGAAGGTTCTAGGAGTGGAAGCATTCTTCCAGCAGAGGATGTTTAAATCCATTCACAGCACAATAGTGTTTCAACCCTTAACTATCTTTAAAGCACTGTCCCTGCCCTATGAAGGTAAGCCCGGGATCTTTGTCCATTGTATAAGAGCTATTTTAGAAATCTGGAGGCTCCTTTCTCTCTCTCTCTCTCTCTCTCTCTCTCTCTCTCTCTCTCTCTCTCTCTCTCTCTCTCTCTCTCTCTCTCTTTCTTTGGTCTAGTCCTGGGTGTGGAATTAGGGCACACTGTTCCTGAGCTTTTTTGCTTTTTCTTTTTGCTTAAGGCTAGTGCTCTACCTACCACTTAAGGCACAGCTTCACTTATAGCTTTTTCTGTCCGGGTTGGTTTCAAACCTCAATCCTAAAATCTCAGCCTCTGAGTAGCTAGGACTACAAATGAGAGTTACCAGGACCCAGCCTAGTAGCTCTTTGGCCAACAGAACAAGAACTTTTTTGCTCACTTATGGGTCTTTATTACTTGGGCCATGAATTCACTTCAGGATTTTTGCTAGAGATAAGATTCTCAAGGATGAGGTTGGCTTTGAACTGAGATTCTCAGTATCCGAGTAGCTATTATTATAGTCACGAGCATGGATGTCCAGCTAAGACAAAGACTTTTACATTATTTTCTGGCTTTGAAAGAATATAGCTTGCAGTGCAGTGACAGGCATTCTCTCTACAGGTAGAAAAGAGAGTGACCTATGAAAACAGAGCTCTGTGTGGTTAAGTTCCCTTCCATATCATTTGTTAAAAAGCTCTGACCTACGCAGGGTGCAGTGGCTCATGCCTGTAATACTAGCTACTCAGGAGGCTGAGATCTGAGGATCACAGTTCAAAGCAAGCCCAGGCACTAAAGAACCTGAAACTCTTATCTCCAATTAACCATTAGAAAAACAGGAAGTGGGACTGGGGCTGAAACTGAAGGGGTAGGGTGAAAGCCTTGAGCTGAAGAGCTCAGGGACAACAACCAGGCCCAGGGGCAGGGCAGTAGCCTTGAACTGAAGAGCTCAGGGGTATTATCCAGGCCCGAAGTTCAAGCCCCATGACCCACAAAAAAATAAATAGTTCATGATAATAAAGTTCTAAATCTTCAGAGATTGTATGTGCAATTGAAGGATATGCTTCTCTGAGTTTGGTGTTGCTTTCTGTACAGTTAGAGAGGGCATACAAACTAATAACAATAATATCTATACATAAACCAATTAGAATTCTGGCCAATGACATTAATTTCCTAAACAATTCAATCCCTGCATGAAGATTCCAACAAAGCTAGACACCCATAAAAAATGCAAATGGCCCATCTCTAGATGGATGTCTAGATTAGTCTATTTTTGTAGTCATATGAAGAAAACTTACAAACACTTACCTTACTGGTCACTGTAATGACTCACTGACAGATTTCTCTGCCAAAGATGGAAAGCCCTAAATCCAGAAGGAGTCCCATTTTCATTCACTAATGAGGCTGCAGCTCACCACTGCAAGAAGATGACGGTGGTTATCATGGTTCTAGGCTCTCTAATTAAAAGGATGTATTTGAAGTCCTCTACCAGGGAGGCTTATCTGAATCTAACCTTACTCATCTCTCCTGAACAACATTAACATTTACTTCAGATTTATTGGCTGCCAGTGGGACCTGGTGCTCTAAAGCACTGTTAATTATCCATCTACTGCAAGCAGTTTTTCAATATGGAACTAGGGGAAATGGGAGGAGAACAAAGGGAGGAGAGAATTGTAGAGGGAGCTGTGAAACACAAAAATTGCCTTGTCTTTCAGAAACCTGTGCTTTGTTTTATGGCATACAGATGAAAAAAAATAGCACCCTCTAGACCTACTGTTATTAAATATGTGCAGTTACTTATGTGTGTCTTGTAACAGTCTATCCACTTAAGAGACATTGACTATAAAACTAAAGCCAATGGCAGCCTGTTATGAAAATCTCACTTACCCAAGTGTTGGTGTATATCTTAGAACAAAGTTAAGCAAATAGTCAGGTGCTTGTGGCCTACATCTATAATCCTACCTACTCAGGAGGATAAGATCTGAAGATCATGGTTTAAAGCCAGCCGGAACAGCAAATGTATGAAAAACATATAAGAACATACTCCTTTCTCTTCCTGAACAGACAAAACATTTCATTTGATACAAATAGTTAACAGGGCTCATCTTATAATCCTAGCTACTTAATAGGCTGAGATCTGAGGATGATGATTTGAAGCCAGCCAGGGCAGAAAAATCTGTGAGACTCACCTCCAATTAATCAATAAAAAACTGGAAGTAGAGCACAAAGTGGTAGAGTGCTAGCCTTGAGTGAAAGAAGCCCAGGGACAGTGTCTAGGCCCTGAGTATAGCTAAGAGTGAACCGCCCCCCCCTCAAAAAAAAAAGTTAACAGGAACACAATGCAAACATTGGATTTGTACCATACATCAAGATACTCTCTTATTTTCTAATAGGTCTACTGCATTAACTGGTAGAATCCCTTCTGCCAGAGTCCATCAGTCTCTAAGAATCAAGTTCTCAAGTTATTAATGGCAGTTTCAGTTAAATAAAGTTATCAGGGGCCAGGAGTTTGGCCTTGTGGTAGAGTGCATGCCTAGCATGAAGAAAGGCACTGGTTCGACTCCTCGGTACCACATACACAGAAAAAGCCAGAAGTGGTGTTATGGCTCAAGTGGTAGAGTTATTATTTATTTATTTATTTATTTTTGTGGGTCATGGGGCTTGAACTCCGCCCAGATGCTGTCCCTTAGCTCTTCAGCTCAAGGCTACTGCCCTATCCTTGAGCCAAGCCCCACTTCCTTTTTTCTAGAGGTTAACTGGAGATAAGAGTTTCAGGTCCTTTTGTGCCCGGGCTGGCTTTGAACCCTGATCCGCAGATCTCAGCCTCCAGAGTAGCTAGGATTACAGGCCTGAGCTACCGTGCCCAGCTTAAGTGGTAGAGTCCTAGCCTTGAGAATGCCCAAGGACAGTGCTCAGGCCTGGAGTTCAAGTTCCAGGACTGGCAAAAAGAAAAAACAAAAAAGAAAGTATCAGACTAGAAAGATTTGACTGCTTCCACTCACTTTTGATGGGGAAAAGAGGCGTTTATCAAGCAGATAGTAGCACTGAGAAATTCTTATTATTTTTTTTTTTTGGCCAGTCCCAGGGCTTGAACTCAGGACCTGAACACTGTCCTTGGACTTTCCTCAAGGCTAGAGCTCTACCACTTAGGTACAGCACCACTTTCAGCTTTTCTATGTATGTGGTGCCGAGGACTTGAACTTGACTTTTTGCGCATGCTAGGCAAGCACTCTACCACTAGGTCAAACTCTTGGCCAAAAATTATGATTTTTTAATTTACAGTTCATGGTTCTCATCCCTCTATTTGAGGTCACTACAAAGTTAAAAGTCAAGCATATTTAGTGGCACTGTGAATACAAGCAGCAAGATGTATGCTTAGAGCAGGTCTACTCTCTTTCAGTCTGGCCCTGTTGCCTTCAGCCAGCTTAGAAATTATTGGTAATAGCTAATATGAGGAGGAAAAGTGATCAGTACAGGATTACAATTGTGTGTCAGCCGGCAGGCTGCTATCACAATCTATAAAGGGATTGACGAGTCCTTTAGAAAGTAAAAAAATGGGTAGCTCCAGCCTATAATCCTAGATACTCAGGAGGTGTTTGAAGCCAGCCTGGTCAGACAAATCTGCAAGATTTCATCTCCAACTAACCACAAAGAGCTGGTAGTGGTGGTGTGGCTCAAGCGATAGAGCAGAAAAAGTGTGAGGGCCCAAGTTCAAGTCCTGGTATAGGCACGTTCACACACATACAAATGATCAACTAATAAGCTTTTATAAACTGAAATCAGCTGTGCCTTAGAAAAGCTAAATATTGCTAGTTTCACCATCCTTGGGCAGTCTCAAGGCTGGGTGCTCTACCATTTGAGCCACACCACCACTGCTGGCTTTTTCTGTGTATATGGCACCGAGGAATCAAACCCAGGGCTTCATGTATGTTAGACAAGCACTCTACCACTAGGCCATATTCCCAGCCCATGTGCTATTTTTTTTTAATGATTACATTGAAAAACTATCAACATATCCAAATTTTATAATATATACCTTGAGGGAATGAAATTTAATAAATTCGAATGTCAGATATAGTAAGCTTCTTCTGAACACCTGTGTGGGCATCACCTTTTTTTGTTTTTGTTGGTCGTGGGACTTGAACTCTGGGCCTCAAGGCTAGTGCTCTATACAGTGCCAGTTCTGGTTTTCTGGTGGTTAATTGGAGAGGAGTCTCACAGACTTTCCTGCTGTGTCTGGGCTGGCTTTGAAAAGTGATCCTCAGATCTCAGCCTCCTGAGTTGCTAGGATTACAGGTGTGAGCCACGGGTACCCGGCTTGGGTATTGGCTTTTATCAAAGTATATCCCATGTTTCTAAGATAAAGAAGATGCTCACAACTGAAAGATACTGAAAGATGAAAGCAGAAAGTTCATGGGTACCTGAATCTTAATCCCTTTTGTCCATCATCCCAGCCACACACTCAAACACAGCTTATGTCATAAAGTATATAAAAAGTACAAAGACTAACAAAAAAGAAAGTACAAAGATTGTTGCCTCCCCCCAGAATCCCCCACCATGCAAAGCCTCAGTGGCTGTGTTAACAAGGAAACCAGTGAAGTGCCAGGCTACTACAAATGCTCATTGAGAAACTTAGTTTTGTCACTTCCACAGGCATACAATCCTTTCAAATTAGCAGATCATGCCCCCAAGTTTTATGGCCTTCTATGCAGAGCTGACTTGTTGAACCCACCCAGTATAGGACACCTGGAGAAAAGCCTCACAAGTTACTTCAGGACAAGAATGGAGAGAGGGAAGGAAAAGCACCAAGTTATACCAGGTGCTTGCCTTATATACCTATTATTGACCTGACTTGGCTATTCTTATAATCCTAGTTTCTTCATAATGGAAGAAACATTTTGAAAAGGTGCTTCAGCCATTCACCTGTGATGGATGCTGGAGACTGGCTACTTTGGAAAAAGGCCAACATTCTGGTCCCAATAGTCATTTTCTAACCGTACTAGAGGTTCCATTGGGAAGAAGAACCAACAATTACAATTGTGTATAATAGAGTGAACTACCAAGAAAAAGGAAATAGCCAGGCCACATTTTTTTTAAGATACAGTTTAGGAATCTGGGACAGTTTACTGTATTGGACCTAAAATCCTATAAAGGTTGGAAAACTAAAAAGGCAATGTCTTCACTTAAAACCCAACTTCACAGGGACCGGGAGTATTGTCTAGTGGTAGAGTGCTTAGCATGCACGAAGTTTTGGGTTTGATTCCTGGGTACCCACATTCACAGAAAAATCTGGAAGTGGCATTGTGGCTCAAGTAGTAGAGTGCTAGCCTTGAGAAAGCCAATATTTCAGACTCAATCCAACTAGTGGCTCACACTCATAGTCCTAGCTACTCAGGAGGTTGAGATCTGAAGATCATGGTTCAAAGCTAGTCCAGGCAGAAAAAGTCCATGAGACTCCCATCTCCAATTAACCACCAGAAAACCAGAAGGGGAGCTGTGGTTCAAAGTGATAGAGTACTAGCCTTGAGCAAAAGAGCTCAGGGATAACACCCAAGTTCTGAGTTCAAGTCCCACAGCAGACAAAACAAAACCCCCAACTTCATTTGGACAACAGGTTTCTACTCAAGATTCAGCTGCTTTTCTCAAAAGCAAATTTCTACTTCATATAAAATCCCAACAACAGGGTCATAAAAAGGAGGGAGAATATTATTTGAGACTTAACATCATAGAATTCATTCCATCCTCCTTTTTTTAAGCTTTCCCATCCTCCAATTCTCATAAACCTCAAAGCTCTCTACCCTTTGGGACTGAAGTAATCTCCTGGGCATGCTGTCAAACTGTGCTGCCGTGGTTTGATGCCACGGCTAAGTGCTGACTTGTATTTCCAAAGCCTTCCAGTTATACCCCCAGTGACCTATTTAGGAGTTGAACGTACTTCTCAGAGATAGAGAGCCATAATTTTTTCCCCTTTGGCCCACTTTTCTCTCATATGGTCCCTAACCAAAGAATGATCACCTAGAGATCTGCAAGTAGGCACACAAATGGTAAGATTTGTAGAAGGCCCTTTAAGAAATGCAACAAGCATATAAGCTTTGAGCATGAGCTGTTTACTATATTTCAATAATTTTAGGCAATATTCTTAAGATACAGTTTACTTTAATACCAACAAACCTGCAAAGATGTTGTGTGCTAAGTTACAGTGAGTATGCCAGGCAAAACCATGAGGACTACAAAAGAGGGATAGAGCAATAGAGCATCCAAAATATGTAACATCTTTATTTAGAGAAATTCATTTAATATAATCTTCATGATATATTCTGAACAATAACTGATGACTGTTTTTTTTTTTGTTTTGTTTTTTTTGGTGGGTCATGGGGCTTGAACCTGGCCTGGGCACTATCCCTGGGCTCTTCAGATCAAGGCTACTGCCCTCCCCTTGAGCAAAGTCCCAATTCCTTTTTTCTAGAGGTTAATTGGAGATAAAGAGGCTCAGGTCCTTTTGTGCCTGGGCTGGTTTTGAACCTTGATCCTCAGATCTCAGCCTCCTGAGTAGCTAGGATTATAGGCATGAGCCACTGCACCTGGCTTAACTGATGACTTAAAAAGTCACCATAATGTTTCCCAAGCTTTGTTAAAACAAAGAATTAGCAGAATTCTAGGTGATGATTCAGTGAATTTAGGAATTAAGGAGCCCAGCTCAGCAGGCATATATTCCTAGCTACTTAGGAAGCTGAGATCTGACAATCATGATTTGAAGCTAGCCCAGGCCAAAATGTCCATAGGACTCTTTATCTCCATATCTTCCCCCTATTCTCCCCCCCCCACACACACATAGAGCTGTGGCTCCAGCGTTAAAATGAGACTCTAGTAATAATGTTCAGGGACAGCTCCTAGACCTGAAGTTCAACCCTAGTTTATCACATGAGCTTAAAGAGTGATGAAGACAAAATCTGTGTTGTCTAAACTCCAAGTTCTTCTGGATACTGCATTTGCTTCAAGAGAAAAAATAATATTCAACATCCTCCTGCAGGGCACAGTGAGGAAAGACAGTCTTGCTAGTAATTCTTTTGAGGTTCCCCTGGCTGGCTGGGGGTGAACGGATATTTTTGGTTGTGGTTAAAATCAAACCCACAGAAAGTCCTTTCCTGTTCACTGAAGCTTATTTCAAAAAGAGCCTCATGCAGAGCACAGATAGTAGAAAGAATCATAGTAGATTATGGAGTTTCTCCCTCCTTTATTCTCTATGTCTTTTGTCTTGTCAACATTGGCAAACATTTCCTGGTAGATATCCTGCACAAAATGACTAAAAGCATCAAAATTATAAACATAGAGGAAAACAACTGTCTTATGTTTTTATTAATATAGGTATCATTTCTATTCCTTTTCATGTCTTTTACTTATAATACCATAAATATAGTAGGTATTATCAGAAGGGAGCGAAGGAAAAAGGACAGCTTTTAGCTTTCAAGTAGTTTGGTGAACATTTATTCAGTACAGCTACAGCAAAAGGAAAGGAATAGAAGTTCTGAATGAACAAATCAATCAATCAATCAATCAATCAATCAATCTACCTACCTACCTACCTATATTTTTTTCTTGGTTGGTCATGGGGCTTGAACTCAGGGTCTGGGCACTGTCCCTGAGCTCTTTTGCTCAAGGCTAGCACTCTATCACTTGGAGAAACAGTTCTACTTCTATTTTTCTGGTGTCGTGATTGGAGATAAGAATCTCATGGATTTTCTTGCCCAGTCTGGCTTTGAACTGTGGTTCTCAGATCTCAGCTTCTGAGCAGCTAGGATTAAAGGCATAATCCTATAGCACCTGTACTTGGCTTAGGAAATTTTTATCCAGCTTCAAGAGATTTGCTTACTTCAATTTTAGTACCATCAAAAACTTATTTCAATTTCAGTAACTATTCTATGTAATAGTCATGTTTCTCCTAGGTGATGGTTAAAAAAAAATCAATGACTTCTTTCATAAGTGTCTATTTTATTACTAAGCGTTTCCTACCATAAAATGTACTAAAACCTCACCTTTGTTCTCACTTGTTGAGACCTAGATTTAGGCTTAAATAATGAGGATTCAGACATCTGCAAAAGACAGTGAGAAAAAGGAGTCATCTTCTCATTCTTCCTAAGTGCTCTCAAGTCATAGGACAAGTAGTCAGCTACTGACCTGTGTGTTCGTCCTGGGCTTGGTATCAAATCTGTACTACCAAAGTGCTTTTCTGAAATTTGGTCTATGACTTGTATTGAATACAATGTCTTTCCTCTTTCAGGAAACTGGTAAGGAGACAGCTGTACTCCTGTCTTGTGTCTCTTGGGAGGCTAGCATTAGGCAGAGGTGCTTTTATAAGTGTTACTTGTTGAATGGCGATAGAGCTGGCTATGTGGTATTCCCTGGGGCCCCAAAGTCAAAGCAGTTGGCATAGAAGGAGAAATCAGGCATTTTTTTTTTTCCTGTTTTGGTGGCTCTGGTATGTTAAAATAAGAATGGAGCTTGTGTTTCATTTACCTAGTAAAGAGCACTAGAAACCCGAAAAATCTTCTACCAGTTACTCCACTTAACCACACTCAAAGAATTGTGCAAATGCTGGGTGTAGGAGAAGAAAGTTCAGAAATAGATTTCTACGTTCTTACCAACAATCAAAAATTCACATTATGAAGGCACAGAATCAGAGGAAAAAGGGTGGAAAAGTGCAGTGGGGGTGGGCATTGGACATTGATAAAAATGAACTATGCAACTCACGGGTGGAGATGGGAAGGGGAAAATGGAAGAGAATGAGGGAACAGATGACACTAGGTGAAAGGAAATGTACTTATTATCTGATGAATGTAAAGGTAACCCCGCTGTATATCACCTCTAAAACAACAATAAAGAAAATTAAGAAAAACAGCAGCAACAAAAAATCCATATCATGCTGTGTGCTGGTTGCTTATGCTTGTAATCCTAGCTACTCAGGAGGCTGAGATCTGAGGATCCTGGTTTGAAGCCAACCCAGGCAGGGAAGTCTGTGACACTCCAATAAAGGACTCAAAAAAAAGCCAGAAGTGGTGCTGAGGCTCAAGTGGTAGAGCTGTAGCCTTGAGAAAGTCCAAGGACAGTGTTCAGGCCCTGAGCTCAAGCCCAGGATTGGCAAAAAAAAAAAAAAAAAAAAAAAAGCTGGAAGTGGCACTGTGACTCAAGTGGTAGAGCATAAGCCTCAAGCAAAAGAAGTTTAGGGGCAGCACCCAGGCCCAGAGTTCAAGCCTCAGGATCAGCAAATATCAACAACAATTACATTCAGCTTCATCTGTTTTCTAGTACTTGCGGAAGAAAATATGTACTCATTTTTGTTAAGATGGACGTTATTTTTAGGCAGCAAAAATCCTCTTGAGGGCATTAAGAAGACTGTTTCTTTTTGTGATCTATGTAAAACCATCAAGCAAATATTCTTTGCATTCTTTCTATTAACTATCCACGTAGACAAAGAGGTAATCGTGCTGGAGTATGCAAACAATGTTTTGATCTTGGTAACTGGGTTTTAAGCAGTACACTGATTGGAGTTACTTTCACCCCAAGCTGTTACCAACCAAACCAAGGCAATTAAAGGCTTCCCTTTAAAATTAGGGGTCTGGATCAGGAGTTTGGCCTAGTAGTAAGAGTGCTTGCCTAGCATGCACCAAGACCCAGGTTTGATTCCTTGGTACTACATACATAGAAAAAGCCAGAAGTGGTGCTGTGGCTCAGATGTCAGAGTGCTAGTCTTGAGCAAAAAGTGTCCAAGGACAGTGTTCAGGCCCTGAGTTCAAGCCCCAGGACTGGCAAAAAATAAATAAGTAAAATAAAACTAGGGGTCCATAAGTATGAGAAATGTCTATACACAAACTTTCTACTGTGCTGCTGAGTGCAGGGAATCCTGACCAAAGACAGTTGGTAGACTTGTTTGTGTTTTTGGTATGTGTGTATTGTAGGGCTTAACCTCAGGGCCTAGGCACTGTCCTTGAGCATACAGTCCAACCCCATTACCATTTTGGGGCTTAAATCCTTAGTCTGGGCACTGGCTCTGAGCTTTTGTGCTCAAGGCTAGCACTACACTGCATAAGCCACAGTTTTATTTCTAGGTTTTGGTGATTAATCGGAGATAAAGAATCTCACAAATCTTCCTGCCCAGTCTGGCTTTGAACTACAATCCTCAGACCTCAGCCTCCTGAGTAGCCAGGATTACAGTTGCGAGCCATCTCAGTGTCTCTGAGCTTTTATGCTGAAGCTCACTGCTCTACCACTTAAGCCACAACTCTACTTCATGCTTTTTCAACTTGACTAGAGTCTGACTTTCCTGCCCTGGCTGGCTTCAAATCTTAATACTCAGATCTCTGTCTCCTGAGGTGTGAGCCACCAGAGTCCAGCAGCCTGTTTCTTTTTTCTTTTTTTTTTGCCAGTCCTGGGCTTGAGCTCAGGGCCTGAGCACTGTCCTTGGACTTTCTCAAGGCTAGAGCTCTACCACTTGAGCCTCAGCACGACTTCCGGCTTAACTCCCAGCCCTGTTTGCTTCTTTTTTAAAAAGTATTTTCTCTAGAGTAACTTTCAGCATCAGACATCTCGGAGTTATCTAGAAAAGTTTAGACAGTGACACACTAAGTCTCATACACCCATATAGGATAGACATTAAACTATGCTTAAATCAACCATCTTTTTCTAAATAAGACTTAAACACACACACACACACACACATACAGCCTAACTGTAAGCATGGAATGACAGAATGCTTGCAAATGTGTATCTGACAAGGGATTTATATCGAGGAGCCTTAGAACACAGTCAAGATTTTAAAAAAGAAAAAGAAAGAAAAAACTAAAGGAAGCTGGGAGCCAGTGGTTCATGCCTATAATCCTAGCTATTCAGGAGGCTGATAGATATCACCGATAAAATCACTTTTGAGCTAGCCTAGTTTTCTCCAATTAATCAGTGAAAGGTCTGACATGGAGGTATAACACAAGTGGTAGAGCACTGTCATGAGCAGAAAAAGCTAAACAATAGTGGGAGGGTCTGAGTGCAAGCCACACATAGGCAAAACCAAAACAAAAAACCAATGCCCTGGGTTCAGTCTTCAGCCTTGAAATAACCTAAACAGAGATGGGGGAAACCTTTTATTTTTATGTCAAGGACCATTTGAATATTAAAAAAAAAAAAATCTGGCTGGGTACCCGTGACTCATATTTGTAATCTTTGCTTCTCAACAAGCTGAAATCTGAGGACTGTGGCTCAGAGCCAGCTCAGGCAGGAGACTTTTATCTCCAATACCAAAAAAAAGTAGAAGTAGAGCTGTGGCTCAAGTGGTAAAGTACCAGCCTTGAGCACAAAAGCCCAAGGGGCAATGCCCAAGCCCCAAGTCAGCAAATAAATGAATAATGGTCATACAAAATTATTACTATAGTCAAAGGGGCCATGAGTAGTCAATGAAAAGCATACATGTCTATCTGTCCTGTCATGTACCAAACAACTTCTTGGACTGGAATTGTGGCTCTTGCCTAACAAATGCAAGGCCCTAAGTTCAGCTCCCAGTAACACCAAAACACCAATCAAAAATGCCCTCTGAAACAAATTATTTCTGTTTTTATATGGCCTGAGGGCAGGACATTCTTGCCTCTGAAATAGAAAAAATTATGAAGACATATTGGGGGCCAGGAGTATATCCTAGTAGTGGGATGCTTGCCTAGTATGTATGGAGCCCTGGGTTTGATTCCTTGGCACCACACACAGAAAAAGCCAGACATGGTATGGTAGCTCAAGTGGTAGAGTGCTAGCCTTTTAGCTCAAGGACAATGCCCAGGCTCTGAGTTCAAGCCCCAGGCTAGGAAAAAAAAAAGGTGCCTGGCAGTTCCTCTGAAGGTTAGATATAAGAGTATAATCCAGCAGCTCCACCACTTGGTAAATATCCAAGAAAATAAAACGTATGTCTATCCTAAGATGTGTACTACTATCACCTGTTCACAGTACCATTAATTTACAATAGCAAAAAGTAATGTCCATCAACCAATAAATGATAAACTGGAATACAGATTCAATGGACTGTTGTACAGCCATAAAAGGGAATAAAGTACTAGTAAATAATATAAATAGAACCTTGAAAAGGTTCACTAAGCCCCTGAGAAATTTTACATACCACTGTAGAGATGAACAAAATGGGCGGATTTCTTTCAACACATAGTAGTGACCACCTGAATTCCTTTCAGATCAAATTAGACAATTTATTGGGCATTTCTCTGTTGGGGCCTAGTGGGAGTGCTTGCCTAGCATGCATTTAGCCCTGGGTTCGATTTCTCAGGACCATATAAACAGAAATATCTGGAAGTGGCCTTGTTGCTCAAGTGGGAGAGTGTTAGCCTTGAGCAAAAGAAGCTCAGGGACAGTGCCTAAGGCCTGAGTTCAAGTCACAGGACTTGGGGAGGGGGGCAGGGAGAATCACAATTGAGGGCATAATTGACCAAGAATTTACAATAGACCCGATAAGACCTGATTCAAATAAAGGCACTACCTAAATATATCTTTTGTGCCTGTAAAACAAGTAAAGAACAAAAGCTGTTCTCATATATTAGTGAAGTCCATTTGTACTGTGAGAGTCTTGAGCAGTTAGGATACTAATGAGATTATAAATACATCCTACCTTTTACTGAGTATGCTAATGGACTTCCGACAGGTCTCAAATGAAAAATTTCCTACAATGATACCGCTAAATATCTGCCTTAAGTTACACAAAATCTGTCATCTAGCCAGTCCTGTTGGCAGACCTTTAACTCCATGAAAGTTGCAGGCCAGCCTGGGATATAGCAAGACTGTCTCAACAAAACAACACACACACACACACACACACACACACACACACACACGCACGCACGCACGCACGCACGCACGCACGCACACACGCACGCACGCACGCACGCACGCACGCACAAAAGCTCAAGCTCAGGGGCCGGGAGTTTGGCCTAGTGGTAGAGTGCTTGCCTAACATGCATGAAGGTCCAGGTTCCATTCCTCGATACCATATATATAGAAAAAAGCTGGAAGTGGTACTGGTGCTCAAGTGGTAGAGCTCTAGCCTTGAGAGAAAGTCCAAGGACAGTGCTTAGTCCCTGAGCTCAAGCCCAGAACCAGCACCCCCAGCCCTGAAAAAAACACAAGTTCAAACAGCAAAGATTTTCAGAAAACCTTTTCTAAAATCTATTCTATGTGTGAAACCTTTGTTATGACTCACTGAAAATTAAATATGCAAAACACCAAGCTGAGCTTAGTTTTGCCTGTGCACAGAGACCTTTTTACTCTCATTCTTCGAAAACCTCATTTTGGATCTTGCTGCCAACACCAGAGAGAGGAAAGCCAGCCAACAATTCCAAATATAACAGGCGGAGGCAAATGCTACAGAAATCTGTCTGACAGGAAGGACCATGCTGAGGTCTGCTGAGGTAGATGCACTTCTCAATCAGACCATTTTGGTTCCTCTCTGTCTGGAGCAAAATGCCACCTAAAACCATAAAAACAAACCTGTCAGGTTTCCATCAGCCTTACTATTGACATCCTACGGTATTCACTCTATCAGTGACAACTATACATCTAAACCAGAAAGATGGACCAATGACAAGTAAAATTCAACCAGTGATTCTACATGGATCGGTCCATGGAGGTTAGAAAACACTCAATTTATGACTATTTATGACAAAGATTAGGATAACCAGGCAATACTTAAAAAGCTTTTTCGTATGTTTTTGGGGGTGTGGGGGGGAGGTTAGTTGTGGGGCTTGAACTCTACCATAGTACCAGCTCTGATTTTCAGGTAGTTGAATGTAGATAAGAGTCTCACAGGGACTTTTCAGCCCCAGCTGGCTTAGAATCATTTCTTTTTCTTTTTCTCTTCTTCTTCTTTTTTTTTAAAATTGTTGTGGGACTTGAACTCTGGATCTGAGTGTTGTCCTTGAGCTCTTTGGCTTAAGGCTACTACCCTACCCCTTGAGCCACAGTGCCACTTCTGGCTTCCTGGTGGTTAGTTGGAGATAAGAGTCCTACTGCCTGAGCTGGCTTTGAACTGCGACCCTCAGATCTCAGCCTCCTGAGTAGCTAGGATTACAGGCCTGAGCCACTGCATCCGGCTTTGGCTTGGAATCTTGATCCTCAGATCTCAGCTTCCTATGTAACAAGGTGCCCAGGTGAAAGCATTGATCATTACCCAAAACTGAGATATAGGGTTCCTCATTCAATTGGAAAAAAGAATGCTTCTCCTAACCGTGTACCAACCCAGGAGAATACACACGACAATTCAAACAGCTTATTTGATCAGTCATTTCCTCCAGCAGTTTATTTTAGAAAAATCCCCTGTGGTTTATGGCTATGTCACTAAAGCTTGAGAGGTAAAGTTTGCCTAGGAATCACTTCTGTTCATTGTGAGGCAGTCTGGTAAGCCAGAAAAAGGCCTGTCTCATAGAACTTTGAATGGTGAAATATGGCAACATTCCAATAATGATCTACAGCGTTAGCAAAATTACAACTTCACTCTTGAACATTCTGTATGTAAGAGATATTATCATCCTTATGATCTTTTAAATAATTGACTTTATTTTTTTTTGTCAGTTGTGGGGCTTGGACTCAGGGCCTGAATACTCTACCACTTTGAGCCACAGCTCCACTTCCAGTGTTTTGGTGGTTAATTGGAAATAAGAGTCTTATATACTTTCCAGCCTGGGCTGGTTTCGAACTAATAATTTACTCTTAACCAGTTCAAAAGGAAAGCAAGAGAAAATACAACTTTAACCTCATTTTCATATGGTACAAGTAACCAGTAGTAAAAACATACAGAAAAATCAAAATTGCCTCAAACACTAATGACTTAATTTCACAACACTGGTTGGTTTGGTTAACCAAGAATTTCATATTCATTTTCTTTCTCTCTCTTTTTTTGCCAGTTCTGGGGCTTGAATGCTAGCCTTGGGTGCTGTCCTTGAGTTCCTTCTGTTCAAGGCTGGCACTCTACCACTTGAGCCATAGCACCACCACCAGCCTGTTCTGTGATTAAATGGTGATAGAGTCTCATAGACAACTGGGTGCCAGTGGGTCATACCTCTAATCCTAGATACAGGAGGGTGAGGTCTGAGGATGACAGTTCAAAGCCAGTCCAGGCAGAAAAGGTTTGTGAGATTCTTTTCCTTTTCTTTCTTTTTTTTTTTTTTGGGGGGGGGGGGGGGGTCAGTCATGGGGCTTGAACTGGGCCTGGGAGCTGTCCCTGAGCTCTTCAGCTCAAGGCTACCGCCCTATAACTGGAGCCTCAACCCCACTTCCCGGTTTTCTTCTGGTTAACTGGAGATAAGAGTCTCACATTATTTAGTGTCTGGGCTGGCTTTGAACTGTGATCCTCAGACCTTAGCCTCCTAAGTAGCTAAGATTATAGGTCTGAGCCACCACCCAGCAGGTGGGTGAGATTCTTATTTCCAATTAACCATCAGGAAACAGGAGGTAGAGTTGTGGCTCAAAGTGGTAATGCACTAGGCTCGAGTGAAAGAGCTCAGGTACAGTGCCCAGGCCCTGAGTTCAAGCCTGACAACTGACCTTCCCCCCTTCAACCGCCTCCCCTCTCTCCCCCCACCTCAAAAAAAGAGAGTCATGGACTTCCTTGCCTTGGCTGGCTTTGAACTGTGATTCTCAGATCTCAGCCCCTTCAGTAGCTAGGATTACAGGTTCGAACCACTGGTGCCCAGCTTCTCTCTTACTCTCTCTCTCAGGCATGGGGAGGGTATGACTGGTACTAGAACTTGAATTTAGGGCACTATCCCTTAACTATTTTGCTCAAAGCTGGCACTCTACCACTTGAGGCACAGCTCACTTCCAGCTGTGAGATAAAGAGTTCATGGACTCTTCTATTCAGGTTAGCTTCAGTGATTCTTAAATCTCAGCCTCCTGAGAAGCTGGGATTTTAGATGGGAGCCCCTGGAGCCAGCAGGTTCTTCATTTTCATGGGAAAATATTAGAGGCAGGAAAGTGAGATAAACCTTACTGAATGACACTCACCTTAGTGAATTCAGGAGTTTAGTCTAGTGGTGGAGTGCTTGCCTAACATGCACATATATGTATATGGTACCATATACATAGGAAAAGCCAGAAATGGTGATGTAGCTCAAGTGGTAGAGCTCTAGCTTTGAGAAAGCCCAAGGATAATGCTCAAGACCTGAGCTCAAATCCAGGACTGGCAAAAAAAAAAAAAAAAAAAAAAAAAAAAAAAGTCCTCCTTATACCTGTAGCCCTAGCAACTCAAGAGGCTGAGACCTGAGGATTATGGGTCAAAGCTAGCCTGGGCAGGAAAGTCTCTGAGAGTGGCCTAGTGGTAGAGTGCTTGCATGAAGCTGAGTACCATATACACAGAAATTGTGCTGTGGCTCAAGTGGAAGTGTTAGCTTGAGAAAGCCCAATGACAGTGCCCAGGACTGACCACACACACACACACACACACACACACACACACACACACACACAAAAGAAAGCTTGGAGCTTGGAAGTGGTGCTGTGGCTCAAAGAAGTAGAGTGCTAGCCTTGAGCAGAAGTGCTCAGGGATAGTGCCCAGGCCCTGAGTTTGGCTCAAGCCCCACAATCAATAATAACAACAATAACAAAAAAGTCTTCTACCTTTTCACCAAAATTTAAAAATATTTTGTGATTTAGATAATAACTCAGTCAATGGTGTATTCAGGACTGGCATCTTCAAAGGGAGAACTAAAGTCAAGAAACAAATCCTATCTCATTAACTACCATTTCTCAAATCTCTGATTACTAGTTCCTATTCAGGGTTTCAAAAAGAAATAATAATAACAATAAAAAGTATTCAATGAAATATATTCTGGGCAAACCTGAGTCTTACCAACAGCTAAAATATCCCTCCCTCTTTCTCCTTCCAGTTAAAGCAGAAACTGCTATTGTAACCTTACAAGACTTAGACTCACCTAATTAAAAGATGAAGAGGTTACATTTTAGTTTCAATTCTTTCCTTTTTTTGTGTGTGTGACAGTAACTGGAGCTTGAGCTCAGGACCTTGCACCAATCATTTGCCTTTTTCTACTCAAAACTGTACCTCTACTGAGCATTGGTGGCTCATACCTGTAATCCTAGGTACTTAGGAGGCTGAGATATCAAGATCATAGTTCAAAGTAGCCCAGGCACAGGCTGGGAGTATGGCCTAGTAGTAGAGTAATTGCCTAGCATGCACCAAGTCCTGGGTTCAATTCCTCAGTACCACATACACAGAAAAAATCGGAAGTGGTGCTGTGGCTCAAGTGGCAGAGCACTAGCCTTGAGCAAAAAGTGTCCAAGGACAGTGTCCAGACCCTGAGTTCATGCCTCAAGTCTGGGGAAACACACACACACACACACACACGCCCCAAAAGTAGCCCCCCACCCCAAAAGTAACACACACACACACACACACACACACACCAAAAGTAGCACAGGAAAGCCCATGGTTAATCTCCAATTAACCACCAGAAAACAGGAAGTGGCACTGTGGCTTAGTGGTGGAGTGCTTGTCTTAAGTGAAAGAGCTCAGGAGCTGGGCAGCAGTGGCTGATGCCTGTAATCCTAGCTACTCAGGAGGCTGAGATCTGAGGATGGAAGTTCAGTCACCCCAGGCATAAAAATCTGTGAGACTCTTATTATCCCCAATTAACCAAAAGAAATTCAAACGTGGCAGAGTGGCTTAAGTGGCAGAGCACTAGCCTTGAGCTGAAGAGCTCAGTGACAGCGCCCAGACCCAGAGTTCAAGTCCACAACCGACAACAAAAAGGAAAAGGAAAAAGGAAGAGCTTAGGGATAGTACCCAGGCCCTGAGTTCAAGCCTCAGGACTAAGGCAAGCCTCAGGCAAGTAAAATTTATAAATAGGGCCGGGAGTTTGGCCTAGTGATAGATAGAGTGCTACTGCCTAGCATGAACGAAGACCAGGGTTAGATTCCTTGGTACCACATACATAGGGAAAAGCTGAAAGTGGTTCTGTGGCTCAAGTGGTGGAGCTCTAGCCTTGAGAAAGTCCAAAGACAGTGCTCAGGCCCTGAGTTCAAGCCAGGACTGGGGGGAAAAAAAGTAAATAAATAAATAATTAAAAGCCCAATCTTGGGCAAAATATAGCATACTCTATCCATGCCCCAAATTTCTAATAAACAGTTGCAATATTATTAAACAAATGTGATTAAAAAATAATATAGTGTTTATCAAACACTCTTAAGAATGGAGTCACCACTTGGCTAACATTCACTTCATACCAAGGAATAAAACATTAGCCTACACACCCAGGGCTGTGGCTCATGCCTACACCTAGATACTTAGGAGGTTGAGGTATGAAGTTCCTGGATCAAAGGTAGCCCAGGCAAGAAGTTCCTTATCTCAATACCATACAAAAGCCATAAGTGTCCCAGACCCTGAGTTTAAGCCACAAGACTAACACACATGCATACATGCATGCATGCAAGGGCACACATGTGCGCGCGTGCGTGCGCGTGCGCGCACACACACACACACCCACACAAATAGGTCTGTAAGTCTAGTACATGTATCAAGCACAAATATATATATATATATATATATGCAACTGGAAATAACTGGCAAGCAACAGAACACATATAGGTAGAACTGTGCTCAAGAGCAGCAGAGGAATCTTGACCAGAGATATTTTCTCCAGGATGAGTACACCTAAAAGGAAATACATGCTAAAATCCACACACCCCTACCACTGTTATGACTCATTTCACAGTAACAACTTGAAGGCCAACAGCAAAGTTTTTTCTCCAGGACAGTCATTTTTGTCCCTGCAACATTATAAACCAAGATGGGGTGCTCTCCTGGCTTAAGTGCCTTAGAAAATAAGGAAGAGTTTCCTACAAAACTTCTAACCACAGACTTAATTTGCCAGTATCAGTCATCTGTCTAATATAAATGCTTCAATTAGCACAAATATAAGACACTTCCACACACTGAGAGGTGGAATGTGAGTGGAACTGTGGAATAACGTTAAGGAAAATTTCGTTTAAAAACAACAACAACAAAAACATCATCATCCACAACAAAAAAACACAACAAAAACCGAAGGCCAAAAAAGGCAACCACGGCAGCCCCTTCTGACTCTCTTGAGTCAGC
Source organism: Megascapheus bottae (assembly GCF_031878675.1). Taxonomy (NCBI): domain Eukaryota; kingdom Metazoa; phylum Chordata; class Mammalia; order Rodentia; family Geomyidae; genus Megascapheus; species Megascapheus bottae. Next base: position 29,716,148 of record NC_143525.1, on the reverse strand, counting down.
CCCCTCTCAAATGCCTGCCTCGGTCACCTATTGAACAACAGAAGGACACCCAGTAGAAGGCGATCTGGGTTTGTGAGGCAGGCAGAGATGCTTTCTCCAAGCAGAAGATGAAGTTTAAACTCTTTGAGACTGCCCTGGGCTGAGCTACTGAAGAGGATCAAGCATCCAGCATTCAAGCCAGCAAGGTCTCCTCCCTTTCTCTTAGGTCTCTCCCCTCTTTCTTGCATTCACTGAGGAGGGGGGGAGGAACTTTCCAGCTCTCAGCTCCTTAAAAATGCCTTTCCGTAGCCACCACACACAAACCTGCCCCAGCAGCAAAGAATTTTGCAGCCAAGGGCTCGCCAGTCCAGAGCAGAGAAGTGAAATCGGCGCCCAAGGGCAATTTTAATTGTCTAACCCGGCCTGATTTCCTAAGAGGCAGCAGCGAAGGGAGGGGAAAAAGGAGGAGGGAGGCAACTCTCCGAGAGGCAACAGGGGGTAAGCAAAGGCAGAGAAAGGGACCAAAGCGGCCAGATTCCGGCCTGGCCCCCGGGGAGATTCTGCAGAAGGGACTCGGGGGTTGCCCCCACTGTTCTCCGGAGGACCTTTGCAATTCATATATGCAGCCAAAATGGCGCTGAGAATAAAAATATAAATTAAAGGCAGGTCGCCATATTGTAAACAGAGAGGAAAAGAAGAGGCGGACTCGAGAGACACCCTCCATGATTTCCTCGGGAGCCTCAAGCGCGGGCTCGCTGGGGTCTGGACCAGGGCAGCTGGGCGGCAGAAGGTTCCTCGCACCCACCGGGAGGAGAGCCCGACCCGACTGGAGCTCTGAGGGCCGCGAGCGCGCGGACGCCAGAGAGGCACGGGGCCCGGAGCTCCTCCCCTTCCTCCCCCGCCACCGCCAGGCCCGCTCGGTCTCCGCTCCTCAGCGACTTCCAATCTCCGACTGGGCTCGCCATACTCCTCCCAACCCCCACCGCGGGATCCGGAACCCCGCGGCGCCTCCCCGCAAAACGGCCGGATCTGGGCAGACACCCGGGGGTGGGGAGGCGCTCGTCTCGGAGGCTGCAGAGCCCGCTAGCGGCTTGCAAGCGCCCGTTATTTCGGCAGGCAGGGGCAGGCCAGGTGAAGGAATGTACCGACGGGGCTTCGCCAGGGGCCTCCAAAGGGGTCCCCAGCCTTACCAGCACTGGAGATGGAAGGCGGCCGGGCAATGGTCGCAGCACAAGAGATCTCCACCTTCCTTGCAACTATCGCAGCTGTCGTGGTTGGTGGCCCTGCCGCTTCTCCGGGGCTCCTTCTCGGGCTTTCGACTCCGCTTTTCTGCCTCGTCCGTCTTGGGGGGAGCCAGCAGAGCTTGGATTTGCTGTACACACATACAAACGGCGTGTGTGCATATTCGGAGCTCTCGGGCAGTCCGTCGCCTCCCAGGCACAGCTTCTCCGTCACCCACCCTTCTCCCCCCTTTTGTCCTCCTTCCTCCCATCCAGGATGCTCCCAGAACCTCTCAGTCCCCGGAACCAGGGCCAGCCCACCCTAACCGCGTTCCTGCAGCACCACAACGAGAAAAGCTTCTTCCAAATGGGGAGGATCAGGGTAGGGGGGGATGGGGACACGGTGCGCGGTTCCCTTCTCACCACTTCCTTGTATGGACAGTGGGGGACTCCAAAGCCCGGCACAGGAGAGGCCTGAAGCCCGGTACCCGGACGTGGTGGGGGAAGCACAAAGGGGCCGGCAAGAAGGGGGTGGGGAGGCCCGCCGGTGCATCGAGATGGAGTGGGCTGAAGCCTCAGGAGAGCAAATCGAGGGCGGCGGGTAGGTGAAACTGCTGCAAACGTCCTAGGAAGCTGAGCTCAGCCCCCCAAATTGCAGAGATGGTTGGGAGAGGCTGGGTGAGGAAGAACATCCCCCTTCCCCCCCCCCAGTCCTCCAGTGCTTCTAGCTTAGGGCCGGCTTTGTGGGGCGGAGGTTCCCTCTCGGCGCTGGGGGAAGGGGATGAGGGCCAGTCTTACCTCCATCAGCCCCCCCGATGTGTCCAAGTCGTACACGATCGTCTTGGTCTCCATTTTCTCCCACATTCATCCACCTCCGGAGCTGGGCGCTCTCTGCTCCGGCCCCCCCAGCCCCAGAGGGAGGGGGGAAACGGGGAAAAGGAGCGCTCCTGACACTGGCTCCCCTTCTCTTTCACCAACGCGGGCCCCGACTTCCTCGACCTGGCTCCCCCCCACCCCCCGGTCCCCAGTCCCTGGGACGGCAGCGTCCTCCCCACGGGCCGCGAGGGGGGAGAATCCCCTCAGCCTCGGCCCGGCAGCTGGCTGCACAGTGGGTCCCGGCTCTGGGGGTCAGGCCTCGGTAGGGCCTAGTCCCACAGGCTAAAGCCGGCGCTGGCGACCGCTGGTCCGGTCGGGAAGATTGGCGGACGCTGCCATCCCGGGGTTGGGGGACAGGAGGGGGGGGTGAGAGGTTAGGTGAGGTTGTGGTACGTGAGGTGACTGGGGGGGGGGAGGGTGATGGGGGGGGTGGTCCCGGACTCCGCCTCTCGCCGCTGCCGCCGTCTGCGTCCCGGCTGCCGCGCACTTGGCGCAAACTTACCGCGAGCGCCCGCAAAGCCACCCGCGCAGGCGCCCCGGGATCGCCGCTCGTCGCGCGCAACCGCAGTGACAGCCGGCGGTCCGGCTCCCGCGCAGCCGCGGAGAGGTGGTACCCCCCAGCGCGCAGCCGCGCTGGCATTCGTCTGGAGCCCAGAAGCCCCGCCTCTCTGTCGTGCGCAAGCGCACTGAGCTAAAAGGGTGGGACTTGCGACCTCGCACAGGCACCTGGGAAAGCGCGCAGGGGTCATAGCGCAGCCGCAGAAGCCAGGGGACTATTCCCCTATTGGTGTTTGTGTGTAGACCGAGAGGCCTCTGTTCTCGCGCAGGCGTATGGAGGGGGCTCCACTCCGGCTCCTAGACCACACCGTCGCCTTCCGCGCAGGCGTATTGCCACTTGCAGGGCCGCTCAAGAAAGCTTCTCCTTTCGCCATTTTGGTAATGGGATGTAGGCGGCCATGCCCTTGGGAGTCCTCCGGCTTGAGTAGGGAGGAGCCGGTGTGATTGTGAATGGAGCTTAGTCGGCTGTCGGCGACAGCTTTACTCATAAGGATGTAGTAGACTGTTTAACTCCCGTGTCAGGTTGGCTGAACCGGGCCACCATATTGGTAATGAAAAAAAAAAAGCATTGCGACAAAAAAACAAAACCCGACGCTTTTGGTGACGAGTTGGGTAGATGCTGTTTCCTTTTCCTCCCTCTTTGGACATCTTGATTTTAGCCCAAGTATCCCTGCATTGTGTGGTGATGACACCGAGTGGAGCACCGCTTTCTAGTTAGTACCCTTTCTTGACCACTGTTCCTGAGCCCCCACTCTTGCAACGCCGAGGAGTGCGTAGTCCTGACAACGCCCAGCTACCTATCTGCAGAGGACTCCAACTCCCTGCTTGCAACGCGCAAAGACCCACAGGGCGAGCGGGAGCGCGTTGCCTCCTGGGATAAGGATCGCGATAGGTTTGATGGGTGGTGGGAATCGTAGTTCCGTCTGCGTGCAATGCACTACACCGCAGGGTGGACTGGGGCGAGGTGGAGTGGGGAAGGGGGAAAGTGATTTGCTTGCTGGGAGGAAGGAATGCTTTTGAAGCCGTCTATGCTGCATGCTGGGACTTGTAGTTTTGACTTCCTCATCTCGAATTCTAGGCGGGGATGAGTGCTCCTGCACCCGGCGGCGTCCTCCCCTCCCCTAGACATCGCCATCTGAAATGGCCCGATACCGATCGCTGCTTGCTGTGGATGAAACTAGGAGGGAACTGGATGACTACTTGCTAGACGTTTAGTTGGCATTGTTGACCTGCTGCTGTGTCCTCCCCACTTTAAATGTTGCTGTACACAGCAGGCTCTGAATTGTAAAAGTGAAAAGGACTTTTGAGACTATTTCTTTTTTTCACTTCCCCATGCCCAGAGGGGAGCAGTGACTTCCCTAATCATATAGTGAATTTATGACAGAACTAAGAATTAAATAGCTTCTTGACTCAGGCCAGACCATGTTTACTGTTTCTGAGGAATTGTTGCTGCTCCTTGGGAACAGTAAGAAGAGTTACATAAATGTGGATGCCAGTGTATGAAGTCTTAAGTTGGGCTGGGCGTTTGGCCTAGTGGTAGAGTGCTTGCCTAGCATGCACGAAGACCCGGGTTCGATTCCTCGGTACCACATACATAGAAAAAGCTGGAAATGGTGATCTGACTCAAGTAATAGAGCTCTTGAGAAAGCCCAAGGACAGTGCTCAGGCCCTAAGTTCACTCCCCACTCCCCGCAAAAAATGTTGTGTGTGTGTTTAACTTTTCACTTTCTGATGGTCCTCAGTTGGTCCTAGAAGAATACAGTCATGGAAAGGTGGAGAATGTAAGCCCTCTGTCTTCTGTCAGCCTCAGCCAACAATACAGTTTAGTGTTTTGGAGCCTGAGATGTGACCTTCTGTGAGAAGAGGGCTAAGCTAGGTTGCTTGTGTGGAAGAGGTCAGATTTCATATCCCTCTTGGGACTATGTTTCATGTCACAGGCCCTTAAAAGTTGGAACCTCATCTGCCCTCTGTCACTGGCTTCCTTCCTACTGCTTGGAGCCCAGCTGTGATGTTGTGTCAGGCTGAAGGCATTACAAGATAAAAGAAGTAAACCACTGAGCCAGGCACTGATGGCTCACACCTATAATCCTAGCAACTCTGAAGGCTGAGATCTGAGGATCTCGGTTCAAAGCCAGCCCTAGGCAGGAAAGTCCTTGAGATTCTTATCTCAAAATAACCGCCAGAAAAATAGAAGTGGCACTGTTGCTCAAAGTGGTAGAGCACTAGCCTTAAGCATAAAAGCTCAGAGACAGCACCCAGGCCCCAAGTTCAAGCCCCATGACAAAAAAAAAAAAGTAAATAAGCATTGACACATTGACACATACCCAGAAAGCAAGGTTATGCTTTGATCAACGCTATCAGTTGCAGCTGAGAATAGGAGCTGTTTGTGGAATCATGAGAAAAGTAAGACTTGGTTGTACTAATGAGTGCCAGGGAAATTAATCAAGCTCCTTTTGGAGCTTGGAAGATGAAGTCAACTCATTTGGGGGCAGAAGTTGGTGCCACCTTGGAGAGCTCCAACCCTGGTTATTTAAGGGGAATTGAAAACAAGTAGGTGGGATACAGATGCCTATAGAAGCGACCTCTTGTGGTTAATATAGGCCCTGCACTTTGCATTTAGCTTTGCTTCTCCATTATTTCAAGCAGCTTATGCTAATCCTAGGAGTTTGTGCACTACTTGTGGTCTAGACCTTTCTATTGGAAAACTGTAGAGAAGAAGATACTATTCACCACTATTATTTATTTTAGGGATTTTTGTGTTCTGGCTTCTGAATCTCACAACTCCCTTATTTTGATGAAGTCATGTAAGGCACACCTCTAAGCATTTTCATTCTGGGGAACATAAGTAGGAATAAATTTAAACTGATCCTATGTGGCCACCTCTTTAAAGAACTCACAAGCAGGGCTTTTGCCTAACTTAGGAACCAAACCCCTAAGCTGCCATTATATGATAATCAGTATGTTTTTGGAGGGTAAGACAAACTAGGGCATTGTGTCCAGGTTGGATGAGCAATTGGATTCTTGGGTTCCACTAGACACTAGTTTCTCATTTTAATTGCTACTTTATTTACTTATTTATTTGCTAGTCCTGGGGCTTCAACACAGGACCTGGGCACTGTCCCTGAGCTTCTTTTGCTCAAGGCTAGCACTCTACCACTTGAGCCACAGAGCCATATCTTGCTTTTTCTGTGTATGTGGTCCTGAGGAATCAAACCCAGGGCTTCATGCATGTTAGGCAAGCACTCTACCACTAAGACATATTCTCAGCCCTAGTTGCTATTATTTATCTATTTTTGTGCCAGTCCTGGGGCATGAACTCAGGGCCTGGGCACTGTCCTTGGGCTTTCTCAAGGCTAGTGCTCTACCACTTGAGCCACAGCATCACTTTCAGCCTTTTCTGTGTATGTGGTACTAGGGAATCAAACCCAGGGCTTCGTGTATCCTAGGCAAGCACTCTACCACTAGGCCACACTCCTGGCCCTAGTTGCTATTTGGGGGCAGTGGTCCCTGTTTTATATAACAGGTTTTTTGTTGGTGGTGGTTGTGGGGCTTGAACTCTGGGTCTGGGCACTGTCTTTGAGCTCTTCAGCTCAAGGCTACCGCCCTACCATTTGAACCACAGCGCCACTTATGCTTTTCTGGTGGTTAATTGGAGATAAGAGTTGCTTGGACTTTAGTTCCCAGGAAGGCTTCGAACTGCAATCCTCAGATCTCAGCTTCCTAAGTAGCTAGGATTACAGGTGTGAGCCACCACACCTGGCATTTTTTTTTTTTGCCAGTCCTAGTCTTGGGCTCAGGGCCTGAGCACTGTCCTTGGGTTTTCTCAAGGCTAAAGTTCTACCACTTGAACCACAGCACCACTTCTGGCTTTTTTCTATATATTTGGTACCAAGGAATTGAACCGGGGTCTTCGTGCATGCTAGCCAAGCACTCTATCACTAGGCCAAACTCCCATCTGTGAATGGGATGATTGATGGGTGGAATAAACATTCCCTCTGTTCTTGAGGCCAACATCCCATTTATCTGTCCCATCCTTTCCCACCAAGAAAGCACCATGAACCTAGCCATTGTTTTTTTTTTTTTTTCAAAAACAGCATTTTAATAAGGAAACAACAGAAATAAAAGATTGTTCTCTGGCTGGAGCCCAGACCCCATATAATACATTATATGTACAAATTGGCCTTAAGCCAGTTCCTGGGCTTATTCCTGGGGTTCTCTAATACCCTCCCCCAATCATCCATGCCAAATTCCTGGGTCCTTGGACTTCTACTCCTCTCCAGAATATGCCTGCCTAACCCCTCTTAAGCCATAACATAGTGGCAGGAGGAGAAGAATGGTAA